>NC_137031.1:3948894-4403894 GCF_032717465.1 Coenobita brevimanus
ACCTTATAAAGTTTGATTTTTGTATGCACAGAGAAATTGTTATTATTCCAAATATTTTTAAGCATTCCCATTGCTTGATTAGCCTTCTTTAACCTTTCCTCGAATTCAAAGTTCAAAGAACCATCCTTGGCTAAATAAGTACCTAAATATTTAAACCTATCAACTTGCTTTACAACCATACCTCCAATTACACATTCCTGCGCATTTTCCATATTCATATTGATTATTTCAGTTTTTCCACAATTAATAACCAAACCCACCTTGCGACCTTCACTCACCAAACAGTCCAACACTCTCTGCATCTCTTCTGGCCCATCACAAATCAAAACTATATCATCTGCATAATCTAAATCCAAAAGTTTCCTGTTCTCTCCCCAAAGTATACCTGCACCGGTTTCTGTTCCAACGCGTTTCATAATGTAATCAATGACCAATATAAATAGTAAAGGCGATAGAACACCACCTTGAATTACTCCGGACTTGACTTCAAACGAATCACTCAGACAACCATCAACCATCACTTTACAAAATGTGTCCTCATGCATGTTCATAATGACCCTCACAAACTCCTCTGGTATTCCATAATGTCTCATGATCTTCCCCATAGTCTCTCTCGAAACACAATCAAAAGCCTTTTCAAAATCAACAAAACAAAGACTTAACGGTACTCTCATTTCATTAACTTGGCTCATCAAATGCCTAACTATAAAGATATGATCATTGCAACCACGTCCCTTTCTAAAACCAGCCTGTTCATCCCTCAGAATACCCTCAACCACCGGCTCCAACCTATTTAACAACACTCTACTGAAAACTTTCAAAGCTATCGGTGACAAAGAGATTCCCCTCCAATTACCACATTCACTCAGGTCTCCCTTCTTCGGAACTTTAACAATTACACCATTCTTCCAAACTGACGGTAGTAACCCCGTCACCCATATCTTATTGAATAGCTTGGTCAAGATCATTATTAATCTATACCCCTCCACTTTAAACATTTCCGGAAATAAACCATCCTCCCCTGGTGCCTTATTATTCTTTAACTGTTTTACTGCTTTCTCCAATTCTGCAAGCCTCAACTCTCCTGTTTCTATATTTAAATCTTCCTGAGCAGTTCTCAAACCAAACTTATTTACTTTCTCGCTAATTACCAAACAACATTTTCTCTTCCTGTATGAGGTTTCTCTAGGTGGCAGAAAGTGGGAAGTAAAATAAGGTGACTAATCAAATGGAGGCTTGAAGTAAATTATGATATACCGTATGAACACTAAGTATTGGTTCGTTCAGTGATCTCAGCCTTGTCAAGCGAAAACAAGATAAAGAAAAAAAAAAAAAAACGGACAATGGCCTGATTGAAGAAATTTATGATTTTCACTATGCTTAATTTTATTTCAGAGCAAATGGTCATTATCTATAAGTCATTCGTGCCAAGATATGTCAAGTTTTATCCAAACCATATCTCAGAGGGTAACCATATTGTCCACAGGATGTTTAAAGGAAAGATCTAAAGACAAATTGTTTACATTTGTAAGCAGTGAAATAGTCACTTCCAAATCGTGTAATTTGTTTAATTCTTCTTGCGAGCAGAAACCCACGTACTTTTCACCTTCTTCAGTTAAATGAGGTAAATGTTGCTAACTCTTTCTTCTCCAATACGTTTGCTGTGTATTCAGTACAGGAGAGCCATTTCCTAGTAGAGGGGATAACATTTTTAGTATAAGTCCCTACAGTATGTAAAATCTTTACTAAAATAGGGAAAACTGAGGGCAGGCAACAATACTAGAAATTTAGTGTCCAGTGTACTGAATGGTAAGGGAAGGAAGAAAAATACAGAAATACTATATAATACAAAAAAAAAAAAAAAATCTTTTTTTAGATTCGTTTTTTGGAGTTTAGCACAAGCATCTCTGTCCTAAAAATAAAACTGGCCTAAAGACTTAAGGACAGCTGCTTTTAAGTCATCTCGCTAAGGTTAATACGGTTCACACTCATATGAAAAAGATAGCTTGGTGTTAGCAGGAAGGACTTCTAGAGTTTGAGGGTTAACTTTGACAGTAATAAGTCCTTCAGAACCCTATGACTCACTTTCGGAATATTTTAATCCTTTGGTGTATGCTGGATTAAAATAATAAAGATGCGTCCACGAGAACTTTAAGTACCTCTCTCATGTGACTTACATTTTATTCTGTTATTTTTCCCATCAGATAATTTTATTCAGCTTTGAGGGGAGTTCTCGAACCGGAGGATATTAGATATTAACTTGCTAAATAATTGCACTACTAGAGGCCAGACTCAAGTTGGTTTAAAGCGCCTGGTGGTAATGAGAATAAAAAAAAAAAAAGTTACTTCATGGGAATTAATTGTTTGTCTGGGAGGAGAATGTGGATTTACGTGGAAAGACAGACAGACAAATGAGGAAGCGAAGGGGCGTTGTTGTGTTGATGTGGATGTGCTGGAAAACATTAGGAAATAATGCTTTGAGATGATCTGATAATATGGAGAGAAAGGAGAATTACAGACTGAGGAGAGGTTTATGTAAGTGAGGTGGAGAGTGAAAGGGGAGTGCGAGGGGGAGGCAGAGAAGGTAATAGAAGGATGGGGTGGAGAGGTGTACGAGAGAGGGGACAGGGGTGTGAGTTGAACAGAGGGCAGCCTGTTGGCGAAGGACAGGGTGAAGTGGAGGTGATTTGTTTGGGGTCACCCCTTAAAGGATTAAGGAGTCTGGTGATAGATAGTTAGATAGGATTAAAGAAGTTTATTCTTTCTGGATGACGTGAAGGAGAGGGAAGATAAGGGAAAAAAAAAAAAAGACTGGGAGTTGAACGGGAGGAGGAAGAGGTAGTGAAGAGGAGGGAACAAAAGCTGGTTGTAACTGTGAAGTGGACATGGTTGATGATGAAACAATGAGTGTATAAGAGAGAGAGAGAGAGAGAGAGAGAGAGAGAGAGAGAGAGAGAGAGGGAAAAGGAGATGGAAATGGGGTGTGGAAGGCGGACATGAGTGAGGGGGGAAGGTGAGAAGGGAGGGGGACAGACAGAGGAGACTCAGACTTGACAGAGAGCAACAGAGAAAGGACAGGCAGACATTTTGGAGATAACAGATATAGGGCAGAGAGACAGATGGAAGACAGACAGACACAGGACATACAGAAGACAGAAAGATAAATGGCCGACAAAATTAAAAAGGAAAAATGGCGACTAATAACCAAGCCTCGGAGTCCCCAGGGGGGGCGTCGACCATAAATGTCCCCATAATCCGCCCCTCTCCGGATGACGACTCAACGAGCTGCCTGGAACCACTGTCTGACTCACTTCCTCTTCATTTCTGCAACATTCGCTGCCTTTCCTCTAACTTTCTCTCTGTTGAACACCACCTCTCCTCCTCTAAACCTCACCCTCTCTTCTTAACTGAGACTCAGCTATCTGAGGCATCTGATAGCCAATCCTTTTCTGTATCCTCCTACTTTCTCTATACTACTTTCAAAGCTAAAGGTGGCTGTTGTGTATATGTAAACAACGACTTCTCTTGCTCTCATGTTCCTCAACTTGATTCTTCTGACTTCTCTACTGTCTGGCTTCGGCTTCCCTGTCATACTCTGACTATATCTGTGTTGTTCACTTATCCCCAAATTATACTGACTAAAAAAAATTCTTTGACTATCTTACTTCCTTAATGGAACACATTCTATCCATTTTCCCTTCTCTGAAATCTCCATTCTAGGAGATTTCAATGTTCACCACCACCTTTAGCTCTCCTCTCCTTTCACTGATCCACCTGGTGAACTAGCCTACATCTTTTCTATCCTTAATGACGTAGACCAGCCTGTACAGCACCCTACTCATATCCCTGACTGCTTTGGAGAGAGTTCCAACATACTTGGCCTCTTCCTTACAACAAATCCTTCTGCTTGCACTATTAATCTTTCCTCTCTGTTGGGCTTCTCTGATCACAACCTTATTACCTTAACCTGTCCTATTGCTCCAGTATGGCCTGTGGACCCTCCAAAGAAACGTCGTCTGCGGCACTTCAGAGCTGCAGTACCTCTTTGATTTTCCTTGGAAAGATTATTGCTTCCATGGCCAGGAGCCATCTAAGTGAGCCTTGCACATTACAGAGGTTATTCTCTCAGGCATGGAAGCATACATTCCCTTCTCATGTCTTTGACCAATGCAAGAAAGCCTTGGTTTAATCATGCTTATTCTTATGCTGTCCACAACAAGGGGAGGGCCTATAAAAGGTACCAGAGCCAATCCACTCCTGCATCACATCTTTTTTTATGTTTCTGCCCGGAATCGTGTTAACTCGCCCCGTCCAGACCGATTTTCCACCACTGACCCCCCCCAATCCCGACCAATCTTAGAAAATTTTTTTTTGGCTCAAACCTACGCTTTTGGTGAGAAACATCGAAAATTCATAGAGAAATCGCTCACCTGAGGTTTAAAATACTGAATACAGGTAGCAGTACCCCTAACCTTACTGGGTTTTCTATCAGGCTGGCTCCAGAGAAAACTAGTTCTATGGGAGGGTAACTATTCCACACCACTCATAAACAGTATTTATTTATTTATTTATTTGGTACGAATTTACTGTATATGTAGTACGAGAGTATATTGGCTTTCACACAGTATTATAGGCAATATAAGCATTGTTTCACTCACCAAACACATCAACATACCTGACCTTTTTTTTGGCGACATTACCTGACCATCATTTCTGACTGTTTCTTCCTCTAATGCTACGTAAACTGTCTTCCACATTGTCATCGATTGGGGAATCACTCTGGCCTTGAATTTCATACCGTGGCATGACATGTCTCTGCTGGCCATGTCACTGGTAACAGGTGAATTGCTGAGACAATGGCATGCAGGGGGGGAGGTCATGTGGGGTAAGGCATTGACCCTGCCTGGCTTCTTGTAGAGGAAGGTGTCCCGTGTATACGTACCAAAAATCATGCATGAAATATGAAAATTGTGCAAATTAGAGACCTTGCAATTGCTGCACATTTATATACATCAATGGGACTCACAGTGACAAACCGTGTGGATATATATATACATCAAAGGAGTCAGCGGGTTAAGTCTGTTCTTCACTTGTCAAAAAATAATTTCATCCATACTAAATGCTTTTAACTCTCCAGCCAAATTCTTCCCACTCCATCTGGCACCTTGCCAAAAAACTTTCTAACAACTTTACCTCATTATTCTTCCCTCCTCTTTTCTACTCTGATGGCTCTGTAGCTATTTCTTCCACTGATAAAGCAGGTCTCTTCATGCAGACTTTCTCCTTCAATTCCACCTTAGATGATTCCGGTGCTGTTCCTCTATCACTTCCCCCCTCTGACTTCTTCATGGCTGACATTAAAATTTCTTCAGCTGATGTATTTTTTGCCATCACTAGCCTGAATACTAACAAGCCATATGGGCCTGATGGAGTCCCTCCTGTTGTCCTCTTCAACCGTGCTTCTGTGCTTACATGCTGCCTAAGTAAACTCTTTTGCATTTGTCTGTCAACTTGTACCTTTCCTTCTTGCTGGAAGTTTGCTCTCATTCAGCCAGACCCAAAGAAGGGTGACCATTCCCAACCCTCTAACTATCGTCCAATTACATCAACATCCTGTGTCTTTAAAGTTTTTGAGTCTATTCTTAACAGAAAAATATTAAAGCACCTTTCCTATCACAACCTTTTTTCTGATCGTCAGCATTGGTTCCGTCAGAGATGCTCCACTTGTGATCTTCTCACCTACCTTTCAGAGTCCTGGTCATCCTTCCTATGGGATTTTGGTGAAAGCTTTACCATTGCACTTGACATATCAAACGCTTTCAATTGAGTGGGGCATAAATCTTTAATTTCCAAACTGCCCTGTTGCGGTTTCTATCCTTCTATCTGTGCCTTCATCTATAGCTTCCTTTCTGGTCATTCTATAGCCGCAGTTGTAGACAGCCATTGCTCTTCTCCTAGATCCATCAACAGTGGTGTTCCTCAGGGCTCTGTCCTTATCACCAACTCTCTTCCTTTTATTCATCAATGACCTTCTAAGCTGTACATCTAATCTTGTCCTCTGGTACGATGCTGATTCCACCCTTCACCTTTCCATTTGGTTCCTACAATGTCCATCCCAGCAAAGACTTCAGCAAAAGGAGGATGTGGCCATGGCACACCTAATGTCTGCCTTAGCTTGTATCTCTGACTGGGGTAAAAATAATATTGTTTTTAATGCATCAAAAACTCAGGTTTTACACTAATCAACCCGACAAAATCTTCAACAGCAGTACCCACTAATGTTTAATAATATCAAGCTCAATCCAACATCATCCTTGAATATGCCCGGGGTTTCATTCACTACTTATCTTCTAAAGATCATAATACATCTCTTGTAAAATCTGCTTCTAAGGGATTAGGTGTGCAAAGCCGACTCCGTACCTTCTTTATCCCTGCACAGTTGTTGACTTTATACACTGGTTTTATTCGCCCCTGTTTAGAGTACAATTTTCATGTGTGGGGAGGCTCTCCATATGGGCTGCGGCTCTTTTCAGTGGGGTGGAGTCAAAGGCTTTTCGTCTCATTAACTCTCCTCCTATTACTGGTTCCCTTCAACCTTTGTCTCTTCGCCGCACTGTTGCATCTTTATCTCTTTTCTATCGCTACTTCAATAGTCACTGCTCCTCTGAACTCTCTGCTTGCATCCCTCCACCTCTACGACGGGCGCGTAGCACCCGCCTTAGCAACAAACTCTCATCCCTTTTCTGTCCAACTCTGTAATGCAAGTGTTAACTGTTACTCCCAGTCCTTCATTTATGCAACACGTCAACTCTAGAACTGTCTCCATCTGTCTGTATTTCCTGCTTTCTATGATCTGCTGTGTTTCAAACGCAGTGTGTCCAGGCATCTCGAAATGAACGGATCTTGAATTTGGCTCTCTTTTGTATTATTATTTTTTTCTTGGAAGGAACGGTTTGCGGGCTCCTGACCTTTGGTTCCTTCTTCCTTGCATATATATATATATATATATATATATATATATATGTGTGTGTGTGTGTAAAGAAAGGCAAAGAACAGAAAGTGTCCACAGGCCAGACTAAGGTTAGGCACACAGATGATAGAAAGACAGGAAAGAGAGAGGACAGACAGAGAAATGATACAGAGGACAGCCATAGAAAGGACAACCGACAGACAGACAAAGGACAGACAGACAAAAGCCTGAGGTCAAGTAAAATGACCAAGTGTGTGTGTGTGTGTGTGTGTGTGTGTGTGTGTGTGTGTAACAACGTCTGTACTAGGAGTTAGAATGACGATGAAGAGTGTGTGTGTGTGTGTGTGTGTGTGTGTGTGTGTGTGTGTGTGTGTGTGTGTGTGTGTGTGTGTGTGTGTGTGTGTGTGTGTGTGTGTGTGTGTGTGTGTGTGTGTGTGTGTGTGTGTGTGTGTGTAACAACGTCTGTACTAGAAGTGAGAATCACAATGAAGAGTGTGTGTGTGTGTGTGTAACAACGTCTGTACTAGGCGTGAGAATGACGATGAAGAGTGTGTGTGTGTGTGTGTGTGTGTGTGTGTGTGTGTGTGTGTGTGTGTGTGTGTGTGTGTGTGTGTGTGTGTGTGTGTGTGTGTGTGTGTGTAACAACGTCTGTACTAGAAGTGAGAATCACAATGAAGAGTGTGTGTGTGTGTGTGTGTGTGTGTGTGTGTGTGTGTGTGTGTGTGTGTGTGTGTGTGATTTACTTATATACTATTTTTTTTAATGATGCCGTTTTATTTTGTGGTAGTGTTGGTGTTTGTGCTTTGTGTTGCTGGCTAGAACTTTTTTGTTTGTTTGTTTGTTTACCGTAATTTTTTTATCCGAAACTCTGAAACGAGAGTTTTCTTGATGTCTGTGAGCGTCTTTCCTTAAGAGTAAATATAGAAAAGAGTAAAGTGATGGTTTTTGAGTGAGAAGGTGACTCCCAGTGCGATGTTAGAGTGCTTGGAGGCGAGTCTGGAACTGTTGAGGGAGTTCAAATACCTGGGTACAGTGACAGAAATGAGAGGAGAATGTGCAAAAGAAGTTGAAAGTAGAGTGACACAAGGAAGAAAAACAGCTGGTGCAATGAAGGCCTTAATAAGAAGCTGAGGCTTGAGTGTTGCAGCTGCACGAGGCTTACATGAAGGAGTGTTAGTGCCAACTTTAGCATATGGATGTGAGAATATGGTATGACATGAAAATGAAAAGTCAAGAGTAAGAGCAGTAGAGATGGGACTGCTGAGGAATGTATTTCGAGTACAGAGGGTGGATAGGATGCGAAATAATGTGATTCGTGAAAGATGTGGAGTGAGGAAGTCGGTGAACATCAGAATCGAAGAGAGTGTACTGAGATGGTATGGTCATGTGGAGAGAATGGATAGCAATAAAGAGGTGTAAAAGAAAACATATCTGAGCGAATTTGAAGGAGGGAGGAGGCAAAGTAGGCCGAGGAGAAGGTGGAGAGATATGGTGGATGAGTGTGTGAGGAAGAGAGATTTGGAAGTCGGTGAGGCTAGGGAACTGATAAGAGATCGAGCTGGCTGGATGAATGTTGTGAATAGAAATGTTTAATCAGGGGATTTGGCACCCCTTTTTAACGTGGCAGCGTCCGGATTGACTCAACCGGATACGTTTATGTGAAGCTACAGATCGTGTTGATCCGATAAAGCCAGGATTCCGGGGGCTTGAATGATGAGTGAATGGAAGCGTGGCCCATTGGATTGGGCAAATTTGAGCTGTCTGGACATTGCTACTCCTCACCCTGCCCTAGTGTGGGAAAGGAGGTCCGGATGATGATGATGATGATGATTTTTTTTTATCATAATCCTAAATTTACAAGTTGTTCCGAAACGTCGCAATGAAGATGTGGATTACAACCCTGGTTGTTATATTGATATTTATCTATCTATCTATTTATCTGTTTTTCAATATAGTGTGTGTGTGTGTGTGTGTGTGTGTGTGTGTGTGTGTGTGTGTGTGTGTGTGTGTTAGTACTGCTATATTTTATTGCATTCTTGATGTATGACTCTCTCAGTTCATCCATCTTACTTCTTGCCCCTCATAACTGAAGCTGGACCGTTCACTTCAGCACAAACCAGATCTCTCAGTCGGTTTACAAAGATGAAACCAGCCTGTTACTTCACTTTTATAAACATCCGAAAATTTCTGGACTTGCACTGGTTACACGATAAACATTTTGTTGACTCATTAAGGGCGTGAATGGAACAAGCACTCTCAAAGCCTGTATACTGAAAACATAACACGCCCCTCATATATGACCAGGAGGAAACACAGAGAAACCAATATTTAGGAACAGTCCAAACACAATATTTAATTTTGGTATGACTTTACCTTCCTGACCGGACACTCACAAACACGAAACTCTAAAATGATTGTATGCACAAAACAATATCCAGTTAATAATATTAAAAATAATAATAATAATAATAATAATAATAATAATAATAATAATAATAATAACAAGGGTTGGCGGAGGGTTAGTGCCCCTCCCCGGAAAACAACTAACTAAAAAGATGAACAAGAAGCCTCGGACAAGGACTGACCAAAAGATGACGACCAAGGACCGGACAAAGGACATGGTAATTGCAACATGGGATGTAAGAGGTGCGAATGATGAGGTGATAGAGAGAGAGATTGTCCAGGAGCTTGAGGGTGCGAAAGTTGATGTATGTGGAGTAACTGAAACTAAATGGATGGGTGAGATTATGAGAGAATGGGATTATGGATGGGGTATACGTGCAGGATTAGGTGTGAATGAGAGGACAAAAGAAGGAGTGTGTATAGCTGTGAGTAAAAGATGGAAGAACATAATAGAGTATGGATCAGTTGGGTCAAGGATAGTGTGGGTAAGATTGAAAGCTGGAATGCAAATGTGGGCGGTTGTGTGCGTGTATGCGCCAACGCAAGATCGTGCAAGCAGAGTGAGAGAAGAGTTCTGGACAAATGTAGAAGTGTGCATGGAAAAGTTTGGAAGGAATGAGAGAGTGTTTTTGATCGGTGATATGAATGGTAAAGTAGGGAATGTGAAGGTGGATGGAATAGTTGGTGAGTGGGGTGTGCCTGCTGAGATAGATGAGAATGGCAGTGCATTAGTGGACATTTGTGCTGGGAGGGGGTTGGTGATAGCCATTACCCTCTTCAGGCATAAAATGATCCACAGGTATACATGGCGAGTGATGAGAAGGGTGATGGTGAACTGAATGAAAGGAAGGCAATGATTATGTGTGTGTGGATGAAAGGATGCGAAGGTGTGTAATGGATGCAAGAGCTTATAGAGGTTGGGGGAGTGGACTTTCTGACCACTATTTGGCGGTGGCCAGAATCAAGATCCAAATACGATGGAGAAATAGACGAAGGGAAGGACGGGAAGAAGGAGTATTTGCAAGGAGAGTGGAAAGGTTACAAGAGAATGAGAAGAAGGCAGAATATAAGAAAGAAGTGGAGGAACTTGGCAAATATGAATTGGAGCAGATGGGGGACGTGGAAGGTGTGTGCAGGATATTCACAGAAGAAATATGTGCAGCATGTGATGTGGTGAGTGGGATGAAGAGAAGACGGAGGGGGGTGCAAGGAACAGTGTGGTGGAATGAAGAGGTGAGACAGGCTGTGGCACAAAACAAGAAAGCATACAATGAATGGATGAGAAATAGGGGCACGGAAGAAGTTGAGAGGCGGAAGAAAGAGTTATATGTAGAAAGAAAGATAGAGGTGAAAAGATTAGTAAGAGAGAGTAAGAAGAGAGTGGATGAGGAATTTGGAAGGAATTTGAGTGTAAAGTGGAGGGACTGTAAGAAAATGTTCTGGCAAGAGGTGAGGAGAGTAAGACAGGGCGAAAGTGAAGTCAGCAAGGAAGTGAAAGATAAAAATGGTAGATTACTAGTGGAGAAGGGAGAAAAAGTGAGCAGATGGAGAGAACACTTTAAGGAATTGTTGAACATAGAGGATGGAAGTAATGCGAATATAAGTGGTTAGGGAATGGCTGGGAGAAGGAGGGAGGTGAGAAGACAAGAAAAAAACAGTAGGATAGAAGTTGTGGAAGCAATGAAGAAAGTTAAATTGGGGAAAGCCCCAGGAATTGATGGAGTGTGTGGTGAAATGCTGAAGCATGGGGGAAAGATAGTAGTAGAATGGATGTGGAAGATGTGCAGATTGGCCTGGGTGGAAGGTAGAGTCCCGGAGGATTGGAAGTCAGATATAGTTATTCCCTTGTACAAAGGAAAAGGGAAAAAAGAAGTGTGTGGTAATCATAGGGGCATTTGTCTTCTTAGTATAATAGGAAAAGTGTATGGTAGGATACTTATTGACAGAGTTAGAGAAAGAACAGAGGAATTAGTTGGAGAAGAACAGGGAGGCTTTAGGAAGGGAAGAGGTTGTGTAGATCAGATATTCATTCTTAGATCTTTGATGGAAAAGTTTCTAGAGAAGGAAAAGAAGTTGTATGTGGCTTTCATGGATTTGGAGAAAGCATATGACAGGGTGGACAGACAAGGATTGTGGAAAGTATTAAGAGTATATGGAGTAGATGGGAAGTTGTTGAATGCTGTGAAGAGTAAGTATGATGGTGCTAAGGCTGCAGTGCGTGTGGATGGTGAACTGAGTGAATTTTTCTCTTTGAAGGTTGGGTTGAAACAGGGATGTGTCATGTCTCCATGGTTATTCAATCTGTACATTGATTGGGTAATAAAAGAGGTAGAAGGTAGGGTAGTGGATGTTGGAGTGGCGCTGGTGAGAGAGGGTAGTGTTTGGAAACTCCTTGTACTGTTGTTTGCATTTGATACTGTGTTGTTGAATGAAGACGAAGGGGAGCTGCAAGGCTTGGTGGATGAGTTTGGGAGAGTGTGTAAGAAACGGAATCTAAAGATGAATGTAGGGAAGAGTAAAGTGATGTTCTTTGAGATAGGTAAAGTCAGTGAATGTATAGCGAGGTTGGATGGTGAGGAATTGGAAAATGTTAGTACGTTTAAGTCCTTGGGCAGTGTGATGAGTAAGGATGCAGGTTTGGAGGGTGAAATGCTTGAAAGGGTACAGCAGGGAAGAAAGGTTGCTGGTTCTTTGAAAGCAGTGATAAGAAACAGGGAAGTAAGCATGGAAATGAAAAAGCTATTACATGACAGTATTGTGATACCAACTCTAACGTATGGAAGTGAAGCTTGGACGTTGTTGGAAGGATAAGTCAAGAGTGAGAGCAGTGGAAATGAGTTGTTTAAGAGGACCCTATGGAGTCACATGGAGAGACAGGCTGACAAATGAGGATATAAAGGAGCGTTGTGGTGTGGATGTGGATGTGATAGGAAGCGTTAGGAGGAATACACTGAGGTAGTTTGGCCATGTGGAGAGGATGGAGGGTGAATGACTGACGAAGACAGTGTATGTGAGTGAGGTGGAGGGGGGGAGAGAGAGGGGGAGGACGAGGATGAGATGGAGGGATGGGGTGGAGAGGTATATGAGAGAGAGGGGTATGAGTTGGGAGCAGGGGAGTGAAATGGCGAGGGACAGGACGACGTGGAGACGATTTGTTTGTGGCCACCCCGAACGGGATTGAGGCGTCTGGCAATAGATAGATAGATAGATTGTTAATACTTTATCATTATTATTATTATTATTATTATTATTATTATTATTATCATTATTATTACTATCATTATGATAATGATAATGATGATGATACGTGTAGGCTTTAAAAGAGTATGAATACTCTTTACATGACTCATATTAACATAATAAAAATAAAACGAACGTGCTCTCAGTCAAAGATCACAGACATACCTCTCCCTTTCGCTCCATTGTCCTCACAATGGCTGGGTTCTCAGTCAATAAATATCATTATGCTGCTTCAGGCAACAGTGAACCCAGCCAGAGGGACGAGGAAGAAGGAGAGACGACAAGAGGAGGAAGAAAGCATAATAAGACATAGGCAGGGAAAACAGGGAAACAAAACAATTACGAGGCAGTTAAGTGTACGTGCGGGCTGTGAAGAAGAGAAGGGGATGGAAGAGTGGGGGGAAGGGGCTGACTAGAGAAAGCAAGGACTGGTGAAGTGGGGACGATGGGTGAATATAGAATGAATGAAGAAGGAATGGAGGAAGGGAAGGACAATCACAGTGATAAGATGAAAGTAGAATGGTTGATAAAACTGTGCGGGATGAGGAACGTAGTTGCATTATTTTGCTTGTGGTTGCTATTTCATATATTTATCGTTTTCTTTTACTCAGCACCATTAGATCCTTTCCACCTGAACACTATGTTTGACAAATGGAAGACCATCACGGTTATCTTACGACACTTCTCGCAAAAGAAAATCCCTCAGGATTTTCCGTTCCTCAAGAGTCAAGAGTTTACCTTGCCAGACTCTGATGTGCTCTTCACACATATGGCCTTTGGTATTTACAAGGAAATTCTTAATAAACTACACACAACCCACTCTGCCCTCAATATAATGTTTCCCCTCATAATCACAATACATTTATAATTCATGCACCCCATCCTCACAATACAGATATTCCTTCACATCAGCCTCAGTAAGAATCTTCCAAAGTAGTGGCTAGATTTTTGCCGTTTACTGAGTTCAGCTGTATATGCACCTGGACAAACATCAACCACAACAACACAGGTTGCAATATAAACCCCTGTACGCTAACAATTCACACTTAATTGTCTACTCAGTGTCCATAGTTACATATACAATCTGTTTCGTAATCAGTAATTGTCCACTACCTTCACTCCGCATACCTGCTCGTTTCATCTCTGTACCCACTCCAGTTATCCTGGATCTCTGGCCAACAGTCCCTACTGAATCAAGGTATATTGCAGAACTATACGTTTCTCCTGTAACTACCACATTCTATAATTACCATCCAGAGTTGTAAATGGCTTCCTGGGTATCATAAAATCCTTAGGCTTGTCGCTCACTGTAAAGCCATTTGAAGTGGAAAGAACAGTAATAATAAAAAGTGACAGGAAGGATGTGAGAAATACGAAGAGAGGAGAGCAAACAAAGAAGATGAGTGTTAATTTGAAGAAAGAAACAGGCGGCACTACACTACGTACAGTACCACCATGGAAGAATAGATAATCAAAGTGAGTGGAAAATTATGGAATAACTCTGCTGACTGTTACAGGAAACGTATATGGCAGATGGATTCAGGAGAACGCAAGGAACATAGTCAAACGTCTGGTGGATAATGAAAAGGGAGATTTAGAAGTAGAAGGGAATTTGAGGATTATATATCTGTAGTAAAACAGGTACTGAAGAGAGCATGTGAGAGGGACTGGAAAGTATTCATGGCACCAGTGGATCTGGAAAAGTATGTGACATAGTAAATAGGTAAGGAATATGGAAAATTATTATGCATTTTTTGTGTGGAAGGAAAACTTAAAATACTTCAGTGATTAACCTGCTCTAAGGTCTCACTCGCGTCATATCTCTGTGTGTTTTAGATTACTCCAGTCCTTACACTATCTGCTACGTCATTAATATATCCAATCAATTCTGTCCAAAAAAGTAAATTCTTTTGAGCTTGCTACCTTACAGTAAGATATCAGTCAACTTAAGAGATACTTTTCGGACTGGATGAGTCAAACAGTTTTTAATAACCCTTTCACTACTAGTGAGCATTTCCAAGATGTACAAAAAACTGTTAGATTATTCACAAAAAGTCGTCTTCGTAGTCAATGTATAAATCCTTATTTCCTCAGCTTTCAGGTCGATCTCTTCCCCCTCCCCTTCCACCATTCCCTCTTCCCACGCTAATCCTCTGCAAGTGCTCGGTTGGGTCTGATTATCTACTTTCTCGTCCTTAACTTGTGTCATGCCTTTGCCTGCACAGGACTGTTCCTTTCGTAACACACATTTCCATTCCCGCATCATTAGTCACTGATGGTAGTCCTCTGCTCCTCTCTGGCTATACAATTTCCTTATATCGCAGTTCGTTTCTCAACAGTCCTCTGTTCCTCTCTGCCTATACAATTTCCTTAAATCGCAGTTCGTTTCTCCACACCTTCCCAGTTGAACCCACTTTCATTACATTACCAGCACTCCTCTCTCTCTCTTTCTCTCTCTTCATAAATGACGGCCAGGTCCATTAGAAAGGAGGAGGCGTTAACCCTGGACCCCATAAGGTCATGATGGCAACCCTCGAGACGGATCACCGGCAATGTATTACTACCTGAACTGCAGGAGGGAGAGGGCCTGTCTGATTTGAAAATGAGGCAGGGGGGGCATGGCGTTGTAGAGGCAGGAGGGGGAAGGATGATAGTCTGTGCACCAGGAAGGCCATTGGAAGGTAGAAAATTAAAAAACCTATGACCGATCACTGGGATGACATTTTCTCTTGTTTTTGTTTTTGTTTTCCCTCTCATTTCTTAATTCAGATTCTCGCTACAGAGGTGCAATTAACATAAGAAATGCTACACTGTTGCATCCCTCCACTTGACCAAGCACATACCCTACCCCACCTCCGTGCACGCCTGTCCAACCGCAAAACAGCCCTCACTTCCCCCCCTCCCCCAATCTTTTCTTTAAAGGTGGGGGTAAGAACTCCTTGAGAACACATAACCTGGGCTCATCTGAATTCCTTGAGCAAGTCGCATTGGACTCTCTGGATAAATTATTATATTATTTTTTGTTTAACTTTTCCATTATTTAAAAAATTGTAACAGCAACAATAATAAGACATAGCATTCTACCTATCAAAAGACACCAGTTAACCGTAAGACACATAACTATGTGAAATTTCATGACTCTTTAGTGAATACTTCTGAGTTCTTGCCCTGAAACGAAATTTGTACATCCAGCCAGCCGTCCTGCCGCCCAACTCTACGGACGGACACCTATTGATCCCAGTGATAACAACATCCTCTTCTGACTTTGTCAGGTGGAGGGTGAAAATGGAATGAACCTTTATTTGTGAAAAGCAGAATGAGGACTGTAACAACACCTTCATTTTATAAAATCTATTCTAAGGTGAACGAAATAGTCTGGACACAGCAAGTATGGAGTATAGCATACATTATCTGAATGAAATGGCTAAGAAGGTTCAGAGGAACTCAAATGAAAACGCTAAGATCTGGAAAAAAAAAATTCATGATGGCCATCATTTGTTTTCGAATTTCACACTCAATTACCCGCTGCGACAAGCAGATGTGATCATTTGGAAGCAACGGCATATCTGTGCCCATGTAATAATGCAACTGAAAGCTCACTTGTTTAGTATTTCTACTGTCACATCAAGATAATGTTGTTTTCGTTTAAGTGTACAGCCAACGCGCAACATGTCCACAAATATTACAGTACAAACACGCCGAGTGATATAACTGAACGCAAGCTAAACATATACACTTGAACACTCCTTCACTTACAATGGCACATTTACTAACTCTCAGTAAGATACAGATAGACACAAAGTACCTTGTGTCCTGGGTTAAGAACAACCTGAAGTGAACTATATGCTTGGTAAATCTACCCCTTCTTCCGTGCCCACTTTCTCTCTCTCTCTCTCTCACACCCCAGCCCACAATCATTTCACTCAATTTCTTCCACAGGAAAACAAGGGAAACATTTAGTTTACACAGGGTGCACTCGTCCTTTCTTATTCCACCAATAACGTGTCCACATCACCCATTCGCCACCACTGTTTCATCTCATTACACTGTTCCCTCTCCTTCCACCAGACCCATTTCTGCTCCCAGGATAAAATAATAAAATTGGCTGCCTCGACTACATGCTGGCTTACAGTGTCTGTGACCATAAGGTACAATTCGCACGTGGCGCCCTAGCATCCAACATTATTCCAACCCATCCCACTCTTTCATGTCCGCCGGCTTTACCAAGTCAGTACTAAAATAACATATCAAAACACCATTACACGGGGGGGCGGGGTCTAGCACATGACTTCTTATGCTTAATTCTATTGTAAGCAAGTTTTAATGACATAAACTGATTTCAAGAATCTACAGAGACCCGAATGAACTTGAGGGATCTGAATCTCATATTTCAATGTCCGTCACAACAACAGGGCTTACTTTCGGCAATACCTTGTTGATTAGAACAGATAGGAGTTCACCTGAACTTATAAGGTGAACCTAAAGTCACATGGCCCGACGGGAATCTAATTTTAATGAAGAGGGCCAACATTAATCTACATGGGCTTGAAGATGACGGTACTGATATCAAATGACTAAAATGGACTTAGCTCACCTGGACAGATGTGGTTGAACCTGGAATTACCTGAATATACCTAATGGATGTGAATTGATTTAAATAAACCTGGGATGATATAAATGTGAAGGTCCTGGATGAAAATAACGACATTTTAATTGACTATTGGAAATGAGTGACTCTGAATTCCGACTGTGCATAAACATATGTAAAATATGTGAATGGACCTCAAAATGGTCTAATTTGAACTAAAATGTTCAGCTTTGCTCGATATGCATATGAATGGCCTCCCTCCCCCACCCCCCAGAAAAAATAATGTAATGGAACTGACCAACGTGACCTATCTGGATGTAATCTCACTGGAAGGCGCTGAACTAACTTAAACCTGTCTTACTGGTCTGATTTAGATGAAGAAAAACTAAACAAACACACAGTGACCCAAGTTAACTTTACTAGCCGAAATGACCAGAATGGCCATAAACTGAACTGAATGTGTCTGAGTCAGTGTGATGGGCCAAAATGAACCTCAAGTAGACTTAATTGGACAGAGGACTGATTTATTGCCGGTTACATCATGCTAAATAGTTTTTCACCACTTCCAGTGTTGTTCTGTTGGTTATGCTGGCTGACGGTTATGCTGGTTGACAGTTATGCCGGCACGGCACGGGTTAACGGTCGATGAAGGCACCTATTATCTCATCACCCGAGTAACTAGTTGGCTTCTTAGTTGTATGTGTAGGCTACATATAAAATTATCAGCAGCTTAAGATCCGAGACAACTTCACCTTGACTTCCTTTCCAGTTTTGGTACAGCCTGGGACAAAAGCTCATCTACTCTTGCACTGACTATATTGTACACTTAGTCATGCCAACCACTTTCCTCCTTGACTCATCATATCAAGGAGAATCATCTGTGAGCAGAAAACCATACAAAACCCCTCTCATTTTAGTATAACAGCTAGCAGAGGGAGGTGAGAAATATGAATGATGACATATTAGGCAAACTTTTATTTGCGACTCCACTTTGGCATTTTGATTTCCATGGTGCTCTGGTATACTGGTTTTATTTATGTGCTAAGAACATTAGATTGGATAGCCGACCACTCAATACAGAGGATATATTGTTGTTTGCAAAGGAAGTGTGAATGACTGTCTGTTGGTCGGGTGATGATATCGATAACGACGATGATGATGTAAGTGTGTGTGTGTGTGTGTGTGTGTGTGTGTGTGTGTGTGTGTGTGTGTGTGTGTGTGTGTGTGTGTGTGTGTTTAACCCACTCCATCCCGACAACGTATGGATACATCACCACGTTTTGTCACCTGACACCTGACAACGTACTCATACGTTTTGCAATTGCAAGGTCTGTCATTTGCACATTTTTCAAATCTCGCGAGTGATTTTTGGTATGTAGGCGCGGGACACCTTCCACAACCCACCACCACGTGGGGACACTCCCCAACCCCACGTGACCCGTGTGCTCCCTTGTCTTGGTCACCCACTTGTTAGCAGTGACCCTGAATAGACATGGCGCACCGAGGTCTATCTGACACTGAAATTCAAGCCGTCCTGGACGCCTTCACAGGCGACAGCGATTCCCCACTTGATGACAAAGTGGCAGACAAGGATTACTTGCTTTCCGAGGACGAAACAAGCAGCAGTGACAAGGAAGTACCGTCTCCAAGGAAGCGGCGATACGTGATGTATTGTGAGGCTGGAGAAGGCCAGCCTGGACCCCAGCCACATGCACACACCTCCCTCCAGCCCCGAGAGGAAAGGGAGGACGAGGACGAGGACGGAGCCGTGGAACGTGGTTCTACCTTGTGGCTCAGGAGAGAAAGGATTTCGCTGCTGGGAGCTGAAGGGGCGGTGAGGAGGAGAATTAGGTATGGGCCTTGTGCTTTGTATGGGGAAGGCGAGAGTGATGTGGTAGTAGTGAGTGGTAAAAGCAAAAGTGGTGTGTCGGGAGAGAGCGGTGAAAGTGAAAGTCGTGATGTGAGGGAGACAGCGTGAGCTCGTGCTGTGAGGCAGTGGGGAGGCGAGGAGGAGCTGCTCCTTAGCACATCTTTCGCCCCACAATATTCCCGTGCTTCCTCCCTACAGCCCCGTGATGTGAAGAAAGGAAGGAAAGGGAAGGGAAAGGGGAAAGGAAAAGGCGGGGGGAAAAGAAGAGGCAAAGGCAATGGTAGAGGAGTACCTTCAGAATGGTACGTGCTGTACCTGGACAACTGGTACACTAGCCCCCTTCTCGCACGGTACCTACACGAGCACGACACTGGAGTCTGTGGTACAGTAAAGAGAAACTGTCAGCATATGGTCAAGGTTGGGAGGAAACTTGACATGAATGAAGTGTTTTTTTTTTTTCAAGGCAAATAACATCCTCACCACCCTGTGGAACCACAACAGGGAAGTTTCCCTCCTATCGATGGTACACCGCCCCCTCATGCACCGCACAGACTCTGTGGATTACCCCAGCAAGAGGAGGCGCCACGTCTGGGAATCTGAGTCGGTATTGGACTACAATATCAATTTAAGGCAAGTGGATCAGTCCGACTCCATAATTTCCAGTGTGGAGTGTGCCAGGACCACGATGAAGTGGTACAAGAAGCTCTTCTTCCACTTGCTTGATATCACGGTCCTGAACTGCCACTACCTCCATGCCTTGACAACGGGAACCTCAGAGACCTTAGAGGGGTTTGTGAGGGAGCTGTCCTGCGAAATCATAGCGAAATATGCAGAGGACAGGCCCCACCACCGCCACTGTCCCGCCACTGCCACACAGACTCCCCTATGCCTGATCGCACGCCATTTCCCCAGCACCATACCTCCACAACCAAACCGCCTTAGACCCCAGTGGTGGTGTCACATCTGTAGCAGTTCCCGAGTGAGAGAAACCACTCAGACAAAAAACTTGAGGTACTAGTGTGTGGACTGCAACATTGGCTTGTGCGTTGAGCCTTGCTTCAAAGAATACCACACATTAGTGCATTACTGATACTGTGTGTGCTTGCGATATTGACGTTCTTAGTGATGCAAATATGCGATAATCTGACGCTCACTAAAACAGTAAGGTCTGTAAGTGATAACAGTAATATTAGGTGAAAACTGGTATAGTGTAAGTGGAAAAGTGTAATATAAGTGGAAAATAAAATGTAAGTTGAAACAGTAGTCATAGTGAGTTTGCTCACTATGTATATATGCGATAATCTGACGCTCACTATAATAGTAAGGCCTGTAAATATGCAATAACAGCTATATAAAGTGGAAACGGGTATAATGTTAGCGGAAAAGTATTTTGTAAGTTGAAAAAAATGAAATGTATGTTGAAACAACAGTCATAGCGAATGCGTTCACTATGTAAATACATGCTAATATTATGCTAAATACAATCGTAAGGGCTGTAAATAGGTGAAAACAGTTATATAAAGTGGAAACTGGTATAATGTTATTGGAAAAGTATTATGCAAGTTGAAAAAATGAAATGTATGTTGAAGCAACAATGTTAGCGGATCATTACTGACCAATTGGAACAATTTCGCTAGGTTCGCCCAATGGAACAATGCTTATTTCACCTTTATTTTCGTATAAAAAACAATATACTCTTGTACTACATGTTTTTTTGTTTGTAATAAAGGAATATCTACATATTCTGAATGGTTTCCCGTACTAAGCCCTACCATAGAAAACATGAGAGCCGCAGAGCATCTCCATAGAACACGGTACCAGATGTATGGAAGGTATACCTGAGTAGGCCACTTACAGACCCTGGTGACCACTTTCTTGGTGATTTTCCATTGTTTCTCACCGAAAGTGGAGGTTTAAGCCAAAAAAATTGTTTTCCCAAATCTGCCGGGATTAGGGAGAGTCAGTGGTGGAAAATCTGCTGGGACGTGGCGGGTTAAAAACCAAAAGATAAAAGAGATTTGCTGTGGAATAGATACAGAAGACACAATAGTGTGAGGGCATATAACAACTATAAACAGACAAAAAATAATTATACAAAGATAAGGAGGGAGGCTCAAAGACAGTTTGAGGAAGACAATATAAATAAAATTAGCGATCAACCAGAGCTATTTTACAGCTACATCCTGAGCAAAACCAAAGTTAAAGATAAAATGCATGCCATTACGGACGAGAGGATCATCTGTACACAAAAGACAGATATTTGTGAAGCATTAAATAAAAGTTTCCAATTAGGTTTTACCAAAGAAAATAATTATGAGAGAGATGTTATGGAACATGCATGTCCACACATATTACCAGATATACTAATATCAGAAAAAAGAAGTACAGGAAGATTTAAGAAAATTAGACAAAGGAAAAGCATATGGTCCTGACAAAATTTCAGGTTGGGTGCTACATGAATATGCAGAAGAGTTAAGCAGACCATTATAAATAATATTCAGGGAATCCTTACAGTAGGTCAAGGTAAACTACCTGATATCTGGAAGAAAGCAAACATTGTTCCCTTATTCAAGAAAGGGAATAGGCAGAATCCACTCAATTACCAACCAGTATCACTGACCAGTGTTGATGAGAAAAAATTTGGGTAAACCATCTAGAACAGGGGTTCTTAACCTGGGGTCCATGGATCTCCAAGGGGTCCATGGATGGGTTTCAGGGGGTCCGTGAAGGTCAGAAAAATTGTGAACAATTTAGCGATATTGCATGATGCCGTTTGGCGTCATTAACTAAAAAAAAAAAAAAAAAAAAAAAAAAGAGGAGTCTTGAGTTCTGGTGTTCGTTGACACAAGCCTACTCTCGTCTGGCAACACGAGCTATGGGTGCTCTGATTCAGTTTGCTACTACATACCTTTGTGAGTCAGGGTTTTCAGCGCTTGTTGCTATCGAAACAAAAAGTCGAAATCAACTGGATGTCAGCGATGACATAAGTGTTTCCTTGTCAAAGACCACTCCACAGTTTCATCTTCTTGTTCAAGCCAAACAACAACAATGCTCTAGTTGAAATAAACTTTTGAGCAGAATTAAAGTTTTGTATTGTTTAATTTGCTTAAGTTGGATGTAATTCATTTTTGCGTCGAGTGGCCATTAGTTTTTGCATGAAAAAGATTAAGAAAATAATTCTTTGTAAAGACTATTATATACTTTGTGTATGTCATATACTGCGTGAGGTAGTTTTCAATAAAATAAAGTATATTCATTGCATGCAAAATGCTGTGTTTATGTGCTTATGTGCATTTTTATAGGGAAGGGGTTCATAGCTTTCACCAGATTCTCAAAGGGGTCCGTGACTCAAAAAAAGGTTAAGAACCACTGATCTAGAAGAACACAGTCTGATAACACAAGGGCAGTTCGGTTTTAGAAAGGGTAAATCATGTGTTACTAATCTATTCACCTGTGGCATCCTGGCATTTTTTTTTTTTTTTTTTTTGGCTAAAACCTCATTTTATGAGAAACATTGAAAATTCAGAGAGAAATTGCTCACCTGAGCTTAGAAATGCCTGGTACAGGTGACCCTACCCTCATCTGGTATTGTGTTCTATCGAGCCTGGTTCCAGAGAAGACGTTTTCTATGGGAGGAGTAACTATTCCAAACCACTCAGAATAAGTAGATATTTATTTATTTGATACGAATTTATATGTAGTAAACGTATATTGGCTTTCACACAGCAATACAGGTGATATAAGCATAGTTTCACTCACCAAACACATCAACATACTGCACCTTTTTTGACAACATTACCTGCTCATCACTTCTGCACGTTTCTTCCTCTGACACCACGTAAACTTTGTCCCTCACATTGTCATCAGCTGGAGAATCACTCTTGCCTTGAATTTCGTACTGTGGTGCGGCATGTCTTTACTAGCCAGGTCACTGGTAACAGGTGAGTTGCCGAGACAATGGCGTGAATGGGGCGGAAGGTCACAGTGTAAGGCATTGTCCCTGCCTGGTCTTGGGGAGAGGAAGGTGTCCCGCGTATATGTACCAAAAATCATGCGTGAAATTTGAAATATGTGCAGATGACAGACCTTGCAATTGCAGCGCATTTATAGACATCAGCGGGAGTCACAGTGATAAAACGTTTGGGGGCATATGTACATCAACAGGACGCGGCGGGTTAAATAGAAGCTAGATGCAATAAAAAATGTGAAGCTAAAATAATCATGCACTTATTATATACTGAAATCTTATATGAAACAAGTGATTGCAGGTGAGACAGTTGGCTACTTTGAAGACCTAGCTTCTGGAATTCTGGGTCCCCACCAGACCTGCCTGCAGGGAGACAGTTTGAGGAGAGCAGATTGTAGCACCAGTCGAGCAGGGCAATACTCCTGAGGTGGATGGAAAGCTGATGACAGGGAGTGCTGGAGCTCCCATTTCTTCAGCCCTCAGGACTAGTTCCTGACCATTCTCCTTTGCTGAAATTTTTCAGTGTCTCAGTTACACAGAGAGTAGGCCAGCATGCTCTCCAACACAAATTTCCCTAACTATCTACACCAAACTACATGCACAGTACACACTACACTTCCTTTTCCAAAATTTTTAAAAAATGGCGTCTCATCACCCAGCCTCGGAGACCCCAGGGGGGTGGACCATAAATGCCCCCACCTTCCGCCCCTCTCCCGGTGATGACTCGAGGTGCCTGGAACCACTGTCTGACTTCTTCTTCATTTCTGCAACATTCGCGGCCTTTCCTCTAACTTTCACTCTGTTGAGTACCACCTCCCCTCCTCTAAACCTCACCTTCTTTTTCTAACTGAGTCTCAGCTGTCTGAGGCAACTGACAGCAAACCCTTTTCTGTATCCTCCTACTTTCTCTATACTCATTTCAAAGCCAAAGGTGGCTGTTGTGTATATATACACAACGACTTATCTTGCTCTCGTGTTCCTGAACTCGTTTCTTCTGAATTCTCTACACTCTGGCTTCAGCTTTCCTGTCATTCTCTGACTAAATATATCTGTGCTGTTTACTTATCCCCTAATTCTACTGACTATCAAAAATTCTTCGACTATCTTACTTCAATGATGGAACACATTCTATCCACTTTTCCTTTCTCTGAAATCTCCATTCTAGGAGATTCCAATGTTCACCACCACTTTTGGCTCTCCTCTCCTTTCACTGATCCACCTGGTGAACAAGCCTACATCTTTTCTATCCTTAATGACCTAGAGCAGCTTGTACAGCATCCTACCCGTATCCCAGACTGCCTTGGAGAGAGCTCCAACATACTTAACCTCTTCCTTACAACTAATCCTTCTGCTTACACTGTTAATCTTTTCTCTCCATTTGGCTCCTCCAAGCACAACCTTATCACCTTAACCTGTCCTATCACTCTGGTACGGCCTGTGGACCCTCCAGGGAAACGTCATCTGTGGCATTTTGGAGCTGCGGATTGGGAGGCCCTCAGGCAGTACCTCTTTGATTTTCCGTGGAATGATTATTGTTTCCATGGCCGGGAGTCATCTGAGTGTGCCTTGCACATTACGGAGATTATTCTCTCAGGCATGGAAGCATACATTCCTTTCTCATATCCTTTGACTAACGCAAGAAAGCCTTGGTTTAATCACGCTTGTTCTAATGCTGTCCGCAACAAGGAGAGGGCCTACAAAAGGTACCGGAGCCAACCCACCCTTCAATCACATCATCTTTACGTTTCTGCCCGGAATCGTCCTAAGTCTGTTCTTCGCTCTGCTAAAAATAATTTCATCCGTACTAAATGCTCTCAATTCTTCAACTCAAATTCTTCCTGCTCCTTCTGGGACCTTGCCAAAAACCTTTCTAGCAACTTTACCTCATCATCCTTCCCTCCTCTTTTCTACTCTGATGGTTCTGTAGCTATTTCTTCTACTGATAAATCAGATCTCTTCACACAAACTTTCTCCTCCAATTCCACCTCAGACGATTCCGGTGCTGTTCCTCCAATACTTCCCGCCTCTGACTTCCTCATGGCTGACATTAAAATTTCTTCAGCTGATGTATTTTCTGCCATCACTGGCCTCATTACTTACAAAGAATATGGGCCTAATGGAGTCCCTCCTGTTGCTCTCAAGAACTGTGCTTCTGTGCTTACACCCTGCTTAGGCAAACTCTTTCGCCTTTGTCTGTCAACTTGTACCTTTCCTTCTTGCTGGAAGTTTGCTCTCATTCAGCCAGTGCCAAAGAAGGGTGACCACTCCCAACCCTCCAACTATCGTCCAATTGCTTTAACGTCCTGTATTTCAAAAGTTTTCGAGTAGATTCTCAATAGAAAAATTTTAAGGCATCTTTCCTATCACAACATTCTTTCTGATCGTCAGCACGGGTTCCGTCAGGGATGCTCCACTGGCGATCTTCTCACCTATCTTTCAGACTCCTGGTCATCCTCCTTTCGGGACTTTGGCGAAAGCTTTGCCATTGCACTTGACATCTCAAAGGCTTTCGATCGAGTCTGGCATAAAATCTTTAATTTCCAAACTGCCCTCTTACGGTTTTTATCCTTCTATCTGTGCCTTCATTGCTAGCTTCCCTTCTGGTCGTTCTATAGCCGCTGTTGTAGACGGCCATCGTTCTTCTCCTAGATCTATCAACAGTGGTGTTCCTCAGGGCTCTGTCCTATCACCAACTCTCTTCCTTTTATTCATCAATGACCTTCTAAGCTGTACATCTAACCCTATCCACTCATACGCTGATGACTACACCCTTCACCTTTCCATTCGGTTCCCGCAACGTCCATCTCAGCAGTTACTTCAACAAACAAGGGATGAGGCTATGGCACACCTAATGTCTGACTTGGCTCGTATCTCTGACTTGGGTAAAAATAATTTTGTTGTTTTTAATGCATCTAAGACTCAGTTCTTACACCTATCAACCCGTCAAGATCTTCCACAGGTATACCCACTAATGTTTAATGATATTCAGCTTAATCCTGCATCATCCTTGAACATGCTTGGGATTTCATTTAGTCGGGACTTATCTTGGAAAGATCATATTACATCTTTTGTAAAATCTGCTTCCAAGAGATTGGGTGTGCTAAGCCGACTCCGTTCTTTCTTTAACCCTGCACAGTTGTTGACTCTATACAGGGGTTTTATCCGCCCCTGCGTGGAGTACAACTCGCATGTGTGGGGAGGCTCCCCACATACAGCTCTTCTCAATAGGGTGGAGTCAAAGGCTTTTCGTCTCATTAACTCTCCTCCTCTTACTGACTCCCTTCAACCTCTGTCTCTTCGCCGCACTGTTGCATCTTTATCTCTTTTCTATCGCAACTTTAATGGTCACTGCTCCTCTTCAGTGTCTGCATGCATTCCTCCACCTCCACTACGGGCGCGTAGCACCCGTCTAGCAGCAAACTCTCATCCCTTTTCTGTCCAACCCTCTAATGCAAGAATTAACCGTTACTCCCAGTCCTTCATTTATGCAACGGGTCAACTCTGGAACTGTCTCCCTCTGTCTGTATTTCCTGCTGCCTATGATCTCCAGTCTTTCAAACGCAGTGTGTCCAGGCATCCCGAAATGAATGGATCTTGAATTTGGCTCTCTCTTGTATTTTGTTTTTCTCTTGCAGGGAACTGTTATTGCGGGCTCATGACCTTTGGCTCCTTTTTCCTCGCATAAAAAAAATACAAACAGGTAATGGAGATGGATATCACGAATGCGTTCTACACTTACAAGATTATCATTGCTGTCTTATGTAGAAGTCTCGGTGTCGATTCCCGGTCCGGAGCGTAAAAAAACGTTTGTACTCACACGTGTAATGTGTCTCTCCAATGTAAAGAGCTCGTGTTGTGGCTGGGATGGATTAAAACTGCTCTGTCATTTGCCGGGATGTGTGGGGCTGAGCAATAGTGCTAATATGTTGTGACTGAAATATGACCTTCCATAATGAATTCACATAGTTCATCAAAAAATTCAGGTAGCTTTATCAGGCTATGGTGTTGTGGTAACAGTGCCTGACATTTATCTATAAGTCTTGGGTTCGATTCCCGGTCAGGAACGTAATATATATATATATATATATATATATATATATATATGTATATATATAGATAGATATATATCAAAGCCAGCACAAACATAATCTTATTTATTCTCGCTACGTTTCGATCTTCACAATCATAATAAACAAACCAAACTACAGTACATTGATGCTTTTATCAACAATACCCGAGAAATTTGGTAATATAATGTATTGCTAAATAAAATGAAGGGATACAGGGGTAAATAACAGGAAACTTTGCCTCCCAGAGGGAGAGTAAGTGATATATATATATATATATATATATATATATATATATATATATATATATATATATATATATATATGTATATATATATATATATATATATATATATATATATATATATATATATATATATATATAGTCCCAAACGCACATTGCCACGGGCTCCAACAACAGTAGTTCAGTACAGTAAGGACTTTGCTCAGTGAGTTGTTCTTCCTATGGTCAGCCTTTAGGTGTAGCACACGAGATCAGTTGAGGAGATAATAAACACTGGCTCCTGAAAGTTCACTGTATTTTCCAAATAATTCCACTTAATTCTTTCAACTTCACTGTTCTCACAAGCAACGGAGCTATACACACTTTGCTGATTGCAATTACATTTAATGTTGACTGACACTTCACAATTATTACACTTAATGCTTGACAACACTTCACAGTTTTTCACAAGTACCGAAAATAATCTTCAAAGACAGTAATTACAAGTAATGCTTGCCAGCAACACTTCACTAACAGTATTGCACTACACTCAAACTGAACTGAAAGCCGACTGAACTCTTTCTTGTCTCTTATCCATCCTTATATAAACTTGCATTGTTCTAGAAAGATCTACTTAAACATTCTCGGACGTGCTGGTTTTGTACCTGTCCCTAGCAACAACAGTTAGCATCTAGGAGATATCAAAACATGCTAGAGTTGTCTCACATTACATAAAACTCTAAATAATTAACCATATGAACTTAAACTACATAATTTAACAAGCAATCACTTAAATAAAACATTATAAAGAAAAAGAGCACAAAAATAAAAGCATAACTTATGAAACAACTACGCTCACAAACAGCAGGCGAGCTGGCAATGCTGACAAGTACCGATGCCGGAGCTTACGGTACGAGAAACGTCGAGAAAGGTCTCAGCTACCTGTCTGGCAAATCTCGCTTCTTAATTATATATATATATATATATATATATATATATATATATATATATATATATATATATATATATATATATATATATATATACAGGAATACCCCATTTTAACGATGTAATTGGTTAGGTAAAACCCTAACATTAGGCGGGGTATCATATATTGGGGTACTTTTAACATGTAAAGTAATGTGGAACATTTACAAGCTTAGGGTTTCCCCCTAAACCAGGCCCAAAACCCACCCAAATGAGCTCGAAAACAAGTTTAAAGCCAATCTAAATGGCCTAACAGCTGTCAAGGAAACTAACCTAAACCTAACACCTGTAAATAACTCATTGAAACCAACAAATAAAATATGAAAATCGTCATATATGTCTGGAAAAAATCAAGCTAAGTAAACTGTACCCCAAAATGACGATGTTCATCCCACCTATGGCTAAAACACATTAATCTAAATCTAAAAACAGTTTATAAATCAACCTAAACACACAATTTTAGCCTAGAATATCATCTAAATTGGTAAAAAAAATAAAAACCCATCATTACATGGGGTTTGGCCATCGTTAGGCAGGGTATGGTGGTATTTCTACCCCCATCGTTAACCTGCCACGTGCTGTCTGTTTTTGGCCCTATGGGTCACCCCAGTGCGGGCCATTTTCAATCATTTTTGGGGGGCTGAAATGATAGATTTTGATGTGGAAACAACGAATTTTGCCGTTAAAATGCTCACCAAGGCTCGGAAATGGGTTTTATTCAGTCTGGCACACTCGTATACAGGTATAGCCGCTCTCTCACACTCAATATGTACGTGAGAGAAAGCTGTTTTCTGTGTAGGATATACTCTGGTATTTATGCTGGGAAGGTATAGCAATGTTCAGTACACTTTTCTGATTACTTATTACTTCAGCATCTATCACAATTTGCATGTCTTTCTCACTGTGAATGCATTATCTTACATTACTTGAAGATACGTACAACCTGACTTCGTTACATACAATCCTGGCACTTACAAGAAGGTATTTACAACTTGACTTCACTATATAGTCCTGACACATACGAGAAAATATTTACACCTTACATTTACATGAAAATATTTACAAAATGCCTCCACTATGTACAGCACTGGGTGAGGCACACAGGCAGAGTGAGGCAGAGCGTGCATGAGGGGGGGAGCAAGGGAGTGTATGGCCTTCACAACCTGGGGGATGGTAGAGGAACAGTTACCATACATGCCTGCCAATTATTACTCGTGAATCTTGCAAAATGCAGTCACAGTGAAGTTTTTTATTTTAGACCATTTTAAAACGGCACTGGCACTGAGCGTGCAATTACGTCAGACCGTTTTAAAACGGCACTTTTGCTGGGCGGGTTAAGCCAGTGTATCGCATCTAGGGGTATTGCATATCGAGGTATTACTGTACAGTATCTATCTATCTATCTATTGCCAGACACCTCAATCCCATTCGGGGTGGCCACAAACAAATCTCCTCCACGTCACCCTGTCCCCCACCATTTCACTGCCCTGCTCCCAACTCACACCCCCTCTCTCATATACCTTTCCACCCCATCTCTCCATCTCATCCTCGGTCTCCCCCTCCCTCTCCTCCCTTCCACCTCACTCACATACACTCTCTTCATCAGTCTTTCACTCTCCATCCTCTCCACATGGCCAAACCACCTCAGTGTATTCCTCCTAACGCTTCTTATCACATCCACATCCACACCACTATGCTCCTTTATATCCTCATTTGTCAGCCTGTCTCTCCATGTGACTCCACAGGCTCCTCTTAAATAACTCATTTCCACTGCTCTCACTCTTGACATGTGCCCTTCGAATAACGTCCAAGCTTCATTTCCATACGTTAGAGTTGGTATCACAATACTGTCATGTAGTAACTTTTTCATTTCCATGCTCACTTCCCTGTTTCTTATCACTGCTTTGAAGGAACCAGCAACCTTTCTTCCCTGCTGTACCCTTTCAAGCACGTCACCCTCCAAACCTCCATCATTACTCATCACAATACCTAAGTACTTAAACGTACTCACATTTTCCAATTCCTCACCATCCAACCTCACTGTACATTCACTAACTTTACAGTACAGTATGTATATTATATATATATATATATATATATATATATATATATATATATCGCCAGCCTCATAGCAAGTTTGTCCGCATCTGTGTGTGTGTGTGTGTGTGTGTGTGTGTGTGTGTGTGTGTGTGTGTGTGTGTGTGTGTGTTATCATTGTCTGTGTATCTGTTACCAATATATCACATGAATGGCTTGATCAATCAACATGAAACCTTTGGGTTATCAAGATATTGCCTAAATCTTGGACGAGTTCGAAAATGGGCACTCTGGGTCAAGGTCAAGGTCACCAAAATGGCTGACAAATGTCAACAGTTCTTATTGCCCACCATCAGCCCCATTATATTTCATGAACGGCTTGAGATATCAACATGAAACCTTCAGGGTATCAAGATATGGCCAGAGTCTTGGACGAGTTCGAAAATGGACACTTGGGGTCAAGGTCAAAGTAACCAAAATGGCTGCCAAATGTCAACTAGTTTTTAAAATATGGATTTTTTTTTTTGTGTGAAATGCAGTGACTTAATTCAAAAGAGATTAGCGAATTTACTCAAAATTTGGTTTGTAAGTTGTAATTTGGCCAACAGCATATCCTGATGGGCGATGATTAGCATTTGTCTCCCAAATGCTTTTCTTTCATTATATATATATATATATATATATATATATATATATATATATATATATATATATATATATATGTGTGTGTGTGTGTGTGTGTGGAGAGAGAGAGAGAGAGAGAGAGAGAGAGAGAGAGAGAGAGAGAGAGAGAGAGAGAGCATTGCACTGTGCTTCACTGGAGTTTAATCAAAGTTTAAAGCCAAGACTCTTTATTATAAGTATTGTTACATTTTCACCCCACACTGCCACGGACTCCAATAGCAGTAGTTCAGTATAGGACGTTGCCCAGTGAGTTGTTCTTCCTATGGTCGGCCTTTAGGTGTAAAGTACAGTCATAAGAAAAACTATTGTTACCCTTGAGAGCTATGCACTATGACACAACGCCGATGTGTTGTGAAATGACGGGACAGGAAAGTTTGTACCGCAAACCCGTCAATGTCGGTTATGTGAGACACAGATATTAGAATTCGTGCTAGAGGTAATAAAAGCTAATTAGAGCATTTGGCCTCTGTGCATAGAGACAATACGTTTTATTATCCGGCACTGAATTCATTAAATAAAAATATAACAGAATGGTGTAGAGTCGGCAGCACACATGCAGATGGGCAATGAGTATGTGCACCCATGCCAGACGTATGATAGTACTTCAGCCCAAACAAGCCAACTTAGTAAATTTCAGTGTAATAATGATATATATTGGGTTCTACATATAATAAATGCTGAGCAGAAGGAAAATAATAATACATGTTCAGTCTCATTGCTTTAATATTTTGTATACCCACCCCCTGCTTCCAAAACAGCCTCTAGACGTCGACGCATGGATGCCATTAACTGAAGCATCCATCTGAAGCATTTAACCACCCATCTGAAGCAAACAAATGAGCTCGTGCACCCCTGCTACACTATCATAAGAAAAGCAGTCGATGCCTATAGTTTTAATACGCTTCAAAAAAATTTATATGTTGTATTCTATAGATAATAAGTGTTGAATAGTAGGAAAATAATAAACGTGCCGAGTTTTGTTATTAATCCCCGGTGGGGCGCTTAGGGTAACGCAAACACGTACTCTGTATTTCCCTGTCATATGGCTCATTCTTGCTCATTATTCCAACTCTTGTAATGAGATTGTGATATGGCAGCACCAGATGGGGGAGGGACGAACAGCAAGGACCCGCCCACATAGCCCAGCTAACGTTCGTTTTGCATCGAACATAATTGGGGGTAACGATAGTTTTTTTTTTGTGACTGTACACAAACTCAGCTGAGGCGAAAATAAACTCTGGCTCCTTAAAGTTCACTGTCTTTATTTTCCAAATAATTCCACTTAATGCTTCCAACATCTCTTCACTATTCTCACAAGCACTGGAGCTATACACACTTTACTGATTGCAATTACACTTAATGTTTAACAACACTTCACAGTTATTACACTTATTGCTTGACACTTCACTGTTATTACAAGTATCGAAAATAATCTTCACTGACAGTAATTACACTTAATGCTTCCCAGCAACACTTCTCAAACTTCACTAACCTCACTGACACTGCACTGAACCAAAACCGACTGCACTTCACTCAAACTGACCTGAATCCCGACTAAACTTGTAATATTTTTTTTTTTTTTTTCCTATCGACCATTGAGGCCGGAGCCTCTGGTCATTAAGGCAAATATATATATATGTATATATATTGACACATATATACATATATATACAAACATATATATATATATATATACATACATACATACATACACACAACCATGCATATGAACATACACACTTTCATGCACACGTACAGTCGTCAAACTTTCCACCTGGGCCACCCAGCTGCCAGAGGTGGGTAACGGAAACTGGCAACAGTGTATATGTTTGTTCGTGTGTACATGCTCGAAGAAAGTTCGGATCATCAACTCTCGTCTTCCGTAGTGAACCTCAGCCAGAGTTCATCCCAATATTCAGTAGTAAATTTTTAGCCGACAGAATTTCAAAGGAACTTCTTGAAAGTATTGGATAATGCAAGTATTGAAAACAATAAGTAAAATAATCTAAATGATCACATCTTTACATATATTACAAATTTATAAACGTATTCTTTTTCATGATAAACCCATGGCTCATCACTTAATCATTACGTTGATCACTGTCCTTGCAATGCAAACACGGCAATTGTTTTGATAGTTCATATCGTGTCGTAAAAGGCGACTAAAAGGGGCGGGGTGAGGGGACTAGGGACCCCCTCCTCTGTTTTTTAGTTCCTAAAAAGAGACAGGCCAGAGAAAGGGATGGGGGATGGAGTTATCCCCGTACCCTGAAGATTGGGTCTATGAATGTGCGTGGATGTAGTACAATTGAGACTAAAAGGGAGGAGATCGGGAGAATGTTTGTGAGAAGAAAGTTGGATGTGTTAGCTTTGAGTGAAACCAAGATGAAAGGGAAGGGGGAATCTATGTTTGGAAGTGTGAATGGAAGATTGTCAGGTGTTGATAGAGGAAGGGCAAGAGAAGGTGTGGCCTTGTTAGTGACTCCGGAGGTACAGCAGTGTGTGATTGAATGGAAGTAGGTGTCATCGAGACTGATGTGGGTGAAAGCGAAATTTGAACGTGAGTTGTGGGTGTTTGTGAGTGCATATGGGCCTGGTAGTGAAAGGGATGAAGAAGAAAGGGAGTCTTTCTGGAATGATGTTGATGAGTGTCTGCAGAGTTTTGGAGCGAATGTGAATGTGGTAATGATGGGAGATCTGAATGCTAGAGTGGGAAATGTAGCAGTTGAAGGCGTAGTTGGTATGCATGGTGTGCCTGGAAGAAATGAAAATGGGGAACGAATGATAGCGATATGTGTTGAGCGAGAGATGGTGATTGGGAATACGCTGTTTGAGAAGAAAGATATTTATAAGTATACATGGGTGAGACAGGAGGGTGGAAGGGTTGTTGATAGAGCCTTGATGGACTATGTGGTTGTGTCTAGGAATGTAATAGGAAGATTGTTGGATGTAAGAGTTCTGAGAGGGGAGGGTGGAGGTATGTCTGACCACTAACTGGTGGAGGGAAAGTTAAGAGTAGGTAAGAGATGGGTGAGAGCTAGGAGGGTTAGGTGTGGCAGGGAGGTTTTGAAAGTGAGTGAGTTGGATAAAAGAGAGAAAAAGATAGAGTATCAGGAGAAATTGAAAGATGAGTGGAACGCAGTGAAAGATCGGGAAAATGGCAGCGTGGAGGAGGAATGGCAGTTATTTAAGAGTGCTGTGGTGGGGCATGCAGAAGAGGTGTGTGGTGTGAGACGTGTGGGTGGTGGTGTAAGAAAAGGAAGTGAATGGTGGTGCCAGGAAGTAAGTATGGCTGTGGCTGAGAAGAGACGTGCATATGAAGTGTGGCTGCAGAGGAAGGATGAGATGTCGTATGAAAGGTATAAGGAAAAGAGGAACAGAGCGAGAAGGGCTGTGCGTGATGCTAAAGTGGCAGCAGATGAGAGGTGGGATAGGCGGCTGACAGAGAATTTTCAACAGAATAAGAAAATGTTTTGGAAGGAGGTGAAAAGGGTGCGAAAGGGAGAGTCTGGGAAGGAAGAACGAGTAAAAGCAGAGGATGGAAGGATGTTAATTGAGATGGATGCAGTAAGGAAGAGATGGGCAGAGTATTTTGAAAGATTGTTAAATGTAGAGGAGGAAAGGGTGGCTGAGATTGTGGCGGATAGAAGGGTGCAAGGAATAAATGTGTTGGGAGAGTTGAATGATTCTTTGATCACGAAGGAGGAAGTGGAGAATGCAGTAAAGGAGATGAAAATAGGGAAAGCTGCAGGTATGGATGGGTGTGCTGTGGAATGCCTGAAGGGTGGTGGAGTGACTATTGTTGACTGGTTAGTAAGATTGTTGAATGTGTGCTTTGAGAAAGGTATGGTGCCAATTGACTGGGCAAGTGCTTGTGTGGTACCGTTGTATAAAGGCAAGGGTGGTAAGTATGAATGTACTAGCTTTAGGGGTATAAGTCTGTTGAGTGTTGTAGGTAAAGTGCATGGTAGAGTGTTAATTATGAGAGTTAGAGAGGGTACAGAGGGAGTGATTAGTGATGAGCAGTGTGGCTTTAGGAGAGGGAGGGGATGCGTTGATCAGGTGTTTGCTGTGAGACAAGTGTGTGAAAAGTATTTAGCGAAAGGCAAGGATGTGTTTTGGGCATTTATGGATTTAGAGAAAGCGTATGATAGAATTGATAGGGAGGCTTTGTGGACTGTTTTAAGATTGTATGGACTTGATGGTAGGTTACTAAAAGGGGTGAAAAGTTTTTATGTGAATAGTAGAGCGTGTGTAAGAGTGGGAAATGCTGTGAGTGATTGGTTTCCCGTGAGAGTGGGGCTGCGACAGGGATGTGTGATGTCGCCTTGGTTGTTTAATATTTACATGGATGGTGTTGTAAGGGAAGTGAATGCAAGAGTTTTAGGTGGTCTGAGTCTGGTAAATGTTGATGGAGGAGAGTGGAATCTGAAGCAGCTGCTGTTTGCAGATGATACTGCACTGGTGACTGATTCAGAGGAGAGATTGAGACAGTTGGTAGAGGAGTTTGGAAGGGTGTGTGAAAGAAAATTGAAAGTAAATGAGAATAAGAGTAAAGTGATGAAGTGTACGAGGTTGGTAGATGGTAGGGGGATGAATATAGTTTTGAATGGTGAGTTGCTTGAGGAGGTAGATTGTTTTAAATATCTAGGGTCACATGTTACTGTGGATGGAAGAATAGATACAGAAGTGAAGTTTAGAATAAATGAAGTAGGAAAGGTGCTGGGAGGAATGAAAAAAGTGTTTAAATGTCGTTCGCTTAGAATGGATGTAAAGAGAAGGCTGTATGAGGGTGTTGTGGTATCGACTGCATTATATGGGGCTGAAACATGGAATATGGGTGTAGCAGAGAGGAAAAGTTTGAATGTAATGGAGATGAGATGTCTGAGGAGTATGTGTGGAGTGACGCGTATGGATCGAGTGCGAAATGATGAAGTGCGAAGGAGAACTGGAGTTGTTCGGGAGATGGCTGGTAGAGCTGAGCAGAGGGTGTTGCAATGGTTTGGGCATATGGAGAGAATGGATAATGAGCGATTGGTGAAAAAGATAACTAGGTCTGATGTGAGAGGTGTAAGGCTGAGAGGAAGACCACGAATAGGATGGATGGACAGTGTGAAGAGAGCGCTGGATGCGAGAGGGATGTCTGTTGAGCAAGGAAGAGTGGCTGTGCGTGACAGAAATAAATGGAGAGAATTTGTGAATGAATAAGTGATGACGCAGCCCTGAGGGGATATTCTCCCGCATTTGGTCTGATCAGTTAGTCAGGTCAGGTGCGGGTAAGGGGATGGGTCTGTTATGATGTGGCAGGGGTAAACCAGTTCTGCTGTCGGGCCCTGCTGCGGATGTCACTGATTTTATTGCGCAGTTGACCCTTGTGCGGTGTGATGCGGTGAGGATCTGTCCGTTCTCCCCTTTGGGGCTAAGATGCGAATGAATGTGTTTGAATGGATGAGTAAATGGAGAGTGAGTCTTCCTGTCTCGGCTACCTCCCTTTCCTTGGGGGAAGCAGCCTAGGTATATAGATAGATATATATTAAGTATGTGAAACAAGATTGTGGGTGACGTGATAGTTAACGCTTCCGCCAGCCGATCCGTGTGACGTGGTTCCACCCCGTCAGAAGAGATGGGTTTTTCCTATTAAACACCAGGCCCTTATCTTATGACCTAGGTATTAGTCGCAGCCAGTCAGCAACCAACATCACAAATCCTCGCACCACGGGCCTCGGTGACAGGTGCTGAAGCGCCTCTTCTTGGGATTTAAAAAAATAAAATAATAATAATGATAATAATAATAATAATAGTAATAGATAAAAAAAATAAAAAATCAGTGTTCCACCTTGTAATGATAATTTCATATTCGTTATGTTGCATTTACCAATCACATAAGTAATATCACAGACAATGGTGATATAAATGTCCCAACAATTCATGAATCAATAGCAATTGTGCTTAAAATGACTGGAAGCTTTTGCATACTTTGATGTAGCTGTGGTGTCTTCATCTTGCAATTATGTGAGATAATGTTGTTCAGTGAATAATCGATGAGCGTGTAAATGTGTGACCTCACACAAAAGCGGCACCGCTCACAATCAGTTTTCCCTGTAATGTGTTACTCAGCCATTCGTTAGATCATCGGACTACAAAGGTGTGCTGTAATGGCCATAGTCATATGAAATATGAGACGGTAAGTCATTATCATAGCTGATATAATAGCCACATTCGACAACGGTATGCATAAACTTTTTGCATGTTGAGGTGACAGTATATTAACCTCCTACCTCTTCGTGGTCCACCATAGAACACATAAAAACACATACCTGAAGTACTATCAATGAGGAAATAAGCAACCGTTAACAGTGTCTGAACATCATTCTAAAGTTTATTGGCCAGTGTCATTCATGATGTGAATATGGCAGGTAATCTTACTTGTAGCTGGATGTAGATGTTAGGTAAATGCATTCCCCTTCAACCTATACTGATAATGGTATCAAGCGATCACCATATGAAATGGAATTACTGATATAAGGAGAGAGTGAGAGTGAGAGAGAGAGAGAGAGAGAGAGAGAGAGAGAGAGAGAGAGGCTTGAAGCAATTCTAGTAGATAGTGTATTAACATGTTATGGTAACAGTGTAAAAACAACATAGAAAATAAAATGTTTAGTATTGTTAAGAATGCAAATATTTAGTAGAATGCTAATGGATATCAAAAACTAGTTCGACAATTATTATCACTGACGGCATGAATAACGTAACCCTCCCCCCCCCTCCCCGTCCGGCGCCTGCCCTGGCCTTCACTATGCCAAGCTCACCCCATGATCTAAGTAGGGGAGGTCAGCCAGACAGAGGGGAATCCCCGCCTGCATGACGTCCCACGCACCCCACTGCCTTCCCAATCCTTGCTCTCAAGGCTGGCTGGCTGGTGTCGGCCTGGACGCGCTATCTGAGATTCGACCACAGTGTTTCATTCATAGCTTCATCCCTCCTACAGTATATTTTATGTCTTTATAACCATTTACCATAACAATACTCAATACGTCAGTAAATCACATTAATGTCCGCCTGTTACATTCCACAGCAGGACTTAATTCATGCGTCTCCTATTTATCTATCTATCTATTTTTTTTTATTCAATTGCACCTTCCCACCAAGGTGGGGTAGCGATACGACTAAGGAAAAGAAAATAACAAAATAACAAAAACCTCCACACACAAATACACATTCGATCACATTCTCACTCATCTATCTACCTATCAATCAATCAATCAATCTATCTATCTATCTGTCTATCTATCTGTCTATCTATCTATCTATCTATCTATCTATAAAACTCGAGGAACGTTTATGATGGCTCTTAGAGGGATAAATGAAGAGATCAATGTAATTTCCATCATTTATTTGTGTGAAAAAATACAACCATCATTATTGGTGTATATAATATTCATTCTCTCTCTCTCTCTCTCTCTCTCTCTCCCAGGGCTTGATGCTGTGGTGTCTAGATCATGGTGTCCCCATATTCATTCATGCACGGAATGGGACAAACTGAACCCGCTCGCCACGGGCTGATGTGACGTCACGCGGGCTCACGCAGCGTGCTGTCTGGCTGACCTCCCCTACTTAGATCATGGCTCACCCCTTAAGTAGCTCTCCCACCGGCTAGACCAGTTGCAGGAAACCGGTCGCATGGAATTGTTGTGTGCCACTGGTTGCACGGACCAAGGCCAGATAAGAATAGTATAATATATATTGTTGTATTATATACAATAGTATATATTTATATCATCATATATATTACCGTATTATAAAATTAATATAGTCATATTAAAAAGGAGCGTTGTGGTGTGGATGTGGATGTGATACGAAGCGTTAGGAGGAATACACTGAGGTGGTTTGGCCATGTGGAGAGGATGGAAGGTGAAACTGACGAAGAGAGTGTATGTGAGTGAGGTGGAGGGGAGCCGAGGATGAGATGGTGGGATGGAGTGGAACATTTCCATATGAGGGAGGGGGATGTGAGTTGGGAGCAGGGCAGTGAAATGGCGGGGGACAGGGCGGCGTGGAGGAGATTTGTTTGTGGCCACCTCGAACGGGATTGAGGCGTCTGGCAATAGATAGATAGATAGATAGATATTTATTTGGCCTTGGTCAGCGTGATCTGTGGCATACAGTTTTCCGTGCAACCAGTTTCATACAACAGGCTGAGCCGATGGGAGAGCCGCCTTACTCCTGAGACATTTTTTTCCCCACCCAACTCCGTACCCAGCCATCTATGGAATGAACTCTGACTCCGACAGAGGTTTATTCGGATGAAAAGAGTTGATGATCCGAACTTTCGTCGAGCATGTACACGCGAAAAAACAGATACACTGTTGCCAGCACGGGTTACCCACCTCTCGCGGCTGGGAGGCCCAGGTGGAAAGTTTGGCGACTGTACATATATATATATATATATAATAATTTTTATTTTATTATTTTTTTGTAGTTTTATTTTTATTTTTATTTATTTTTTTATATTTTTAACCTTATATTACTTATAAACAAAAATACCTAATTTAAAGACCCTAAAACTAACCACCTAACAGACAAATCGCTAACCTATACTAAATCCTAAGAGACAAATAACTAGGCCTACACTAATATTCAAAAAGCCTCGACCAAGAGAACACCATCGACTGCAGATATGTAATGCCTTTCTACATTACATACCTGCACTCATCACCTGGTGACTGTCAGTCGAGGCACAACCTAATATAGGGGCCATCAATATATGAAAGGGAACCAGACGAGTCAGGAACATTTCCATATACGTCAGCTGTCGTCCCTAATTAGAATAACTTAAGCGAGATAGTATAATGTATTTACATAATTTGTACAAAAAGTGAAGATCCTCTCCCAGCAGACGACCATCGACTGCAAGTGCCCAATACCTTCCTATATTGCACACTTGCACTCATCAGCTGGTGACTGTCAGGCGAGGAACTTGGCTTAATGTAGGGGACATCTATATTAGAAATAGATCGGTGGGAGGAGGAACTATTTAAAATATGTCAACTGTCAACCCTAATTAATATTACAATATATACATATTTACTGTTCATAAAAACCACAACCACACAGTAAAAAAGTCACATCACTCTGATCAGTCCGGTCTCTCTCAAGAAAGCCATCAATTTATCAGTCATAACAATGTCCTCATCACCCAGGATGGTGGAAAGAGTGAAGGGGACGTCTACTGCGCCGCAGTAATTTGTAAGTGAAGCACGTTCACTAATAAATCGCCGACAGCGCAGGATGATATGACTGATAGATAACACCGCATTACAGATGTCACAGTGCGGTGGGAAGCGTCTTTCCCTATATGGTTTAATGTGGGTTAAAATGGTGTCATTCAGCCGTAACCGTGCCAACACTTTTTCTTCTAGGCGACTGGGACGGTTGGCAGTGTCCCAGTCGCCCAGGTACGGCTTACAAGTTGGAATATTTAGTCTGGTCCACTGACCTTGTCACAGAAGATTTATTGATTTCTTTCCGAGAGAGAGACTCGACCGTAGATCACGAGGAACGTCCCAAGTCTCCTCGAGCTCTACAGCCGACTTTGCAAGTAAGTCAGCCTGCTCATAGCCGTAGATACGACAATGACCAGGCACCCAGATCAGCTTGAATGACTTGTTGCATGAATGCAACTTATTAACGATGCGGCCCTGGATCTCGTGAGAGTCCGTAGTGCAAGATGCAATTGCCTGAAGGGCTGATTTTGAATCTGAAAATATGACAAATGAGTCATGCCTAGAATTGAGAGCATAGTCTATGGCTTTGTCAATAGCAAAAAGTTCTGAAGTAAACACAGATGTATGAGTCGGCAACCGATACCTGAGGGCACATTCAGTCGACCACACACTTGCACCCACACATTCACTCGACCTGGAGCCGTCGGTGTACAATTGATGGGACCCCAAATGACGAACAATGTAATAATCTCTACCCCATCTTATATAAGCTTGCAGTGCTCTCGAAATTTCGTGTTTACTCTCGATGGGCAACAGTTGCCAACTCGGAAACAGCCCAAAACACGCCAATGTTGTCTTACATTAAATAACACCATACGAACTTAAACTACATAATTTAACAAGCAATTACTTAAATAAAACATTACTGAGGAAAAGGGCATAAAAATAAATTCATAACTTACGAGACAACTATGCTCACAAACAGCAGGCAAACTGGCAACTCTGACTCGTACTGATACCGGAACTACTGTACACGAAATACCGAGAAACTTCCCGACTAGCTGACGGGGAAATCTCGGTTCTTAACAATATCTTGTACTTTCCATGGAAAGAAAACCAGTGATGTCAATTCTACCAGCAAGCTCCTGTAGCCCCTGGAGGTGCAGGCAGTACAGTTTGGGAGCCGCTGTTGTAATGATGGCGTTAACACAGTCTTGGTCATTATCGAATGTAATAATGTGTTTTTCAGCCTGTATTTTCCTGGGCCAGTGGCCTCCACTTTATTAAACGAAATGTGTCCCGGCATCTCGTAATGTGGGCAGCTTCATTTTGACTTATTTTGTTTAATATTCCTTATAAATGACAAGATTTTAAGGCCTTATAGTCTTTGTTTCATTGTTTTAAAAGGTGTATGAGACAAGTTCATTGCTGGAAATGCTGCAAGAGTAAAACAAGAAAGAATTGTTCTGATTAAATATTGACAATAGCCATATTACTGGCTAATAGTCGTCTGATCCCATCCCCGATCAGTAGGGTCTAGTACATGCCGGTAACTGTTTGCAATATTTGAGTTACCAAGTTTTATACATAAGCTGATCTTTGGCAGACTCTCGGCCAGATGGTATGATCTCTTCCTAACCAGACTCCGGAAGTGGACTACTCTCTCTCTCTCTCTCTCTCTCTCTCTCTCTCTCTCTCTCTCTCTCTCTCTCAACAGCTGCATAAAGCAGTATGGGCTACTGCAACAGCCTTGTTATATGGGCATTGCAATCTAAAAACGATTAACCCGAACCGAGTTACAACGGTTTTCTTTGTGGCAATTATGTACTTGTTATTACTATACTGACTGGATGAGATATTACTGACATGAAAACTGACCGTTTTCTTTTCCATAAACTTGGGAGCGCGGTGGTTCAGAGGAAGAGCGCCGAGCTCGTGGCCGGGAGGTCGAGAGTTCTAGCCTCTCACTAGTCACCGTGCCGGGAGTGGTAGCTCGCTCTTGTAACCTAGCGGGGCTACATGGCCATAGTTGCCTAGCTCTGGGATTAAATCCCTTTTCCATAAACACTTAGTGGAGACATTAGAAACTCCTTCCGTTCCATATATGTAAAAAGTTTGAGTGGTTCTCTTTGTGTGCTAACACTGGCAAACATGATATTTATAACACAAGCTGTGGCTATTTGGCAGATTACGATAACTTAGTCTAGGGTGAATGTTGTGTAGGAAGGTGATTTAATGAAGGTAACTTATGCGACAACACACTATTAGTGTAAATGACCGTACAATGGTAACAATGGTGGTAATTGTGTAGTATAAGCGATAAAAATAAACTCTAACACCCACATCACAGCAATTGTTTTACTCACACTATCAATAACAACTTTAGTAACTGTATGGCTATTGTCACGAGGTATGCAGTAATTAACTCTAGTAATAAAGGTAAAAAGCACGTTGCAGGTACAACAATTTATGTAGCCACCCCTTAAAGCAAATAATTATGTTCGCCTCCAGCACATGTGGATGAGAAAATATGTGTACCAGAATATACTTAAATTTATTTACCCTCTCATAGTCGGCACAACTCTAGTATTCTATTTCAGCAGGTGCTAATACTGTCACCGTAAACCTTTCTTGGTATTTTATGCCTTATAAGGCTAGACGATTTTATTCAGCCATGAGTATATCCTAGAGGCCTGAAGGTGATAATACTGTCACCGTTAACCCTCTCATGAACAAGAGAACTTTAGTGTTTTACTATGGCTATTTTCAGACAATTTTATTCAACAAACAGTGTGTACGATTATAGGAACAGGAAAGTGTTAACGTTGTCGTTATTAGCCTTTTCATCACCGGGAAAAACCGATATTTTATTCTAGCCAATGCCAGTTGACTGTATTCAGCCAACAGTTAATACACTTACCGTCAACCCTCTCATGGCTGGGCATCTTTGGTATGTTATTATGGTTACTCTGAAGCTATTAAGCCTAAACTAAGCACAAGAGCCTGGGAGTGTTAATCCACTCGCCGCCAACCTTCTCTAAGCCGGGGCATCTTTGGTATGTTATTCTAGTTATTCTTAAGCTATTATTTTCAACTGAAAGTAGCATTACAGCCTGGGAATGTTAATGCTATCACATCTCAACATCCCATGGTAGGGATATCACTACTAGCTTATTGTATATATTGTTAGACGACTTTATCATCCGAAAAGCATGTCATAGGTGCCTAAAGCCATAATACCCTAACGAGGCTTGAGTCGGACTTGGATGTAGGGCCTGCGACTGACTCAAGGGCCAAGTCCGGCTGAAGCCTCGTTCTTGCATTCGGGCTTAAGAGTGATTATCTGCACCTGCAGACAGGTTGGTGATAATAAACACTGATATGTAATTCGTTTCCTGTATTCCTTGCATTGAGCAATAACTTCATGGTGACCCTTCATTAGGTATATACCGTATAAGTAAAATAATCCAGTATAAGAGCTATGTTACCCAGCAGTGAAATATATTGTGAGGCAACACCAGCACCAACCTAACCACAGCACTACAATGGCGTCATTTTTATTTGATTTCGCTACCTCTAAACGATTTTATTCAGCTTATTAGACACTTTTCGAATCGGAAATGCTATAGATCAGCGTTTCTTAACCTTTTCCGACCTCAGCACCCCCTTGTAGTAAGGTCTCAGTCCAGCAGCCCTCTACATCTGGTTACTGGGACTCCAGTTGCTACACTACTGCAGGGTTAAAGTAAAGTGAAGTACTGCCTGGCAGTTCATTTCATACTGTCTCAAAAAAAAAAAAAATCAAGGACGCCAATACTATGCAAATCCAGCAAGAAAAAATATAATGCAGCATTTTCCAGCACCCCCTAAAATTGATTTCAGCACCCCCTGGGGGTGCTAGCACCCCAGGTTAAGAAACGCTTCTATACGTAGAGTCTTCATCAAACCCATTAGTGCCAGAGGTCTTTTCTAAATTAAATGAAGTCATCTGTGGGTGGCAGTGATAATCTATAAAAAGACCTAAACCTGCTGAAAGGTTAATCAATGCTTCTCTTCTATAGCCGCGAAAAATTGTACCTGGACATGGTGGTCGTGGTACTTGTACATGAACCATGCCTATTCGTACCAACATTTAAAATCTAAAGGGACCTGGATTGTAATATCGACGGCTGCGTGTCGGAATCTGGGGCAAAACTCCGACTTATCACAAAATGTAATATCTGTCGTAATAACACTCATGCAGTCGAGAAGCATCAATTTATGCCTCCTTTTGTACACGAGTATGTGAATCCCGAAAGTGACCTTTGTGTGTGTGTGTGTGTGTGTGTGTGTGTGTGTGTGTGTGTGTGTGTGTGTGTGCTTGTGCGCATGCGTGATCCCATGTGAGACGTGGTGAGAACAACAGACTTTGGTTACACCAATATTTTTTTTCTCTGAAAGCAGATGACGGATTATATCAATCAATCTATTTTTCTATCTATAGGCAGATTGACAGACAGATAGATCTATCTTCAGATGATTTTACTCAAATTAGGATAGATTGATTGGATTCTAAATTTTGGTACAGCCTTTATATTCATCCAGATAACACCTTTCAGTAGAAGAATCTTATGGTTCTCACTGTACGTAGGTTGTACAATGACAGGGCATGCTGCACACACACACACACACACACACACACACACACACACACACACACACACACACACACACACACACACACACACACACTTTACTCTTTCCATAATGACTCCTGAAAGAGGCACTGGATCAAGAACCCATTGAGTCGGTTCCGAGGTGAACAAATTTTCATGACAAATTCAAAACAAGAACTGTATAAAGGCAGCGTCGTAACATATGCCTCCACTGTAATATGGATTACAGATTTATCATTATCGTCACCTTCACTCTGCTTCCCACCAACAAACTGGGCGTTAGAGATGCAGCAACAGCGACACGGAAGTGCAAAGGTACTATTAACAGAGTGGCCTGTGAAATGGATCACACATCCATTAACTTGGATGTTATCCTTCATAACTTTCGCTTGTTTATCATGGGACATACAACCAACACATAAAGTGCGCATCATTTTATTGAATTTCTTCCTTTTTTATGAAACACATCTGTGGCCATATAAAATTATATGAATAAAACTATGAATGAGTGAACGATAGCTTGATATGTAGGATGTTTCGAAATAGTTTAGTTCATTATGTTTTTTTTTCAGCAATCATGCTAAAAGCATACCGTTCAGATATGACTACGAATATATTCACAGGTTAATTGGTTTTTTTACACTTAACTTGTTCTGCATAGCTGTATATCTATATTAAAGTGGCAAATGGAATATGTACATTTATTTACAAGCAACTGATATTATAGAAAGGCACAACAAAAAGTGTACCTACATACATTTTATTTCACATTTATACCAGTCCACAATTAGAGACTTCACCAGATCCTGTTTCAGGAATCTGCCGCTAGGTTCGCTTCCGTCGCCCAGCTGTGATGCGGGGTAGGCATTGAAAAAGTAGCCAGTGCTTAATTTCTTTTTAATTTTGACACAAAGTAAAACACCTCAAAACATATTTTACTCATCAAATTACCCAGCTGGCATGATATGCTACAAAGAAATTACAATATGGGAGCCCTTTGATTATATATAATGTATTATAAGTGTCATTTTGTAAACTCAGCCTTCGTCAGTTTACTCATCTCTGTAAGCATAACATAGAGACAAAACCTAGGCAATTTTACTAGAACCATCCATATAGCAAGATAACAGTGATTAAAATATTTGTCATTCGTTAGTATCCACAAAAGAAAATAGATGTGTAGCCGCATATTTAGCAACACCTTTCGATCTGCCGCCCTACCTGACGTATGACTTTTCCTAACAATACGGACCTTTTGGACGTCTTGGTCATCTTAGTAACCAAAGTCTAACACAAATAATTCTTTCAAATGGTTCCCTGGCTCCACTGCACAGTTTAGTAAGTTTAAACTTCAACTCCTCGTACTGTTTTATGATTATAGTGTCGTACCGCACTGCCGTTTGTTTGGATTAATATGGCTGACTCACCAACTAAGCAATCGTTCAGTACATTATTTTCAGTAGAACAGCTTACTACTTTAAAGCATCCTAAATCACGCACATTAGAACTCCTGAAGGTAATCTCCTTTTACTAACTGCACAGATTTATTCAAATATATGTAAATAGACAGGACACTATTTTAGTCCCCAAGCTAAGATTCTCTGAAAGCCTGGTCATTCTTTCTTTACAGGTATAGAAAAAAATATTCCTATAAATAGCAGTATTATTATAAACGTAGTATTAGGTACAGCTTCACAGGTCTTTAAAACCCCGCAAAAATATTTAATCGAGGGTGGGCGATGCTAGACCACCTGGTGGCAGACCGCTGAAACAGATTTGGTGAAGCTTCTAATTTACATCGCTGTGTATTGGGTATTTGTCTCCTACCATCAACAGAACATATAAAAACCATGTACGATACCGGGACCGATAAAATTTTATTCAAGCTACAAAACGGCAATATTGGATTCATTTATCAGTGACTCCATAGTATATGCATTTATTGTACTTACGATAAATACTTCTAATAACGTCTATATACAGTAGTTAGGACATACTGCCAAATAACAGGATATCTGGTAACCTCGGCGCCAACAATACCAGGTAATTCCTAATTACCACATCCTCTGGCTGCAGTTGTCCAATATATATCTCAGTGTTGATTATCAGGCTACATCCCTTGGTGGCATTATATGAGCAAAACCCTCGGTCACCTCTTAACCCTTTAACCGCGGGTGTCATTCCAGAATGACATTGACAAAACTGGACCAAACCGCGGGTGTCATTCTGGAATGATCGTGAATATTTTGAACACCGCGCGTTTTCCCGGCGCGCAAAGTGTCTCGCGCAAGAGTAGCTGTCGAGTTCTTTCACGCCAGCCATCCCACACCTCCCTCCTCCAACCCCGAGGGGGCCCCCCCCCACCCCTTCCCTGACCCGCATCAGTCAGTATCTGTCCAGCTCTGTGCGTGAGAATGGCGCTCCGTCCCGACTCATCGTCGCTTGCTTCCTCCTCGAAAGTGATTAGTGCTAGTGTTCCCTCTACCTCTACACCGGTGTAGGAACTGCCGACGGCGAGGCAGAAGGGGTTGAGCACTCCTGAAATTAGAACTGAGCTGGACAAAACAGTAAGTACTACTCTTGATTGTGGCAGTGAAAGTGACACACTCACAGCAAGCAGTGAAGATTTGGCAGTGATTGGTGGTGAACCATTTTTCATTGATAGTGACAGTGATGAAAGTGATCGTGTTGTTTCCCCCCCACTACCCCCAACTTACTCTGGGAAAGGGAAGGCTCCTATGGGCAAATCTGGTATTGCACGTGGGAAGGGAGTGAAGCGCAGGCTTACGTCTCCCACACCAGGCCCTAGTAAGCATTTCCCATCAATTTCCCGTTCCCCTAGCCCTATTGCCCTCACATCATCATCATCATCTGCCGTGCCCTCTCCTCAGTCTACATCATCTTAGGAGTACGAATTCCCAGAGCCTGCAAAGCGAGGGAAGGCAGGCCGTGCAGGCCATGCAGGCAGGGCAGGCAGGCCTAGAACAAAGGGGATGCGTGGCAGTTCGGAGGGCAAAGCTGGGCGATAAGCGAGGAGATAAGTGAGGTGATAAGTGGGGTAGAAAGGGTCAAGTTTCACCACGCACCAGGTCAGAAACCCCCCCGCCTGCCCCCCCGCTCAGCTCCCTCACCCTCGCCACCCCCCCACTCACTGCCCCCGCACTCACCCCCCTCCCCGTTGCCTCCTGCCTCACCCCCCTCCCGCTCGCCTCCTGCCTCACCCATTGCCTCACCCATTGCCTCCACCTCAGCTCCTTCTCACGGGGAAACGAGTGCAATGCAACCTGCCACTGCCACTGAACCACGCACAGGGAAAGTGGATGCATTTGTTTGGTCTGACGGTGCAGATTTTCAGCCACACAATCCGCCATTTGATATGACAAATGCTGGAATACAGCCTGCCTTCCCATACAATGCAGGAGATGACTTTGTTGACTACTTCCTGGCCTTCATGGATGATGAAATCGTGCAGCATGTCAGCGATGAGACCAATAGGTATGCAGCTCAGTGTGCAGCAGAAGGGCTGGGACCTATTGGCCCACCAAAGCAAGTGTCGTGGTTGCCTGTCGGAATCAGAGAGCTGTATGTTTTTTTTGCACTAATGTTTCTGATGCCCCATATAAAGAGACACGAGTTGGAGGAGTACTGGCTCGTGGATGACATTACTACTATCCCAATATTCGGGAAGTATATGTCACGGGATCGGTTCCGACAGCTGCTTGGATACCTGCACTTCGCTGACAATGCAAACCCGTCCCAAACTGACCCTTTGTGGAAAGTGAGGGATTTTCTCAACAGGATTAGGGATCGATTTATGCGATTTTTCCGGCCTATGCAGAAAGTCGTCATAGACGAATCCCTGGTATTGTTCAGAGGACGTCTCAGATTCATGCAGTACTCGTACATCCCCAGCAAACGCCACCGCTTTGGGATAAAGTTCTTTGTGCTGTGTGACTGTGAGACGGGGTATATCCTGGATTTTGTCATCTACTCGGCTAGTACAATGGACGTGAACGGGAAAGACCCCCTTGGCTTCTCTGGCTCCGTTGTAAAAGTGCTGATGGAGAGGTATTTTAGTGGTAATCATGTGCTGTACACAGACAATTACTACACAGCACCGAAACTCTCCAAATACCTTGCTGAACACGGCATTGGCACTGTTGGCACTGTACGGAGCTATAGGAAAGAGTGGCCAAGTTTCCCTGAAGCATCATCATCATCCAAAGGAGATGTTCACCTGAAGAAGTCAGACAAGCTTCTGGCGATCAGGTGGCATGACAAGGTCGTGAATATGATCAGCACCATCCACAAGGGGGAATTGCAGAGAACTGGGAAGGTCAGCTACAGGACGGGAGAGCCAAACATGAAGCCTGATGCCGTCATTGATTACAATGTCAATATGAGACTTGTTGATAAGTCTGATATGATGATTGGCGAAATCGACTGTCTCAGGAGAAACACCCGATGGTACAGGAAGGCTTGCCTGCACATGCTCGATATGTGCACGCTCAACGCCTTCATTCTCTACAAGACACAAGTCGGGGGCATAAGGCAACCATCACTGAGACAGTTTTCCAAGACTGTCGTGCAGCAGCTACTTGCACGATTTGGTCAGGTGACGGCATTGATCCCGAGGCGACACTCTGACACACAACCTGACCGTCTTGAGTGCCGCAATTACATGAGCCGGCACCAGCTTGTGAAATTGCCTCTTACAGCAGGCGGCAGGTTGTCACAGGGCCGCTGCAGTGTATGTCATAACACCACACGGAGGCCTAGGACGAGAAAAATGAGCACACACCAGTGCCTGGAATGCCAAGTCGCTCTATGTGTAACTCCGTGCTTTGCCGAGTACCACTCTCTGAGTAAATACTGAAAGTGACAGTGATATATAGTTGTGCGACAGTGACGTGCTTTGCCAATAATTGTATAATGGATAATGTAGTAATAAGGGATATTTTGCCTAGAAAAAAATGTAAATATTGGCCAGTATAATAAGTGATGTTGTAATAAGAGAATCTGCGGCACTTGTGTAATTCTGCGGCACTTGTGTAATTCTGTGATGCGACAGTGACGCAATATAGTAATAAGTGCAGTGTAAATATAATGTATATTGCCCAGATTATATGTAAAATAATATTAGAAGTTAGAAATAATGAAAAGATCGCAGGAAACGTCAGTGAGCGGGTGCCGCCGCAGTGAAGTGAGGCGCAGCCCCGGTGAAGAGCGGGCGCAGCCGCAGGGAAGTGCCTTTTACCTACCTCAGTGAACACAGAGTGGGTGTTTATCGTATGTACAGTGTTCATATATGTTTATATTACTATTATGAGAGAGTGGTTGGCATTTGGTACTGGTGTGTGGGGCGTAAAATAGTTATTTCACACCCCTCACTTCTAACGGCTCTCCCTGTCCTGTGAAAGTCAACAAAGTCATGAAACCTACATCAATGGAAAGCTGAAGGTTAGTACTTTCTAATGGTACCTTATTTTTTTCCTCTAGCTTTATTCTGTGCAGAGTTATTAAGGTTTAAAGGTTTGTTTACATTTGGCTGAAACCCCCGCGGGAGAGGACAGTCAGACCAAAACAATACCCCCGGTGAAAGGGTTAAGGATGGAACCAGTGGAAGGCCGTCACTCCAGCTGGGGCGTTCTAACTGGTGGTGGAGCTAGTGAACGAGCAGGGGTGCCGGTTGAACACTGAAAAAGACTGGGGGGAAATTATTGCCTTTTGCGTATTGCACTTTGTAAAACACACACACACACACACACACACACACACACACACACACACACACACACACACACACACACACACACAAGAGGGGGAGGCCTTTCGCACAGTACAGTACACGTTTGGTTTTTATACGTTTGTTTTATAATTTGAAAGAGAGGTTACAAAAACATTCCATCAAGGGGCGAAGCCCGTGGACAGCTCTCGTTCTGTCTTTATATCTTCGATATTGACCTTCGCCCTTGCTGTAGATAACATTCTATGTGAGTTCCCAAGGGGTTGTTGATTGCTTCCTTGTGTGTTCGAGAAAGTGTGAAGAAACGACAATTCAAAGCTTCGTGAATTTACACGAACAGAATTGAGGTAAAGTAGCACAGTGGTGATGCATGGCACTGAAGGCATGGAAATAAGACAAGGGAACTATAATGGAGTGCTGGAATGTACAGTTAATATAGGGAACCCCTCATGCCCAGTGACAGTGATGCAGTGACGTTAGGGTAAAACAGAGAAAGAAATTAGGAAAGCACACTGAAATATAGAATTACGGTGAAGGTATACAATGATTAAAAGTAACTGTAGTGAATATGTGGGATCACAGGTGGTGAAGCATTTTAAAGTTTCAGATGCACAATAAATAATTTTGAAAAGCAACGAAGTACCCCAAAATCTTGGTACAGTACTTATGTCTGTGGGAGGTCTTGCTCCTTGAGATATTTGTCCAGCGAAAGTTGCAGTCTCGGACATAATATGTTTATAAATGCCTTTCGTGTTTCTGACAAATCCTGGATGTGCATTGGTGATTGGGCAACAGTGCCAGCAGCAAACCTGTGTTCTGTGATTCCCTTTCACTGAAATCTATATATTGCAGAGCTGCAGCATCAAAACAGATTCGATTTCCTTTTATTGAAGGAAAGTTTTTAAAATGGAAACACTGCTATTCTCACACAGTACAAAAAATTTAAACAAAAAATACAATAAAATCAGGACAGATAATCCATAACAAGGTAGGCCTTATGTAAACTCGCAGAATTATAAAGCCAAGAGGCTAGTACTCAGAGTCAGGGGAATGGTACTCAAGATTAATCGCCTGACACTCAAGGTCAAGCAGTTGGCACTTAGTACTCAGGATGACGGGCAGTAAGCATACTGGTTGCTGGAAGCCACCTCAGTCACAAATAATGGGCAAATTGTTTAACATTATTTGCCCCTCCCCCCAAAAAAAGTCCTAAAATCGCCACTGGTTCTAGCCACACCATAGGCAGTCATGTTCATAATTCTTTTGTCCCATTTTCCCTTCGACAACAATGTACGGAAACGTATTCTCATAAATCCGCGATCGGTAACGGGTTCATCTTTATCACTCCACATAAATATTTAGATGAATAGAAAAATACTCATTTACACAACCGCTCAAACATTTACTGTCAAATGAATTTTTGGGATCATGCATTGTAAGTCAGAAGGTTAAACCTAAAACACACACACACACACACACACACACACACACACACACACACACACACACACACACACACACACACACACACACACACAACACACACACACACACACCAGGTTGCTATAGGCCCAATCAAACAAGATGAATCCCGAATAGAAGTAAATTCACAAAAGTCAAACCTCTCCCCAGTGTTGATCCCCGCGGTTGCTTTGGTCTGGTAACACTAAACCTTGGTACAGGAGAGAGACGAATTGAAGTGATGGAGTCGATATGACTAGGCGGTGAAACTGTCTGGTAATACAAAGAAGAAGAAAAAGAAGAAGAAGAAGAAGAAGAAGAAGAAGAGGAGGAGGAGAAGGAGGAGGAGGAGGAGGAGGAGGAGGAGGAGAAGGAGGAGAAGGAGGAGGAAGCAGAAGAAGAAGAGTTCGGTTGAATCTGTATCGACTGCACGCGTTCGTTAAGGCAGACAATCAATCAGTATCTTATCAAGTCATTATCTTCACCTACAATAAGACACGTAACAATGGAATTTACATCAAAGTCTCAAACTCTGCCATTGGGCAAACGGAAAAGAATGTAATTTATATAAAGCACAATAGGCATGCATTTCATACTATTGTGATTATATACACCATGGCTGAGTGACTTCACATACAGCTGTACAGCTCTTCAGGGGTGAAAAAAAATAATGCCATCTATATGCATGACAATGCTGTTGACTGAAGTTGGCAGGTGATTTCCAAATGTTTAGGTGGTGGTGTTAGAGTAGTTACGGCGATGGTGTGTGTGGGTGGTGGTGTATGTGAATGGTGGTGTGTGTGGGCGGTGGTGTATGTGAAGGGTGGTGTGTGTGGGTGGTGGTGTATGTGCGTGGTGGTGTTTGTGAGTGGTGGTGATGTTGGTGGCCAGCTGATGGTGCTGGTAGTGTCCAGTTGATGGTGCTGGTGGTGTATGGTTAGTGATCATGGTGGTGATGGTGGTGAACTGTGGTAATGGTAGTGTTGTGGTATTCATGATGGTGGTGTGGTGCTGTTGATGATGGAGATATGGGTGGTGGTGATGGTGATGTGTGGGTGGTGGTGATGGTGATGTGTGGGTGGTGGTGATGTTGATGTCTGAGTGGTGGTGATGATGGTGTGTGAGTGGTGGTTTTGATGGTGTGTGAGTTGTGATGATTGTGGTATCGGAATGGTGTTGGTGATGGTGATGATTATGTGGTGGGGTTGATGATGATTGTGTGACTGGTGGTGATGGTGATGTCTGAGTGTTGATGATGGTGATGTCTGAGTGGTGGTGATGACGGTGTGTGGGTGGTGGTTTTGATGGTGTGTGGGTTGTGATGATCGTGGTATCGGAATGGTTTTAGTGATAGTGATGAAGGTGTGTGGGTGGTGGTGATGATGGTGTGTGGGTGCTGCTTTTGGTGGTGTGTAGGTGATGGTGTGGTGGTGTGTGGGTGGTGGTGATGGTGGTGTGTGGGTGGTGGGAATTATGGTGTGTGGGTGGTGGGGATGGTTTTATGTGAGTGGTATTTGAGATCTGGACATGATGGTATATAGATGTGGTTGTGATAAAGATACTCTCAGGAGCTGATACAAACATCACCAGCTCCATAGACACACACTGTTTTTGTCAGCACCGCTCAATACCACCAGAATCATCACCACCTTGACAGCACCGTCACCATCACCCAGATACCGCCAAAAGTGCCACCCAAACACTAACATCATCATCATCACCACATCCTAGAAAGTATCACCACCACCCAGACACCACCAAAGATAGCATCCAAACACTAACATCGTCACCACCATCATCGCCACGGACTCCATCAAAAGTGCCACCCAGACAATATCATCACCATCACTACCATCTAGATATCTTCATTGTCATCCATACATTACCAAAGGCACCATCCAGACATCAACTTCACTACCATCACCATCATCCAGGCAGCGTCGCCATCACCCAGATACTACCAAAGTACCATCCAAACACTCAACACTATCTCCACCACTAAAACACCACCACTCACGCACCACCAACCAGACACCACTAACACCGTGACCTGTTGTACAGTTCATACTCGTCCTACCATCAACACCACCAACTCATCCAACGTTAATGAAGGTCATGAACAGAGTGATCACTAATCAGGTAGACTAATAATCGTTGTTCTGTTTACTCTGAACTCTTTGAATCCAGTGACGATGTACATTCTTGCTGTTTGCTGACGACTTCATTCAACTTACCGATGGTCTCACGTCTCAAAGGACTTCGATGCCTGTATTTAACTTGAACAGTTCGAAAAGTCTATCCCATAGCTGAATAAAATCATCCTTAGAAAATAAGAATGAAATTAAAGTGGGATTCTCTCGAACCTTTGGCTTAGTGAAACTGTTGATTGTGATAACACAGCGCTGCTATTACGCTGATGTATTATCGCAGAAAAAGCTCTTCTGAACCCTTAATTACCACTTTAAGTTTGCGGTAGATTTCACTAAACGACTGCCAACAGACAATCCCTGAATATTGCAAGTGCCTCGTCATACTGGAATTAGAATAGGAATTATTCGCACACCAAGTGTCGGGCCGCCTAAGTAAATCACCCATTACACAGGGCAACATTATGGACCAGCCGTGTATCACTGCCAGACATAATGTAAGTGAGAGTAAGAAACATCTTGTCCAGATCATGGTTCAGTGAAGCGGGGGTTTCTTATTTACTAAGACTAAGGGCACATACACACTGAGGCAAGATCTGAACATATCCAGACGCAAACTGTCCGATCGTGTGGGTCAGGATAAAACCTGCACGTATTACGTCTCGTTTCACAGGCCACACTCAGCACATGTTTATTTAATTTTATTTATTTTTTTATTGCCACAAGCAATGTAGTTGTCACTGAGAAACGAAATGGCCATTAAGTGAACCAGTGGAATGACTTTTTTTTTTTCTTTTTTTAGTCCATTTTTTATCCCAGCCTATATGATCGTACAGTTTGTCTCAGAGCAAGTGCATTCTGGCCTCTGTGTGAATGCACTGATACACGACCGAACAAATCTAAGTCAGGTGGCTGTTGTATGGAAAGGTCGTTCCACACACTATGTCTGGTAGGACTTATTCTGGCATTCCTTGCATCTGTCTCAGTGTGCGCTTGTTGGTCCCCGGCAATCCTCTTCTGCTTGAGCTGGTTCTTCCTTTTGAACCTGCTTATTTTGGCCCCTGAGGCTTTGCGTTTTTTGATCAAGCCGGTAATTGAAGTCACCTTGTTCTGTACTAGCCTACTCGCTTTCCTGTCTCGCATGGCAGTGTTGTTCGTGTCTCCACTTAAACTCTAGAAATTTACATTGGCGTGTAAGATGTGGAAAAAGCATACTCACATACGGAAAAGGTCTTTACTCAGGTGATACAGTACAAAAGCTGAACCGAAACTGATTCCAAAATGAATAACTTTTCCATATATGACCACAGTTCTTACACAAGAATATTTCATGGCGGTGCTATCAAGACACATCTAATATTCACAAAAGTCTATGTTTGCCTACTATCTGCGGCCGAAGATTATCCCTACCAAGAAGACTTTTATCCTGTCCTCAACAACTACATTAAAAATGCCTACATCACACCACACCATCCACACACAACCACAACGTTCGCAATAAATGCTCTGTAACACGTCACTGACATTCTGTGCATTCAGTCTAAATTATATAAGCACATCCTTCCAACCAATCCACGTACAACCAAACATTACGCTAGGAAGCGACACACACACACACACACACACACACACACACACACACACACACACACACACACACACACACACACACACACACACACACACACACACACACACACACACACACACACACACACACACACACACACACACACACACACACACACACACACACACACACACACACACACACACACACACACACACACACTGTATCTTACCTTGTCAGATCGTTCAGAGTACAGAGCCACGGTTTCGCAACGTTAAAAGTCAAGATACTTTGACTAATCTTGATATCGTATATTGACTCCCGTGCTAATACTCGTTTTCGCGAGCACCATAAGTCAAAACGATTTTGAATTTTGAGCATGACTAGTCAAGATTAGTCAATGTTCCTCCCGAGGTATTTTGACCGATTTTGTAATCAAACACAGCGCTACCGAAGTCGAGCCAAACTCGATAAAGAAGAAGAAAGAGTTTATTGCTTTCTGTGACAAAATTGAGCCCATACAAGTTCATATGATATGGAGAATAATTCAAATTTTGCTGTCAGCTGACAACTGTGGTGGTGCCACCTAGCAACAACTTCAATAACAGTTCTTCATTTCAGCCCATCGAGACATAAAAATGGTCCCATATCTGACATGGCTAGTTACATTTACAGCAAACTGTTTGAAACAAGAGCCTCGCCGCAGGTCCCAGAGCAATTCTAGTGTTGTTTTTCCCCAGTGCAACCACAACGCGAGGGTCTTGAGGATTTTGACAATTTTATCTTGTGTCCAACAACAGTGGTACAGTTGCGCTTTCGTCTGACACCAAAATGTCAAGCAAAAGCCCCGTCTTGTCGGTCACATGACGAATGATATCATTTAATTCCTCTACTTGCAGAAAATCTCCCAAAACAGCCATATGACACACGAACGGATGATTAGAGATGGCGCTGAGTTAAAGGCAATACAATCTTGCCGACCCGTTGTTGCGAAACTCACTTGAAACTCAGTGACAGTCAAAATGGATAGCAAGATGATCTTGACTTGAAAATGTCGCAAAAAGGAGACTCAGTTCTCGCACAGTAAGATAATTGGCTCTGTCCCATACCCTGGCCTGAGATACACAAACAGACCTATGATAAATCCATATTGTATCCATTCGTTCATTCATCACCCTATCCTATATTGCCCCATGAGGAACGTAGGAGCCCAGGGCTAGGCAAGTTGGTCCTGACATTGATGATCAGAGTGCCCAGCCTCATTCATCTCTGAGTGGTATTACGTGAGCAATAAACCTCAACCATTCTTTGGACATAAACCTTCACCGGCTCAATCCGATTGGAGCGCCGTAATTACCCACTAAACCACCAGGCGCCAAAATTTGGTTGTATGGTTACCACCCTACGTAGTAATGGTTTCCTGGTGTACAGGAAACCATTCGGCTTGTCACTCAGTGTAGAATCACCCACAGGCAGAAGGAAGAGGAAATAATGTAGGAAAGAAAGACCGAACAGGGAGTGTAAAGTCACCCGTTGGCAGCAGGACGAGGAAAGAATGAAGGAAAGACAGAAGAGGATGGAAGTAAAGAAGGATGGAGGGGAGGAAAGGGCAGACACCCGAGAACAGCACTACAATGAGTGAGTGGATGGTGAGCGCCCCCACCTTCCCATAATGTAGGCTCATTTATTTCAGTAGAAAAAACGACGGCGGTCCAGGGTCATCCCATGTCTATTGTTTATCATGCAAAAACAGATCTTGGTTTCGAAATAATTTTTTTTTCCCAGAACAGACAAGAGAATTGAAGAATTTTCCTTGTCCAAAGATCTTCCTGCAAAAACAAAACTAAGATACGACAAAGACTCAATCGAAAATATGTTTGTGATTCTCTCCACTGGCTGACTGACCATCACTCACGGTTTATGAAGCTAAAGGACAGGAATAATAGAGCAGCTTATGCTTTTAGTCAGGGTTGCTATAGCCTATTCGATCAAATCTGAGAAGTGACGAGCCTTAAGCATATGAAAGCTGGCAGCTGAATGGTTGTCCGATTGCATTCATTATTAACGACATATTTTGCATTTTTATTATATGGGTGTCATTAACCGTTGACGAAAAGATTGCCCATTTAAAATATAATGTATAGTTATTGCATAATTTTAAAACGGAATCTAACAAGTTTATCAGGTGGCGTAGATACGTGTGAAATTTTGAAATCTCGGGACAGGGCAAAACATTTCCCCCATGTTCAGGCAAATCAAGGTAAACTGCGACATCATGTAAACTCTAATGTAGTAAACATTGGATTTCCAATGAAACATGAAAGGTAGACACGGGTGAAGATCCTGTGTCACCCGTCACTTTTAAATGCCCCAAAGCCCATACCTTGTCACAGATCTGGTTTAAGTTGCAGCTAGGTAATCGAAACTTAAAAGACGGAAAGCTTACTGATGATACGAAAGTAGCAATCATAATGCAAACTGATGCGACAGCAAAACGCTCTCACGCAAATACGAATGTTCCTCTGCTTAGTCAAGAGGGACATCCCATGAGCGTCCTCCCCCCCCCCTCCTTCATTCCCCGTGTCAACCATTCATCAAAATTCAGGGAAAATGTTCTTTTTCATTGGAACTCCGTTGTCTTACTACGTTAGATTTTACATAATGTCACAGTAATGATACAATTTACCTTAATTTACCTGAACATGGGGGAAAAAATCACGATATTTATAAACCTTAACCTGGAAGTCTGTTGCGTTGTCCCAAGAATAAATAATTTCACACATATCTCGCGACTTTATCTTCACCTCTTCCACTTGCATCGAATTCCACTCCGTTTTGTCTCCACGCTACTGGGGGACCACACCAGTGACTATATATATATACAGTATATATATATATATATATATATATATATATATATATATATATATATATATATATATATATATTGCCACACGCCTCAATCCCGTTCTGAGTGGCCACAAACAAATCGCCTCCACGTCGCCCTGTCCCCTGCCATTTCACTGTCCTGCTCCCAACTCACACACTCCTCTCTCATATAACTCTCCATCCCATCCCTCCATCTCATCCTCGGCCTCCCCCTTCCTCTCCCCTCCCTCTACCTCACTCACATACACTCTCTTCGTCAGTCTTTCACCCTCGATCCTCTCCACATGGCCAAACCATCTCAGTGTATTCCTCCTAACGCTTCCTATCACATCCACATCCACACCACAACTCTACTTTATATCCTCATTTGTCAGCCTATCTCTCCATGTGACTCCACAGGCTCCTCTTAAATAACTCATTTCCACTGCTCTCCCTCTTGACTTGTGTCCTTCCAACAACGTCCAAGCTTCACTTCCATAAGTTAAAGTTGGTATCACAATACTGTCATGTAGTAACTTTTTCACTTCCATGCTCACTTCCCTGTTTCTTATCACTGCTTTCAAGGAACCAGCAACCTTTCTTCCCTGCTGTACCCTTTCAAGCACTTCACCCTCCTAACTTCCATCCTTACTCATCACACTACCCAAGTACTTAAACGTACTTACATTTTCCAATTCCTCACCATCCAACCTCGCTGTACATTCACTGACTTCACCTCTCTCAAAGACCATCACTTTACTCTTCCCTACATTCACCTTTAGATTCCGTTTCTTACACACTCTCCCAAACTCATCCACCAAGCCTTGCAGCTCTCCTTCGTCTTCACTCAACAACACAGTATCATCTGCAAACAACAGTACGGGGAGTTTCCAAACACTACCCTCTCTCACCAGGGCCACTCCAACATCCACTACCCAACCTTGTACCTCTTTTATTACCCCATCCATGTACAGATTGAACAACCATGGAGACATGACACATCCGTTTCAACCCAACCCTCAAAGAGAAAAATTCACTCAGTTCACCATTCACGCTCACTGCAGCCTTAGCACCATCATACATACTCTTCACAGCATTCAACAACTTCCCATCTACTCCATATATCCTTAATACTTTCCACAATCCTTGTCTATCGACCCTGTCATATGCTTTCTCCAAATCCATGAAAGCAGCATACAACTTCTTTCCCTTCTCTAGAAACTTTTCCACTAAAGATCTAAGAATGAATATCTGATCTACACAACCTCTTCCCTTCCTAAAGCCTCCCTGTTCTTCTCTAACTAATTCCTCTGTTCTTTCTCTAACTCTGTCAGTAAGTATCCTACCATACACTTTTCCTATTATACTAAGAAGATAGATGCCCCTATGATTACCACACACTTCTTTTTCCCCTTTTCCTTCGTACAAGGGAATAAATATACCTGAATTCCAATCCTCCGGGACTCTATCTTCCTCCCAAGCCAATCTGCACATCTTCCACATCGATTCTACTACTGTCTCTCTCCCATGCTTCAGCATTTCACCACACACTCCATCAATTCCTGGGGCTTTCCAAAATTTAACTTTCTTATCCACTGCAGGACCGGCCTATCTCGACCGAAGTCGGGATGATACAGACAATGTATCTCTACCAAGTGGCTTAGGCTGTCTGGTAGAGATGGTATGTAGGGTGAGAAGTGCTTGTAAGTGTAAATGTAGTGTTCGAGTGGCTTTGGATGTGTGTGTAGTCTGTGAACCAAGTGTAATCGGCTCACGCATGCCGACTGGGTGCAAACATACTTTAAAGTAAGCAACACTGGTCAACCACAACACCCCTTGTGTCCGCCAATGCAGTACATGGCCGGGTGAACACTCCCAAAGTTTATTACCCAGGCGGGGTGTAAATCCTGGCTCACCCGTGTACGAAACGCACACTCTACCACTGTACCACAGAGGCTCCATATATATATATATATATATATATATATATATATATATATATATATATATATATATTGTTACGGAACAGAGATAATGAACACTTCAAGTGAGAATACTAAATCACTACTGTCCTGCAAAGTTCCAGGTTCAAAACAAAAGAGTTAGGTGAAATTACAAGTTAAAGTTTAATGCTGAAACTAACAACTAAACATTCAGGACTCATAAGGATAATGTAATGGCAAAAAACAGGTTAAATATGTGGTTAACTGCAATAGCCTCTATTAACACGAAATTAGCAAGAATAAATTTATCTAAGTCAGCCCTGATAAAGTGAGAAAACCGGATAATGCTCAGTTAATGCAAGATATATTATTACAGATAAAAAATATTTTTACTACTGGCTGACAGTAAAAACTTTACATTAATCACAAAAACCTCACCAGGCCTATGAATTAACACCTTATGCTATACAGTACAAGATAAAATGTAATAACACTTATACTCAAATTACACAGCTGCTAGATGGTTGGAGACTTCCTGAGCACTCACAAAAATAATAACAACTGTACAGGGGAGGATAGAGATGTGAACAAAATGAGGAGTAGATCTAAGTGGCAATTAATGCAGAGACTGAGCTCATTATATAGTGGCCGGCTGAGCATGATACAACTTGTAAGAAGGACGCGCAAATGAAGCCATAGGGGACAAAGAGTTGACACTCCTGCTCTGAACAACAGAAAGAACGACTTACTCTACTACAAGGGGGAAAAGGGGGAGTGAGGCAGAACATGCAAGTCCGGTCACTATGGACGCCACGAGGCGAATCGTGATCAAACATGCAGCACACTGTACGTTAGAATTATACAAAGGATGATGAAATCATAGGCTATGTAACACCTCCCCACAAAAAAAAAAAAAAAAAAATTTACAAAGGAAATTTCTTATTACTCTAAAACAATCTGTCTAAAGTCTAGATAAGGAATCAGCAATAACATTTTCTTTCCCCCTGACATGTTGTATGTCTAATGAATACTCCTGAAGAAGTAGACTCCATCCTGTCAATCTCTGATTTTTATCTTTAAACTTACTAAGGAATTTCAGTGGGTTATGATCGGTATAAATAACTATGGGGTCAAAACCAGAACACAAATAAAATGAAAAATGCTGTAAACCCAAAATCAAGGCCAAAAGCTCTTTCTCAATAGTTGAGTAGTTCTTTTGAGGTGGAGTGAACTTCTTACTGTAATAAGATACAGGGTGTTCAATATCCTGATCATCCTCTTGCAGCAAAACAGCCTCAGCTCCTGTATCACTTGCGTCAACAGCCATCTTAAAAGGCTTAACAAAATTTGGAGTACCGAGCACTGGCTGACTTAATAGGATAGCTTTAAGTTTACTGAAAGAGGATTCACAGTTATCAGTCCAGACAAATTTAACTCCCTTTTTCAGTAGGTCTGTAAGTGGTGATACAAGAATTGAAAAGTTAAGAACAAATCTCCTGTAATAACTTACCATTCCCAAAAATCTTTGTAGCTCTTTCCTACTTTTAGGTCTGGGAAGATCACTTATAACCTGAACCTTAGCTCCTGGTGGTGCAACGTGTTCATCACCAATTACGTACCCAAGGCACTGAACTTTAGCTTGACCAAACTCACACTTTGATAAATTAGCTACAAGATTAGCCTGAACCAAACGCTCAAGAAATTTACTGACATGGCATAGGTGATCTTTCCAGTTGTCACTGAAGATTAATACATCATCAATATAAACAACACACCCTGCCAAACCCTCTGTTACAACATTCATGAGCTTCTGAAATGTGGCTGGAGCATTCTTCATACCATATGGCATTACAGAACATGCAAAAGTCTTTCCTAGTGTTACAAAACATGAGATCTCCCTAGCACGTTCAGTCATAGGTACTTGCCAGTATCCCTTTAACAAATCAAATTTACTTATGTACCTAGCCTTTCCGATCTTGTCTATGCAATCTTCCACGCGAGGGAGAGGGTACGTGTCTGTTTTGGTTATCTGATTAACACGCCTGTAGTCGATGCAAAGCCGCTGTGACCCACCTGGCTTAGGGACTAGAGTGACACGAGAACTCCACTCGCTCTGACAGGGCTCAATCATCTTGTGGTCCAACAGGTAGCCAAGCTCCTTCTGGATGAGAGGAACTTTCACTGGGTTCACACGGTAAGGAGGCAGTTTAATTGGCTTTGCGTCTCCAACATCGACATCATGCATCAACACAGTGGTTCTTCCTGGAGTGGCACGGAACACTTGCGGGTACTCCTGCAGTAATGCCGAAAACTCCTGCCTTTCCTCGGGAGCTAGATGAGAAAGCTTAGTCTGGAGATCATTCATGATATCAGGATTCTTCCCCAAACTATCACTCAGGCTCATGCTGCATGGGAGAACTTCACTTGCAGACTCGGGTGGAACAGCTACAGTGCAGACTGGGTTATTTTCGTCCCGCCTGTGATATAACTTTAGCATGTTGATGTGACAAAGTTGCTTGTTCTTTCTACGATCTGCTGTGGCGATGACATAGTTGACATCACTGAGTTTCTTCTCCACGAAATAAGGACCACTAAACTTGGCTTGAAGAGGTTGCCCATGCACCGGTAGCAGAATCAAAACCTGATCTGGCTAAAAGTGGCATAACATGGACTTCTTATCATAACAAGTCTTCATCTTCTCCTGAGCAGCTCCTAAATTCTCTCTCGCCAGCTGTAAAGCAGTGGACAGCCGTTCTTTGAACTTCATCACATACTCCAGCAGGTTGACGTCATCTTCCTCCGACAGCCAGCATTCCTTGATTAGCATAAGGGGTCCTCATACTTCATGGCCAAACAGTAGTTCAAAGGGTGAGAAGCCCAGTGATTCATTTGGAGATTCTCTTGCGGCAAATACAACGAATGGAAGACCATTATCCCAGTCTTTCTGATGTTCCAAACAGTATTTCTTGAGCATCGATTTGAGTGTTTGATGATATCTCTCCAACGCTCCTTGGGTCTGGGGATAGTAAGCTGAAGACGTGATCTGGGTGATGCCCAACTCTTTCAGAGACTGCTTGAAAACATTTGACATGAAATTACTTCCCCGGACGAACTGTACCTCCTTGGGCAGACCAAACTTTGTGAAGAACCCTAGCATTTCCTTAACCACGTTCTTTGCTGAGATATTTCTAAGTGGTATGGCTTCAGGATAACGAGTAGCCATATCAATCAGGGTCAACACATAAGAAAATCCTGAAGAAGTCTTAGGAAGAGGGCCCACAATATCCTCCAACACACGGGTGAATGGCGCCTCAAAAGGATGAATGGGAACTAGAGGTGCAACCTTTTCGATCTGATTACACTTCCCCACAACTTGACAGGTGTGACAAGACTTACAATACCAGGAAACATCTCTCAAGATACCTGGCCAGTAGAAGTGTTTCAAAATGAGTGCCACAGTCTTCCTCACTCCAAGGTGTCCTGCCAAACTGGAATTATGAGCCACTCTAATGATATCCTGCCTACAAACACGAGGGATGACAACTTGATGTACAACCTCCCATTCACAGTCGGCTGATGCTGTTGGGGGTCTCCACTTCCTCATAAGTACTCCTGACTTTATATAATAACAAGTAGAAGCACCAGCTGACTCTTCCTCACTGCAAGCAGAGTTAGCTAGACCTTTCAACTCAAGGTCAGCAACCTGCAACTCAACCAACTCTTGACGAGACAAATTATCAACACTACGGGGTACTGCCTCATCTGGTGAGTGGTCCAAATTAGCAAGAAAAGTGTCAGCTAGGATAACATCATCATCATTATCCTCTATGTCACCAGTAACTTTAGACTTAGCCCTGGTGACAGCACATGCAGAGAACACGTCAGGGATATCACAGTCCTGGGTCGCAGTCACTGGTTCACTAGACAACTGAGGAGCTGGACACACTTGACTTCCACCAATATCATTTCCAAGTAAAAAAGTTACACCTGACATTGGGAGTGTCTCAACCAACCCAACCATAACGGAACCATTAACAAAACCAGACTCTAAATTCACTCTGCACAGAGGGACAGAGAAGTAATTATTCCCTACACCTTGTAAGATTACAGTTTCATCAGAGGAATTAACATTAGAGCCTAGAACACTGGTCAACATAAGGGATTGGCAAGCACCTGTATCATGATATATTTTAACTGATTTACTCTCATTACTGTCCAGAGGACTCGCAAAACCATCAGACAGGAAATTAGCACATGAACTCTTCAGAGTGTCACCCACGTTACTGCTCAAAAGAGGAGCTCCATCATGAGAATTTAACTTACCCCTCAAAGCAGGTTCAGTTAACTCGGTTAAAGAATTCTGGGAACTCTCAAGGGTAGACACTAGACCAATTGACTGAATATATAAAGACTCTTTTTTGTTCACATCACGCTGTCTCCTGGAACATTTCTCCGTAGTATGACCAAGCTTACTACAATAAGTACATTTACTTTTCTGAAATCTAGAGGTGAAGCTGGTATTTACTTCCTGAGAAACATCATCATTATTCTCTTTCCTGTTACCTGTACTCTGAGTAGAGGCAACGTACTTACTCTCAGCTTTCCTTTTTTCTTTAGAATATCTCTTGTGAGTGAGAACATATTCATCAGCTAAAACTGCAGCATCAGACAAATTATCTATTCTTGTCTCATCAAAATATAGGCTTACATCATTATTAATACACCTTTTGAAGTCTTCCAGCAAAATCATCTGCTTAAATTTATCAAAATCAGAATTCACATTCTTAGAATTTAACCACTGCTCTAACAGATCTTCTTTGATTTTTGGATACTCAACATGGGATTGCTTATCTTGCTTATAAGTTGTCCTAAATTTTACTCTATAGGCTTCAGGAACAAGCTCATAAGATTTAAGAATCAAGCTCTTAACTACATCATAATTATCAGATTGATCCTGAGGCAAAGATGCATAAGTTACTTGAGTTTTACCGGTGAGAACAGTTTGAAGGAGTACCGGCCAATACTTTTTGGGCCAATTAAAACCTGTAGCTACCCTCTCAAACAACTGAAAATACTTAGTTAAATCAGATTCATTAAAAGGAGGGACAAGCTTAACAATTTTAGCCACATCAAAATCATCAGAGCTAGATGATCCAGTTCCACCTTGTTTCATGCGATACTCATTGTCTGCCTGAATCCTAGCAATTTCAATTTGTGCCTGTACCTCCTTAGAACATGCCTGAAACTCAGCCTCCTTAGCACGAGCCTCCTGCAGGGCTAGCTGTAACTTAGCTATTTCAATCTGCGTTTGCTCATCTGGAGGAGTTACATTAAACATGCTTTCATTAATCATGTCAACAATTTGATCTTTAGAATGATGAGAGCGAACAGGAATTCACAATTGTTGAGCAACAAGCTTAAGTTCATTCTTTGTTCTGTTTTCTGCATCACACACTGTTTGCACATTTGACAAAAAATCTTTGGCTTCATCAAGAGTAGTAATAGTAGACATCATGAATAAATCACAGTCACAAAATATCAAGCAATTTCCTTATGATAATATCCTGAATATCCTGATAAGAGGTCGCCAAATTTATGTTACGGAATAGAGATAATGAACACTTCAAGTGAGAATACTAAATCACTATTGTCCCGCAAAGTTCCAGGTTCAAAACAAAAGAGTTAGGTGAAATTACAAGTTGAAGTTTAATGCTCAAGCTAACAACTAAACATTCAGGACTCATAAGGATAATGTAATGGCAAAAAACAGGTTGAATATATGGTTAACTGCAATAGCCTCTATTAACACGAAATTAGCAAGAATAAATTTATCTAAGTCAGCCCTGATAAAGTGAGAAAACCGGATAATGCTCAGTTAATGCAAGATATATTATTACAGATACAAAATATTATTAATGATGGCTGACAGTAAAAACTTTACATTAATCACAAAAACCTCACCAGGCCTACGAATTAACACCTTATGCAATACAGTACAAGAAAAACTGTAATAACACTTATACTCAAATTATACAGTACAGCTGCTAGATGGTTGAAGACTTCCTGAGCACTCACAAAAATAACAACAACTGTACAGGGGAGGACAGAGATGTGCACAAAATGAGGAGTAGATCTAAGTGGCAATTAATGCAGAGACTGAGCTCATTATATAGGGGCCGGCAGAGCTTGATACAACTTGTAAGAAGGACGCGCAAATGAAGCCATAGGGGACAAAGAGTTGACATTCCTGCTCTGAACAATAGAAAGAACGACTTACTCTACTACAAGGGGGAGAAGGGGGAGTGAGGCAGAACACGCAAGTCTGATCACTATGGAAGCCACGAGGCGAATCGTGATCAAACATGCAGCACACTGTACGTTAGAATTATACAAAGGATGATGAAATCATAGGCTATGTAACAATGTGTGTATATATATATATATATATATATATATATATATATATATATATATATATATATATATATATATATATATATATATATATATATATATATATATATATGTATATATATATATATATATATATATATATATATATATATATATATATATATATATATATATATATATATATATATATATATAAATGGTGGTTGAATATGTGAAGAAGAGAGGTTTGGAAGTCGGTGAGGCTAGGGAACTGACAAGAGATTGAGCTGGCTGGATGAATTTTGTGAGAAATGCATGATCAGGGATTTTTGGCACCCCTTTTTAACGTGGCAGCCTCTGGATTGACTTTGTCGGATACGATTATGTGAAGCTACAGAACGTGGTGAATGTTTTTGGCATATGCGATAGAGCCAAGATTCCGGGTGCTTGAATGATGAGTGAATGGAATCATGGCCCATTGGATTGGGCAATTTTGGGCTGTCTGGACATTGCTACTACTCACCCTGCCTTTGGGTGGGAAAGGAGGTCTGGCTGATGATGATGATGATGATATACAGTCGTGGCCATGAATAATCACCTATCCTCCTGAACGCAGTGCCTCAGACTGGCTCCTTTATGTGCGGCAAGTCACAGTGGAGTAAGAGGGGCTGAGAAGGGAGGGGCGAGAAAGAGAAGGAAAGGTGGGTGGGGGGACGAGCGATGATGCGGGGGTGGAGTGAGGGAGGGGAGGGAGGGTAGGTAGGGGAGGGAGAATGATATGGGAAGTTGTGGCCACATTGTCTGTTTTCTTTCATTCAGGGCATCATATAAAGGAGTTACTATTCGGTAGATAATGCTGCATTACAACTTGTGTAGCGGCGTCAGATAACAAGCTTTGGAAAGGTGGTGATATCAAGACTGGCTCGTGAGAGAAATATACTGACGTGACAGATCAAATTAATATTACTGGAGAGCCATCGCGATTGTGTGGGCCCAGATTGTCAATACGTGGATAAGGCGACAGGAGTCCCGCTTTCTTTAAACATCTGTCCCGGTTTTTAAATTGTGACTAAAATGTCCTGCTTTTTGTGCAAATTATCTAAAATGTCCCGCTTTTAGAAAATTACTATTACATTAGGAATTGTATGACCTTTTATGAAATTGTGATGAATTAGTAAAATTATGCATAATCCAAACCAAATGAAATACCAAATTGTTAATATAAAATTTGTAATACTAACTGGTTACTTTGGTCGGCCCATTCACCGTACCGTACTGTATATTGGTCAATGGTCATTGGAGTTCGTTTGAGACGTTAGTGTTTGATTAGCAGCCTCAGGGTGAGGTGTTGCGTAGAAGCCTTCGCTGTCACCCGCAAAAGTTACTGTCTCTCTCTCTCTCTCTCTCTCTCTCTCTCTCTCTCTCTCTCTCTCTCTCTCTCTCTCTCTCTCTCTCTCTATATATATATATATACACACACACACACACGTGACAATGTTTCGCTTTTAGCTCCAATAAATCTGGTCACCTTATGTGTGGAAGCCAGAGAACGAGAGGACACAGGCCCGCCTCCTCCGGCACACCTAGGACGAGTGGGAGCTGTTCAGACGAAACCAGCAAACCATCAACAACATTGTTTTCCCGGTGCCGGGACGCCTGCATGAGGTTTTAAAGGCATGAGGCCACTGGTCTACTTACTAAGGTGTTCCTGGTTGCTTTGGCTTGACCAGTGTCGGTAAACATTGACACAGATATATTCTGGGAGTTTGGGTAGGATTTTGTTTCATTTTCCCTCTGAGAGATTATGAGAAATACCGTTACCATATCCACCCATGAGCACAGACATCAAATTTATTTACCTTTTATACATAGTTATTTTAAATAGCCTTTTCATATAGAGATGTCATAAAATAATAATTGAATTGACATGATGGTGACTGTATTGAGGGGGTGTATACCGCGACGGTGATCATAATTATTGTGGACACAACCATGTCAGAAGTTGCATATAATATTTAGTTCCAAAAATTAATCACACGTAAGGGTAGAGGATGTTTCTTACACAAACATTCGGAAGTCAGTGCCATCCAGATTCCATTCTGCGTCTGAATTCAAGATACACGGAAAACACAAAGATCTGGCTCCGCACTAATGTTTAATGTCACGTCAGTATAATTCACGAGCCAGTCCTTGATATCACCACCTTTCCAAAGCTTGTTATCTGACGCCGCTACACAAGTTGTAATGCAGCATTATCTACCGAATAGTAACTCCTTTATATGATGCCCTGAATGAAAGAAAACAGACAATGTGGCCACAACTTCCCATACCATTCTCCCTCCCCTACCTACCCTCCCTTCCCTACCTCACTCCACCCCCGCATCATCGCTCGTCCCCCCACCCACCTTTCCTTCTCTTTCTCGCCCCTCCCTTCTCAGCCTCTCTTACTCCTGTGTGACTTGCCGCGCATATAGGAGCCAGTCCGAGGCACCAGGTACAGGATGATTGATAGGTGATTATTTATGGCCATGACTACATATTTATATATATTTATACATATACATTTATATATCTGATATATATATATATATATATATATATATATATATATATATATATATATATATATATATATATATATATATATATATATATATATATATATATATATAATCATCATCATCATCATCATCATCAGCCGTTTGAGTATCCACTGCAGGGCCGGCCTATCCCGACCGAAGTAGGGACGATGCAGCCAATGTATCTCTATCAAGTGGCTTAGGCTGTCTGGTAGAGATTGTATGTAGGGTTAGCAGTGCTTGTAAGTGTGATTGTAGTGTTGTGGTGGTTTTGGATGTGTGTAGTCTGTGAACCAAGTGTAATCGGCCCGCGCAAGCCGACTGGGTGCAAACATACTTTACAGTATGCGACACTGGTTCAACCACAGCACCCCTGGTGTCCGCCAAAGTAGTAACTGGCTGGGAGAACGCTTCCAAAGTTTATTACCCTGGCGGGGCCGAACCCTTGCTCTCCAGTGTACGAAAACGCACACTTTACTACTGTACCACAGAGGTTCCATACACACACACACACACACACACACACACACACACACACACACACATATATATATATATATATATATATATATATATATATATATATATATATATATATATATATATATATATATATATATATCAATCTATCTATGTATCTGTGTCTATGTATATATGTATGTATGTATGTATGTATGTATGTATGTATCTATCTATCTATCTATCTATCTATCTATATATATATATATATATATATATATATATATATATATATATATATATATATATATATATATATATATATATATATATATATATATATGAAACCATTTACTGCGCTTGGTGGTAACCTGGTAACACTATAGGTAAAGGACGCCTTGTGGTTGAACGGGCTGAGGCGTTCCCACAAGAGTGAGGATGTATGGGATTATATCAGAGGTTTGCTTGGAGTTTATTGCACACATAATGCCACGTGGGGCGAGTGAGGCCGGTCAACCTCCCCTTAAATTGCTACAGTGAGTAGCCTAACCCCGGTTTCCTACGTTCTTGATGGTGCAAAAAGGGTTGGATGATGATGATGATGATGATGATGATGATGATGATTAAGTTTTTTGTGATAAGTGACTTACCATTTGTGTGTGTGTGTGTGTGTGTGTGTGTGTGTGTGTGTGTGTGTGTGTGTGTGTGTGTGTGTGTGTGTGTGCCAGAGAGAGAGAGAGAGAGAGAGAGAGAGAGAGATAATGAGTTGTCTCAGGGAAAGCGACCCAGCAAAAACAGGGAGGGAATGTGAGGTGAGAGAGGAGGGAGAACGCAAAGGTGAAGGGTTGATGAGAGTTTAGGAGAGTTAACTGAGGGGAATGAAGAGACTTATGGCTGGGATGATGAGGAACGAGAGAGCTAAGGAAGATGGCAGAGGTAGGGGAGGATGTATGTTTGGTATGGGGGGAGAAGTGAAGAATGGATGTGAAGAGAGTAGAGAGAGAGAGAGAGAGAGAATAGGAATAAATATGAGAAAGCATGTATGTTTGGTAGTGGGAGAGGCCTAAGAATCAGACAGAAACTAGATAGGTGTATATCATGAAAGAAGAAACAGAACTACTGAGTAGGGCGAAGAGTGGGTTAAGTTTGGAAGTAGATCTAAAGAATGAAAAAAAGATGAGAGAGGGTACTTGGCTGTAACGAGAAGAGAGAGTTAAAAGAACAAAATGAACCAGTGATGTGTATGTTTGGCAGGGGATGGTAATGAATACAATATAAAAGAGAGAAAGAGTACATTTCTGGAAGGTGATGAGAGAGCTAAAGCATAAACGGGAGATGCGTATGTTTAGCCGGACAAAGCAAAACAATACAATACAGAAGAGAGAGGGTACCTGTTTGGAAGGAGAAGAGAGAGCTAAAGAATGAAATGAACGATAGATGTGTATGTTTGGCAGGATGGAGCTAAAAGAAACTGAACAGAGTTGGGAGTGTGTGTTTCTGGACGACTCGGAGAGTTGAACCGAACAGAGACCTGAGAGGGTGTGTATGTGTTAAGAGATTCATTAAAACAAAGCACCTCATCATGACCCGAACAAATTTTTAGATGAGAAGCCAATTTAACTTCGCAACTGTTGCCATCTTCTGGGGAAGTGAAATTTACCCTTTGGTTGTGCCGCCTTTCTGCGAGCTGAATGAAATCATCCGTCGTAAGCTGGAATAAACATGGGGAATTCTTTATTCTCCTGCAAAACCTATGTGAAATTATTGATTTTTTACTAGATAACGTTATCACTATTATTTATTTATTTATTTTTCTCATGTGTAGGTTCCTTTTAGGTGAATGAAATCAGCCATCATTCTCAGGACCAAAATCCAAAGTTCATAATTTTATATCGTAGTCAGTGGAGTGTTGTTGTTACCTTTGTGGTCCTAGGCTCATCTGAAACATGAACCCAGTGTACTGCAGACTGAAATTGCCCTACTCCTGTAGTCCGACATCATCATATTCGGGGATGGCGAGTGAGTTAAGGAACATTTTTTAACGCTCAGTGGAACAGCCCGGCTGTATCGATGTCACCACATACAAGCAGTTCTCTCCACCACCAGTCAAAGAATAATAGGCGAAACATATAAAGTGGGAAGAGATCGATGTGAAATAAAAACAAAATCTGAATACTAAAAAAAGGAGCAGAATGAGCAGCGTTCAGCCCAGTACACACGTGGCTAAAGTGATGCATGAATGTGTGGATTTGATTGGCTGGTGTGGATGGATGTTGTCGTGGACAGAGAGATGGTGTGGAGGGAAGATTGGTGTGAATAGAAGGTTGGTGGGGATAGACAGTTGGTGCAGATGGTAGGCTGTGATTGATATATTCATGTGGTTGATTGATTGGTTTGGATAGTTGGTTGGTGTGGATAGTCAGTTGGTGTAAATTGTTGATTGGTGTGGATAGTCAGTTGGTGTGAATTGTTGGTTGGTGTGGATAGTCAGTTGGTGTGAATTGTTGATTGGTGTGGATAGTCAGTTGGTGTGAATTGTTGATTGGTGTGGATAGTCAGTTGGTGTGAATTGTTGGTTGGTGTGGATAGTCAGTTGGTGTGAATTGTTGGTTGGTGTGGATAGTCAGTTGGTGTGAATTGTTGGTTGGTGTGGATAGTCAGTTGGAGTCACTGTTGACTGGTGTGGATAGTCAGTTGGTGTGAATTGTTGGTTGGTGTGGATAGTCAGTTGGTGTGAATTGTTGGTTGGTGTGAATAGTCAGTTGGTGTGAATTGTTGGTTGGTGTGGATAGTCAGTTGCTGTGAATTGTTGGTTGGTGTGGATAGTCAGTTGGTGTGAATTGTTGGTTGGTGTGGATAGTCAGTTGCTGTGAATTGTTGGTTGGTGTGGATAGTCAGTTGCTGTGAATTGTTGGTTGGTGTGGATAGTCAGTTGGAGTCACTGTTGACTGGTGTGGATAGTCAGTTGGAGTGCACTATTGACTGGTGTGGTTGGTTAGCTGGCTGGTGTGGACGGACTGTTAATAAGGGTGCAGAGTAAAATAAAGATGGCGGAGGGGGGGTAACACAGATATTAATGATAACATCGAATGATGACTCTTGATAATAGGGTGATTGAATGTGTGAGAAAACAATGTAAGGGCAAATATGTGAGGTAAGGGCAATGTGTGAGATAAGGGCAATGTGTGAGGTAAGGGCAATGTGTGAGGTAAGAGTAATGTATGAGGTAAGAGTAATGTATGAGGTAAGAGTAATGTGTGAGGTAAGGACAATGTGTGAGGTAAGGGTAACGTGTGAGATAAGGGCAGTGTGTGATGTAAGGGTCATGTGTAAGGTAAGGGTAATGTGTGAGGTAAAGGTAACGTGTGAGGTAAGGGCCATGTGTGAGGTAAGGGCAATGTGTGATGTAAGAGTAATGTGTAAGGTAAGGGGAATAATTAAAAACAAAATAACGAGAGAGGGAAGAGAACTGATTAATCCATTCATTTTAATTTGGAAAAAATTTCTTCGTTTTGCAGTTCATTCCACCTTAACTCAGTGGTAGAAAATGACAGTACTACGACTCAGCATCCTTTTTATAGCCTCTCTTCCTAAGCAGCATCATATTCTTTTATCAATCTCTTATCATAGCACACCATTCAAAATGGAGAGATGGCAAATTTACGCATATTTAAAGTAAACATTATGTAATTAAGGAAGACGAAGACTGCATTAGTGGAAGAAAAATTGTGCTGAGTATATAGAAACTGTCAGAGGTTATCACTGCGTGCAAAGGGGAGGGGAAAGGGATCTGGAACTCTAGCCAAGCAGCCCATAGTTGACGTGTTACTTTATCTGATTGTCGGAAACCAAACTGCGTGGCGGGTTTGAGGGAGATTGAAGAGCGACACAATCGATGTGCATGCTGAGGTAAGGAAGAGGATGGGTGGGGTAGGGAGAAGGTAGACATGAAACAAACGAGGCAGGGGAGAAACAGACGTGAGGAAGGATTGGAGGGTGGATGAGGCAGGGAAAGGCACGCATGAAACAGGAAAGCAGGCTAGGTAAGTTAGGGAAAATGTAGATTTGCAGCAGGAGTGAAAGTTGAGTCTGAAGGTATCAAGAATGTTGTAAAGCGAGAAAGACCTAATCGTAGTGAAGGCGCTGGAGTTACGAGGGTTAAGTCACCCTGAATGCTGAAAGAAACTTTCAATCTATTCTTTCTGAATTAGCGTAGAAAGTTACCGGGCTGCATATTTCCAATATTTTAAGGAAAATCATTACCATCCTTTTCATCATCCGAACCTCTCTCTCCCACCCAAGGATGGAGTAAGGCAGGGGACCAGAAACCCAGAAAAAAACATGGTTGAGGAAGAATTAATCAACGGTATGCCAATGACATAAGCCACACACTCATTTATTTACCATTCAGACTTCCGGAATCCTGACTCTACCTCACAGGCACTGTGCGACTTCTGTCCTCACAGTGTGCATACGCAACAATCACCGCCACCTGCACCTTCTAAGACTGCAACCTGACATGCATTCACCTCCACGTGACACATCGATGTTCTTGCATTCCGCACGACCATTCGCCATTCATCAACAACGCAACTTCACTGTCTACGCGCACTCATACCAAATCTTACACACATCACACTTCCACACTCATCCACATCACACCAATCGTCCACGCTCACCCATATTTAACATTACACAATTCACACACACACACACACACACACACACTCTTATATATATATATATATATATATATATATATATATATATATACAGAGAGAGAGAGAGAGAGAGCGCACACACACACACACACACACACACACACACACACACACACACACACACACACACACACACACACACACACACACACACACACAGCAAGGAAATGGAAAGGAGAATGGAAAATTTCTCCATGTATCTTGTTCTTTATGCAAATTAGAATCGGAGTTATGAGAGTCTGAAACATCATGATAATCCCCGGCAAAGAAGTTGGAGTGTTATGTGTCTCCCTTGGTTGTCTGTTTATTGCTTTTTTGTCCACAAGATTTCTGCAAGATACCGATGGATTTCAGTGAAATTCTGTGGATATGTAGGGCATGGGGCAAGGACGAGCTAATTAAATTTGGTTGTGATCTGAGTCATCTGGTATAAGCGCTGGAGGATTTGGGTGCATTCTGAGCAGTGTCTAGTTTTATTTTTTAAGCAAAGCTCTGTCTGGCAAGAAGTACAGGACGCTGAAACAACCATTTCAAAAAGCTTCAGCACCAAAAAGAAGACGAGCACAAATAAGAAGACGATACTAGGAAGAACAAAAATCGTATTAATGATGGGACACAGAAGAAGGCTTTGATATGTGTTGACTACACGACGGTCATAAGGCAGAGATTCGGTTCTTGCTAATTCCCAATATTTCCCTCATTCTGTTGTACCCAACCATCCAATTTGCTGTCCAGGTTGCTAATTCAGTTCTACATACGAACAGGCTGGAGTACAAAATACAGTATCATGACGTAAGAACTAAGAGCAAGCCAGGGAATCGAACCCCGGTACCTCTTGGTTGTTGGACGGGTGTGCGTCACATTGCACCACCGCCACCCTACTGAATGACTAATAACTATAGAACATTTACCCTAACCTGACAGAGGTTCCAAACCCGTTTGAACTTGGTTAATGGACATGTATAGTCACACTGGAAGGTTTCTGTGACTCAGTAAACAAAGAAACTCATATCTAATTCATCGAATTTCACAGAACCAAAAGTTGGTGTTTACACTGTGGGAGTAGCTTTTTTTTTTGTTTTTTTTCAATAAAAGGGACTTGTTACAGAAAAATGTATGGGCATCAGAAATCTGAGGTAATCGAAGTGTAAAGCTGGAAAACTGGATATTTTGCAAAAATACATGGTTCGTTTCTGTAGAAAAGAAAAGCAATAGTTTAATGACTGTACTGATGGGGAGAAGGAAACAGGAAGTAAAGAACCAGGGAAATTCTGAGAAATTGCCAATATGCCGGGAACCGAACCCAGGACTCTCAGGTGAGAGCCAGGCAGCATACCACTACACCACGACCTAGTAAGAGTTGAGTTACGTTGTCACAATCTTGTAACCAACGTCCCTCCGTCCCTACTGTGGCCTGAAGAGGGTGAGTTAACCCCCTGGCACTCGGGCAACGTGACTTAATTCTTACCTGGTCGTGGTGTAGTGGTATGCTGCCTGGCTCTCACCTGAGAGTCCTGGGTTCGATGCCCGGCATATTGGTAATTTCTCGGATGATTTTTCCTGTGTAAAATACAGGTTTCTCTCTTCATTCTGACTTGCCGTAAGTGCTTGGGATAGATTAAAAGCATCTACTTGCCCGAGTGCCCGGGGGTTAACTCACCCTGTTCAGGCCCACAGTGGGGGCGGATGGACGTTGGTTACAAGATTGTGACAACATACATTATATTTTACCTGGTCGTGGTGTAGTGGTATGCTGCATGGTTATTTGAGAGTCCTGGGTTCGATTCCCGGTATATTGGTAAATTCTCAGATGATTTTTCCTGAGTAAAATACAGGTTTCTCTCTTCAACCAGGGAAGAGTGTAAATAATCCTGAAGTAATATATGAAACAATCAAAAATTAATTTTAAAAATAAGACGAACGAGAAAATGCATAAACAACAATAAAGCAGGTGAAGGAAGCGATACACAGCTTATGAATACAGTAGTATAGTGGGGCACCAATTTTCGCGCCTAATTGGGTCCAAAAATAATGCGCGAAAGTGGAATTAGCGAAAGTTGGGGCATTGTCTTTATGGCAAAAAGGCTAATTGGTTCCCGGTTATCCTAAAGTAACATCAGATTTTCATTTTCACTTGCAATACAGTACATCAAATCACTATTGTACATTGCATTGTGAGATACAAACAACTATCTTCCTTTTCATTTCATTATTATACTGCCGTTTCTTCACTCCAACACGATTCTCTCTTTTAGCCTTGGCCTTTCCTCCCGACTTTGAATGTCCCGGCCACTTTTTATCACCACCACTGCCTCCCGGCCCTCCCCCCACACCACCAGGCTCTCCCCCCACACCACCAGGCCCTTTCCCCACACTACCAGGTATAGTAGAGGCCATTGAACCGTGAGAATCCAACACAGTGGAGCTAGCACGCTCGTACACAATGGCGGGAATGGGTGGACAGAGTGTTGACATGACGTCATTCAAGATGGCGGTGGGTTGCGGGCGGGCGGTGCAGGAAATTCAAAGTTCAAAATATTGTCCCAAACCCAAAATTTGTGCGAGAAAATCGATTTTTTTCAAGCGAAAGTGGAAGTTAGGGAATATTTGGTGCATGCCGCGAAAGTGGATTCCGCGAATCCTGCTGTAGCAAAAGTTGGTGCACTACTGTACCCGTTCCAATATACCGAAGCAAAAATCTGTACCCAAGGAGATATTTCCATTTGTTGCAATCACAAGAGACGCCGCACTATATTCCACTGTGACAGTTGGATGGAGATATATTCTATGTTAACTCCAAAACTCTGGCTGCAACAGTGCATTCCATTTGGACTGAAATAGATAAAGACATGCTCATTGTTAATACCACAGCACTGGCTGCCCTCGCCTTGGTTTTCCTGCTTTACGTTAACTCATAACTATGGCTGCCACGCTGTAGCTTTACTGCTTTATATTAACCTGATAACTCTGGCTGTCTCGCTGTGGTTTTTCATATGTGGCTGTGAAAATTGTAATTTTATTCAAAAGAGACAAAAATTAAGCAACATTGACTGCTATTAGTAGTAACAGCAGCAGTAGCTTAGTTGTTGATGTTGCCGCCCCAGGCTAACCCAACAGATCGTGGAAAAGTAAAGATGAACACCATCCTTCTTCTGGGAGACGAGTTGAAGGAAATTTGTGCATCTGGGCAAGTCCTCCATCCTACTACATCAGTGCCATCACATGAAGGCACCGCCCTTTAGTCCTAGTTGCAATGAGTAAAAATAGTGAGTACCAGAAGTGATAGCTACTGTAATTTAGTTGGCGTAATGAAAAGAAGTGGGATGGATATAAAATATCAAAGTGGCACTTTAATAAAATGATGAGAGGATCATCAGATAGCGGGTCATCACTCAGTGAAGCAGCTACTGCTAGTTTGTTGAAGCTTGGGTACAGCTTAACCCCAACCCCTTGACTACACAGGATCTCTCCTCAGCTCAGTGCTATTATCTGGTGGTATCATGAACAAAACAAAAAGATGATCATTGAAATGATGAAGATCATGGATCCTTACTAATCCCTCCTTTGTGGTCTTTCTTGAGCTGAATTAAATCACTTAAGAATGGTAAAATCCAACTGAATAAGACGTCATAGTACTGAAGGAGCAGGTGGGGTGAAATCTAAATCCTCCTTTTACGCTGTAATGAACCGGTCTTGAGTAACATCATAAACTTTGGAATGTGGATAAGCTAAGCCCAACTTACTGTGACAGAAGGATGGATTAACAGTTTTATACTGCCTGTGAGTCCAAGATGATTTTGTTATATTGCTAGGAAAAAAGAAGTACCAAATGAAAGGGACAGAAATAATCGAATTAAGAAATACAGACGTTTTAAAACTTACACTCTGAAATACGGAATGAGAAACTGTAAGCTGAGAACTGAGTTGCAGAGTTATTAGGAATTAGTTTCACTAGGAAGTAGGTTTTGTATTGTGCTAGATATCAGGTACTTAACCCCCCCAGTGCCAGTGCCATTTTAAAACAGTCTGATGTAATTGCGCGCTCAGTGTCAGTGCCATTTTAAAATGGCCTAAAATAAAAAACTTCACTATGACCGCATTTTTCAAGATTGACGGGTAAAAATTGGCAGGCATGTAAGGTAGCTGCTCCTCTACCTTGCCCCAGGCTATCAAGGCCATACACTCACTCGCTCCCCCCCTCACGCTTGCTCTGCCTCACTCTGCCTGTGTGCCTCACCCAGTGCTGTACATAGTGAAGGCATTTTTTAAATATTCTCACGTAAGTGTAAGTTGTAAATATTTTCTTGTAAGTGTAAGGACTATATAGTGAAGTCAAGTTGTAAATACCTTCTTGTAAGTGCCAGGACTGTACATAATGAAGTCAGGTTGTACCTGTCTTCGAGTAAGTGTAAGATTGTGCATTCACAGTGAGAAAGACACACAAATTGTGATAGATGCTGAAGTAATAAGTGATCAGAAAAGTGTACTGAACATTGCTATACCTTCCCAGCATAAATACCTGAGTATACCTTACATAGAAAACGGCTTTCTCCCACGTACGTGGTGAGCGTGAGAGAGTGGCTATACCTGTAGACGAGTGTGCCGGACTGAATAAAACCCATTTCCGAGTCTCGGTTAGCATTTTAACAGCGAAATTCGTTGTTTCCACATCAAAATCTATCATTTTAGCCCCCCCCCCAAAAAAAAAAAAAAGACGAAAAATGGCCTGCACTGGGCTGACCCATAGGGCTAAAAATAGCTGGCACGTGGCGGGTTAAACTGGAGTAATACACCTGTATGTTAAAAGCACATAGGTAATGATAATGAATACGAGAGAACAGGTACAAAGGAGTACAAAGGAAAGCAAACAGCAACAGACCTGTTGGTCCTTTTGTGGTTGTTTGTTACAGGGAAGGTTGACTAACAAACCCATTCTACACGTTAAGGACAGGGATAGAAGAGCAGGAAGGCCCTCCCCCCCCAACCACCAAACTCTCCAGCCGAAACCGGCAGGAAGTGGTGAGAAGGATTACCATGGAACATAGAAAAACTGCCATGGAAATATCATAGGAAAGAGGGAAAGAATATTGTAATTTAATCTATCTACCTGAAAAGCAAATCAGCAGTATTTATCAATGTTTTTTTTCGGGTTACATCATACGGGCTCTGAATATATATATATATATATATATATATATATATATATATATATATATATATATATAGATATATATAGATATATATATAGATAGATAGATAGATAGATAGATATATCGTTCGTTTCACAATCTGGGTATCATTTTGGTCACCCTTCGTTATACTTTTAAGTTCTTCTATATCTTTTTCGTAATAAGGCGACCAGAACTGGACACAATACTATACTTGTGGGAGAACCTGAGAATTATATAGGGTGAGGATGATATTATTAGATTTATATTCGAACGCTGCACCAATGAATACGATTAAGTTGTTGGCTTTCTTAACAGCCTCAGTACACTGCATGGTTTAAGACCATTGTTTATCATAATTACTGTAGCAACAAGAGCCTGAACCACAAAAAAGTGTCACCAAAATAAAAGGGTTAATAAATCAAAGATGACCTAGTATTCATAGTAGTAGCAGCCGCCCCAGGTTCATCTGAAGTGTGATCCCAGTGAACACCAAGGTGAAGTCGCCCTTCTCCTACAGTCCACTATCTTCCTTTTGGGGGATGCAGAGTGAGTTGAGGACATTTTTATAATCAGGCAGTGGAGCCACATGGATATATCAGTTCCGCAATATAAAGACGTCCTTCTCCAGCACTTAAAGGACCTAAACAGATCTTATCTGATCATGGCTGAATTGCTTAACCCTTAAGGCGTGGGAGTTTAGCGAGCTGAGCTCTTCCCGTATGTGTGCGTGTGTGTGTGTGTGTGTGTGTGTGTTTAAGTAGCCTGTTTTCAACCAAACATAGCTCTGTATCTACATCACCTAGGACGTGTACAATTAATGATCATAGTACTCACCAATCCTTCTCCTTTCCATTGCAAGTGCCCCGAGGTCTCTATGTGGAGGCATTGTAAAGGCAGAAAGTGATAACTGGAGGCAGTTTTAGGGGCACACAAGACTGTGCCTATATAAGTATGCGAGTTGGTAGCTACAGCATGCAGACCATGCACCTACCCCACCCAGATGAGATACCCAACTTGCATTCGCTCTTACTACCCTTTGCTCCACTTGACCTTGACACTCCTTACATCAAACCCTGCCACTGCCACATGAATGAATCTTTTTTTTTTTTTTTTGCCTATCGACCATTGAGGCCGGAGCCCCTGGTCATTAAGGCAGAATATGTACATGTATATACATTTACACATATATACATATATATATGAACATATATATATATATACATACATACATACATACATACACATGCATATGAACATACACACTTTCATGCACACGTACATATATATATATATAATAATTTTTATTTTATTATTTTTTTGTAATTTTATTTTTATTATTTTTTGTTTATTTTTTATTTTTTATTTTTTTCTTAACCTTATATTACTTATAAACTAAAATGCCTAATGTAAAGACCCTAGAACTAATTACCTAACAGACAAATCGCTAACCTATACTAAATCCTAAGAGACAAATAACTAGACCTACACTAATGGTAAAAAAGCCCCGACCAAGAGATCACCATCGACTGCAGATATGTAATGCCATTCTACATTACATACCTGCATTCATCACCTGGTGACTGTCAGTCGAGGCACAACCTAATATAGGAGACATCAATATATGCAAGGGAACCAGACGGGTCAGGAACATTTCCATTTACGTCAGCTGTCGGCCCTAATTAGAATAACTTAAGCAAGATGGTATAATGTAATTACATAATTTGTACAAAAAGTGAAGAACCTCGCCTAACAGACCACCATCGACTGCAACTGCCCAATACCTTTCTATATTGCACACTTGCACTCATCAGCTGGTGACTGTCAGTCGAGGAACGGGGTTTAATGTAGGGGACATCTATATTAGAAATAGATCAGTGGGAGGAGGAACTATTTCAAATATGTCAACTGTCAACCCTAATTAATATTACAATATATACATATTTACTGTTGATAAAAACCATAACCACACAGTAAAAAAGTCACATCACTCTGATCAGTCCGGTCTCTCTCAAGAAAGCCATCAATTTATCAGTCATAACAATGTCCCCATCACCCAGGATGGTGGAAAGGGTGAAGGGGACGTCTGCTGCGCCGCAGTAGTTTATAAGTGAAGTACGTTCACGAATAAATCGCCGACAGCGCATGATGATATGACTGATAGATAACACCGCATCACAGATGTCACAGTGCGGTGGGAAGCGTCTTTCCATATAAGGTTTCATGTGTGTTAAAACGGTGGCATTAAGCCGTAATCGTGCCAACACTTTTTCTTCCAGGCTACTGGGGCAGTTGGGGGTGTCCCAGTCGCCCAGGTACGGCTTACAGGTTGGAATATTTAGTCTGGTCCACTGACCTTGCCACAGAAGATTTATTGATTTCTTTCCAAGAGAGAGACTCGACCGTAGATCACGAGGAACGTCCCAAGTCTCCTCGAGCTCTACAGCCGACTTTGCAAGTAAGTCAGCCTGCTCATTGCCATAGATACGACAATGACCAGGCACCCAGATCAGCGTGAATGACTTGTTGCATGAATGCAACTTATTAACGATGCGGCCCTGGACCTCGTGAGAGTTCGTAGTGCAAGATGCAATTGCCTGAAGGGCTGATTTTGAATCTGAAAATATGACAAATGAGTCATGCCTAGAATTGAGAGCATAGTCTATGGCTTTGTCAATAGCAAAAAGTTCTGAGGTAAACACAGATGTATGAGTCGGCAACCGATACCTGAGGGCACATTCAGTCGACCACACACTTGCACCCACACATTCACTCGACTTGGAGCTGTCGGTGTACAAGTGGTGGGACCCCAAGTGACGAATGATGATGTTACGAAACAAGTGGTGGACCTCCGCCTCCGGCGCCTTGGCCTTTGGTGCTGGGAGCCATGTAACATCAACAGTAAAGGCAGGTGGCTCGCAAGGCGCTATGTTTTTTAACACCAACTTGTCACAGTCACTGGGGTCCACACCAAGCTCCTGAGTCAGTAAGTGGAGGCGAACGGCAAGTGGCCGACGCACCCCCCGCAGAAGGTGGTGGTATTGACGCAGGGGGGTACAGGCCACATTGCCGATATTACTTTTCCTAAATGTCCTTACACTATAGGACAAGGCCAGGTGGTCACGGCGAATACAGAGGGGAGGCACATTCGCCTCCACTTCCATACGAGCCACACGGGTACACCGGACGGCTCCAAGACACATTCGCAAACATTTATTCTGTAGCACATCCAATCCTTTCAGCGTGGCATCAGATGCCGAGCCATACATCTGTGCGCCATAGGCTGGCTTTGATCGAATAAGGGACTTATACACCATTAATAAAGATTTTCTGTCGGCACCTCAGGTAGTACCCGCTAGGTACTTGAGGACATTTAACGGTTTATCACAACGAGCAAGGAAAGTATTAACGTGAAGTTTAAAATTCATTCTTCGATCAAAATGTATTCCTAAAAATTTAACAGAATTTTGAAAAGGTACTGCCTGATTATCCAAAGTTAAGCACAAATTAGGTACGTTACGATTAGTGAAGACTATAGCGGCACACTTACGGACGGAAAACTTAAATCCCCACTGCAAGGCCCATTGGTGGACGGAGTCAAGGGCTGCTTGAATCCGCCCAGCCAAAAATTGTGCATTACAGGAAGAGTGCCATATTGCACAATCGTCAGCGTAGAGTGAGTATTTAAGATTCCTCGGGATGGGAGCTGATGACAGAATATCATTGATCATAATACTAAATAAAGTAGGACTAAGCACACTTCCCTGTGGCACCCCGTTTTCCTGGATAAATATATCCGATGTTACGTTACGGGGCAATTTGACAGAGAAAGTTCTGTCCCTTAAGAAATTTGAAATAAAAATAGGCAAATTTCCTCTTAAACCATAAGCATAGAGCTTCATTAGTATATCGTGTCGCCATGTCATGTCATAGGCTTTATGGATGTCCAAGAACACCCCTATCATGAATTCTTTATTGGCAAATACCTCTGCAATACAATGCTCCAAATTCATTAAATGATCTAGTGAACTTCTGTATTTACGGAAGCCACATTGTTGATCATTTAACAAATTTTTCGACTCTAAAACAAAAAGAAGCCTATTGTTAACCATACGTTCCATGACCTTACATAGACAAGAAGTCAACACAATAGGACGAAATGAAGTGGGATTCATAAGACGACCAGCCTCTTTGGGTATCGGTATGACGTGCGCAAAGTGCCATGAGTTTGGGAACGTTCGAGATGCCCAAATCTCATTGTACAATGCTAACATCTTAATCAGGTTGTCCTGATTAAGATGCTGGATCATACCGTACGTGATGGTGTCTGGTCCAGGGCTGGTGTCTTTACAGGATTTAAGGGCAAGGAGCAGTTCATCTAGCATAAACTCTTGGTTGTACGGGGAGACTACGTCTTCTGTGGCAAAGTCTAATATCTGTAGCTCAGCCGTGTGTTTATGATGTTGGAAACGCAGGTCATAATTGGCTGAGCTACTTACATGAGAAAAACTCCTGGCGAGGATGTTAGCAACGTCCATGGGCTCGTCATAGGTGGTGTTATTCACCTGCAAGGTGGTGACAGGGAAGTATGGGCGTTTATTATTTAATAATCTTATAGTGGACCAGACTTTATGTAATGGTGTTGTACGAGTCACTGTGGACACAAAGGACCGCCAGGAGTCACGTTTAGCCCTTCTTATTATTCTCCTTGCCTCAGCCCATGCCTGTTTGTATGCAATAAAATTTTCCTCAGTGGGCTGACTATCAAAAATCCTGTATCTCCTATTGCGTTTTCTTAATGCTTGTCGGCAATTCGGCGTCCACCAATGTGCTCTATGCTTCGCATGAACTGTAGAAGTCTTGGGAATAGCAACCTCAGCTGCGTGTAATATGGATTGGGTTATATTTTCGACCTTAACATCTATGGTCTCCCCAGATATATCTAAATTGACGATCCTTGAGAAGGATCCCCAATCTGCTTTCTTATAGCTAAATTTTGGAGGTGGAGGGTCCGAAATGATGTCGCGTGTATAAGAAAGACAGATGGGTAAATGATCACTTCCCAAGGAGTCGTCGTAAGGGTCCCATGAGAAATCTTGATGTATACCAGGGGAGGCCAAAGATAAGTCAATGGCCGAAAAGTTACCAGTACGATCATCTACACGAGTCGCTCTACCATCGTTCAGAAGACAGAGGTTGGACTGTAGTATTAGGTCGGCTACTTGCTCCCCACGACCATCAATCCTCAGGCTACCCCATTGATAGGGATGGGCGTTAAAATCGCCCAACACTAACTTATTGCCAGGGAGATGTTCAAAAAGTGAATTTAAAGCATCACTATCAATGGGGCCATGTGGAGGACAGTACAGAGAGCAAATAGACAGATACGTATTATTAAATTTTACTCTGCACGCGACAGCTTCCAGAGTAGAATTTAGAATCACTTCCATTTGTGGGTGTGATTTGTGTGTGTAAATGGCAACTCCGTGACCTTCATATCTTCTATACGAGTGATAGTGTTTGAACTGTGGAGGATCAGGATGATCCTCCAGGCGCATCTCCTGTAAACAAATAACGTCTGGCCTGTGTATTGACAGCAAGATTGCTATATTGTGTAACTTATTCCCGACACCTCTACAATTCCACTGTAATAGAGTGAATGCGGCGATTTAAGATTTACGAGGGTGGCCAGTATGCTTAGTTTTTTTATGCCCCCCGCGTCCAGGCGAGTGGCTACCGGGGGACCTTTCCCGGTTCTTGTTCATGGAGACTTCCATATTGTCGTCAATGATAAGGCTCCCAGACTCCACCGAGGAAGAGCTATTCTTTCTCTCCCTCGTTGGACCAGGAGCGGGAAGGACATGAGGACGTGACTGCTTAGTGAGGGGGGTCAAATTAATTTTGTCAGACTTGTCAGGCTTCTGTTTTGGCCGCACTGACTGCGAAGGAGCAGTGGCAGCCTGAGAGTATGATGTAGCAACAGGGATATCCGTAAGAGAGTTGGATCGTACAGGAGGCTTAGACTGAGAGGTAGGGCGTGGGGCATGAGGAGCGAATGTAAGGTCAGTCTGTGTCTCAACGGTGCACATCACGGGACGGGACACAACCGCCGATGCATAGGAGATATTAGGCTTGGGAGTTGCATGCAACTCCTTCACCTTCTTCCTTGCATCGTAAAAGGAAATGCCCTCAGTTGCCTTCACTGTGCAGACCTCTTTCTCCTCTTTCCACTTGGGATAAACCCTCGAGGAAGTGGAGTGAGCATCCTTGCAGTGAAAGCAGCACTCAGTCTTGGATGTACAGTTGTCAGCAGAGTGACCTACAGCCGCACACTTGCCACACACGATGTTGGAAGCCCGACAAGCCTTTTCATGATGTCCATAGAACTGACATTTTGAACAACGAAGGGGATTCGGGATATACGGTCTTACATTTACAATTTCATATCCTACTTTGACATTTGTAGGTAGCAAAACTTTGCCAAAAGTGAGGATAACAGTGGCTGTCTTCGTCCTTACGCCTTCCTGATAACGAGTGATAAATCTGGCATCAATTACATCCTGCTGAGCAAGTTCCTGTATGATTTCTTCCTCACTCATCACCATGAGATCCCTGCAAGTGATAACACCCTTGCAGGAATTCATGGATGTTGGGATCTTGGCCTCGATATCATGGCAGTGAAACTAATGCAGCTTTAGCAAGTCTTTCACCTGAGCAGAATTGAATGTCTTAACCAGGAGGTCTCCATTTCCAAGTTTTTTTACTTGTTCCACCTCTCCCGCACAGTGGTCAATCACCTTCTTGACAATGAAGGGATTGAGTCTGGACAGGGGAGTGGAACCTAAAGCATGCAGTGTCACGTAGGTCGCATTCTCAAGGGGAACGTCGTGGGGATCGAGTCTGGCGTCCGTCAGTCTGGGGCCGGTCAGTCACGGTAAGGTGATTATCGTCAGGACTACCTCCCCCCCTGAAGGGGGGGAAGGCAGTAGGGGCGTCCTCCATAGGTACCACTTCCCCCTCGCAGGGGAAGTGGGAAGAAAGAGAAAAACGAGCAAGGGACAGAGCACCTGAGGAAGACCCACCTAGTCCGAGATTACCCTCTCAAACCACTCTCGGGAGGACGCGCCTGTGTGTCACTCACACCCCAGAGCGATCAGTGGGGGGTACACTCCAGAGGTGAGTAAGCAAAGGCAATCTCAGGAAACAGATATAGACACTTACTATATCTCTAAAGGGCTGGGAGGAAAATTAGTACTAGCTAACGTAACTCTTAATCGCTTTATTTACAAAACTAATGCCGGTGGGGCAGCCCTGAAAGCTAGAGGAGAGCCAGAAAAACACGTCCGAACTCCCCACGACCATCCATCAAAGTCCCATGAATGAATCGTCACCTCGTGTAAAGTCATAAGAAAAAGTATCGTTACCCCCAGCAATGTTCGATGCCAAACGAACGTTAGCTGGGCTATGTGGGCGGGTCCTTGCTGTTCGCCCCTCCCCTGTCTAGTGTTGCTATATCACAATCCCATTACAAGAGTTGGAATAATGAGCAAGAATGAGCCATATGGCGGGGAAATATATAGGACGCGTTTGCGTTACCCTGAGGGCCCTGCTGGGGATTAATAATGAAATTCGGTGGGTTTATCATTTTCCTACTATTCAACACTATTATCTATAGAATACAATAAATACATTATTTTGAAGGGTATGAATTCTATAGGCATCGACTTTTTTCTTATGATAGTCTAGCTGGGGTGCACGAGTTCATTTGTTTGCTTTAGATGGGTGGTTAAATGCTTCAGATGGATGCTTCAGACATCTAGAGGCTGTTTCGAAAGCATGGAGCGGGTATACAAAATATTAAAGCACTGAGACTGAACATGTAAAATTATTTTCTTTCTTCTCAACATTTGTTAAAAGTAGAAAGCAATACATATCATTATTACATTGAACTTTACTAACTTGGGTTGTATCGGCTGAAGTACTACTGTATAATACGTCTGGCATGGGTGCACATACTCATTGCCCGTCTGCATGTGTGTTGCCGACTTCAGACCATTCGGTTATATTTTTATTTAATGAATTCGGTGCCGGATAATAAAGAGTATTGTCTCTATGCACAGAGGCCAAACGATCTAATTAGCTTTTATTACCTCTAGCACAAATTCTATTATCTGTGTCTCACATATCCGACATTGACGGGTTTCAGGTAAAAACTTTCCTGTCCCGTCATTCCACAACACTTCGTCGTTGTGTCATAGTGCATAGCTCTGAAGGGTACAGATAGTTTTTCTTGTGACTGTATACCCTCTACAAAATTTTTCGGCACCCCCTGCTCTGATACCTTTCGCAACGATCACTGTTACAGACGGCGAGAATACGTGGTGTGGTTGATACCCCTGTACCTCTCTCACTCTGCCACTGGATTTCATCATTATCGGACGAAGTAACACACACCAGCAACACAGGGCCATGGATACCAAGCACACACCGAAATTCAGGAGATGATTCAGAATGCTTCGTGTGGTGTATCATAATGTGTCGTGTCGTAAGGGTACCGAAACTTTTTTTTATAGCCTGTACTATCACGATCCAAAGTTTCTTTACCCCCCTGAGTGGAGGAAGGTCGAAGCCAAGGTTGAAGAAATGACGGGCCACCGAACACAGGCCAGTTCATGATGGAGGGGTTCACTAACCTGAAGCTTAGGATAATAAGAATCACCCGGATGAAACACACGAGCCTATTTATGAATCACGGTATCATGAACCATTTTTAGTCTTGTATACTGGCAGTGTCCGATCATATGGTCTTGATACAACCTTGGCTTCGACCTTCATCCACTCAGGGGGGTAAAGAAACTTTGGATCGTGATAGTACATGAGGCAAGCTCAGTTTATTCTACCAATTCTTTCAGCTTTTCTAGAATGACATTATGCCCTATGGTGTATGGGTAAGGAAAAAGAAAATAAATTCCAAAGTTTATTGCATATTAATTGCCACATAGGATAACTTTCATGCGAGTATGTTTTCTGTGTCATGTAAGATCACTTTAGTTATCCTTGAGGTCGTTTTCTCATAGCTGCATTTTTCCTTATTTTGTAACGCACTTATTTAGCTAATTTCTTACAGTACTTCAAAACAGGTTTATCACAATTACATACTGTAAGTTGTTATTGTAAAATTTAACTATACTTTTGTGTGTGTGTGTGTGTGTGTGTGTGTGTGTGTGTGTGTGGTAGGTGGCAGCGACCATCATCCACTCAATGTAGTCCTGCCTACTTCTTCCTTAACCTTAACCATTCTTCTTCTGTGCCTGCCCTCCTCTCTTTCTATTTCACCCATCTTTCCTGTCACTTCTTACTGCTTTTCTTTCCTTTACAGGTGGCTTTACATTGAGTGACAAGCCAAATGGTTTCCTGTAAGGCAAGAAACCATTGACAACGCTAGGTGGTAACCATATAACCAAACCATTCGTGCTCCCTACGTGTCAACAAGTGGGTTGGTGGAGAGTTAGTGCCCCTCCCCGTAAGACAAATAACTCGAAGTCAAATGGCCACCCCTTACGGAATTATGGCGTCTGGCAATAGATAGATAGAACTAAACTTTTATTATGAGGTCACTTTCAGTCACTGAGCCCACTTTCTTATACTTGTACTTTTCCTTATGTTCTTAATTCCTTTGTAGAAATTAATTCATTAGGCTAAGGTATTACTGCACTACAAGAACTGCACAAAATTAGTAATAGATTACTATCACAGAACCAATTTCACGTATATTGTAAAATATTTCTGTAACATTTATTTGCGATTGTATAACGACCTCACTTTTGTTGTCAGTTGATAGTTTTCATATATTTATAGTTTTCTTTATATTATGATTTGTATTGTAGAAAAGTTACATACTTGGCAAAGTGCTGATTGCACTACAGAAATTTTTAAAACTTATTAGTTTGCTATCACACAACAATTTTGGAGGCATATTGCACTATACTGTATTACTGTATTATGATAAAAAAAAATCATATTCCTTTACACATTTCAATTCCGTCCTTGATTTCTATACCGGATGATACAAAAACCACTGTACCATAGCTATCCTCATCTTCTGTTGCTTACATATGTTGTTCCTACAATCGTACATCACTAAATAAATACCAGTTTATGCTATTATAAACATCTTTTCCTATGTTGAATTATGCCGCATTTCTTGTATACCACCTACTTTTCCTCCTTTTTATTTAAAAATTTACGTTATATATATATATATATATATATATATATATATATATATATATATATATATATATATATATATATATATATATCCGTCCATCATCCAATCCAACGTTGCCTCATGAGAAGCGTAGGAGCCCGGGGCTAGGCAAGTTGGTCCTGACATTTAAGGAGAGAGTGACCAGCCTCACTCATCCCTGAGTGGCTTTATGTGAGCAATAACCCCAACCATCCCTTGGATATAAACCTTCACCGGCTCAATCCGATTGCAGTGCCGTAATTACCCACCAAACCACCAGGTGCCATGAATTGGTTATATGGTTACCACCCAGCGTAGTAAATGGTTTCCTGGTGTACAGGAAACCATTCGGCTTGCCACTCAGTGTAGAGTCACCCATAGGCAGAAGGAAGAGGAAAGAATGAAGGAAAGCAAGACAAAAGAGGGAGTGTAAAGTCACCCATAGGCAGAAGGACGAGGAAATAATAAAGTAAAAAAAGGCAGAAGAGGAAGGAAGGAATGGAGGCCGAAGAGGAAAAGTCAGACACCCGAGAGCAGCACTACATCGAGTGAGTGGAAGGTGAGCACCCCCATCTACCACAATATATATATATATATATATATATATATATATATATATATATATATATATATATATATATATATATATATATATATATATGTGTGTGTGTGTGTGTGTGTGTGTGTGTGTGTGTGTGTGTGTGTGTGTGTATGAAGAAAACTTCGTAGCTTCTTGTAGTGTGTTTTGTAGATCAGTTATACATATATTAGACTCGTGGACAAGCGGTTGTTATACGTGAGAAGTTTTGTAAGAAGTTAATCTTCGTTCCCTTTGTCATGCAAGGACAGGAGAGGTAAAGATTAGTATGGGACTAGTTTTATTTGTCTTGAAATTACTAACAAAGTCTCACACTCGAGTGAAGTATAGAGTCCCACTGTTATCTCCCCATTGTCTCACTCTATCTCTCTCTGCCACCCTCTCGCCCCTGTTGCTAGCCTCCTTCTCCTTTCTCCTCTTTCTTTCCATATATAAAACTTCCATCACGTGGGCCACACTGTCCAAATGTTCGAGAAACCTGTGTCTGTGTATGTTTGTGTGTATGGTTCCGAGGCACTGTTTGTGGGCTATTGTGCTGGTGTGAGACATTCTGGAGAGGTGCTAACGTCACTTCCTCTGGCCCTTAGGTTTGACATTGACCTAACCTCTAGACTATATTATGTATGTTGCTAGTTATTATGTAGTAAGATATTTTACAGTCCTGACATCTCTCTGTCACGCCAGCTGGCGATCCTCTGACAGCATTCATCAGTGACACACTCTAGTCTATTAACCCATTGGATCCCATGGGTGCTGGGCGAGGCATGGCGCTGGGTGGGTACTAAGTGTACCGCCCTCCGCCTATCGGCTCATCGTTGCGAAGCTCATAGGTCCCTACCCGGGGGTTCCCTCCTTTGTAAAGACTTGAAAAATCCCAGCTCTGTCCAATACTCCAGACGCCGGGCTCAAATGGGTTAATACATAATATTGATTATAATACAGTATTGTATAGACATAATATTCATGATAATGTTGTACTGGCCTACTAATATTCTAGAAACATAATACATTTTAAACAAATTTTATGCATAATTGAACAAATGCACTATAGTTAAACTGATTATAAAATAATGTATAACATATTGTAAAATGTGTACAGTATGTATAACAGACATACGCATATTATTGTGCAATGGTAATACTGCTAGGTCATTACATTACATTTGGAGTTATCCCTTTAGTAATGCCTAATATTTCACCTAACTTGTATGATGATTCTGGTAATACAGAATTGTAGTAACACTGTATGAATTGTTACATAATTGTATTTTCATTGTTGCGTATCGTTTGTAGTTACATAACTGTGGCAACCGTAAAATAATTGTATTAACATTGTAGTAATATTGTAGTAACACCAAGTGGGGTTGGTGGAGGATTAGTGCCCCTCCCTGTAAAACAATTAACTCTAAGCCCTTGACCACCCCGTTTGGGATACATGGCGTCTGGCAATGAATGAATGACATTGTAGTAATATTGTAGTAACATCGTAGTAATACAGAATTGTACCAACATTGTATGAATTGTTACACAATTGTTTTTGTACATAAGTGAATTGTAATTGTTACATATCGTACGTAGTTACATAACTGTAACAACTGTAACATAATGCAATCGTTTGTCGTTACATAATTGTAGTAATTGCAGTAATACTGTAGTAACTGCAGTCTTGACATCGCTAATCCAGTCATGCTGCAGTCGATGATAGTGATGATGTGCCCTGCCACTGGCTTGTGGAGAACAACAATTTGCTTTTTGTATCACTTATATAAGGAGTTTATGTGGTATTTTGGCATTTGTAGTAACACTTACACCTATTTTCATTTGTTTGCTATGCGATCTTACTGTTTTTCTTTTTTTTATATGTACTGATTTTCTTTAGTTTGTATTTTTCGTTTGTCTACGCTTTTTCGGTGTTATCCGAGGTTGCATAATTATTGGCTAATTCACTTGGTACCCTTTTTTAGGTTTAGTTTATATTGCACAGATATTACTTAAAATGATCGTATATTGCCCCATTTTTTTATTTTATATAAAAATACATATATACACTATATACAGTATTAACTATATACACTGACTTCTTGTTCACTTGTACCTATCGTGGGCAATGAATGTGTCAGCACTGTGTGGAAATCTTTGTTTTAAAGATTGTGTGGAAGATGTTGTTCATTCTTGCTAATGTCAGTTGTGTTGACCATTTATTTATTTTTTTTTTTTGGTTTTCCTTGTAACTTAATTTGTCTGTTTCCACTAGGTAGCTTTAATTAATAAATGTTTCATACAGTTCTTTTAATCGCTCACTGATTAACTGTGGTAATATATTTTCTTTGTTGATGTATTAATGTTTAGCTGTATGTATGAAACACGTATTTTATGTAGGTATAAATGGTAATACTCGCTGGTAGTAAATAAATGCTATAATAAATGAATGAATATACACAGTGCAGAATTTTTATTGTTGGTGCAAGTATTTAATGATTGAATTATGTAGATAATGGAAGTAGGTATATGTATTTATGTTGTAACTATACAGCACGTTTTATATGTTTGTGCAAAAGGTGTCGTCTACCACTGTGTCTATTACTGTGTATTGTATAAATGAAGTAACTATGTAACTCACTAATTTTTACTGTGGTGGGAATGGTGTTAGTGATGGCGCAGGTGGTGAGTTGATTGACGTGTTGTGGGGTGTCCTTAACTTCTCAGTAAAACGCTAGCAACGTGGGCTTCTCACACTCTGGTAGCTGTGGTGAGTAAATGAGTAACGATGAGTAATGTTGACTAACGATGAGTAAGGTGAGAGATGAGTGAGGGATCTGGTATTTGCTGCCATCGACACCCCTGTCTCAGCGTTGTGGTGGTGGAGGAGATGGTGGGTATGTTGGAGAGAAGGGTGGGGTCAGGTGAGGGATGATGTAGATGTGGGTTGAGTTAACTCTCGCTCTATGTTTTCATCTTTTGTTTTTGTTTCTCGATGTATTCTCGGCCAGGGGCGTCATTTGGGGGGGGGGGGCAGCGAGGGGCGCTCGCCCCCCCCCAAGCTTGCTGAGGGGGCCTCCAAATCAACTACAGTTGATGAAAAAAAAATATAAGGTTAACACCGTGAAACTAAAAATAATTTGTATTTAGCCTCAATATGTTTTGAGGGGAGATTGTTGTGGAGTGGATATGGAAGTTATGTAGATTGGCTTGGGAAGAGGGAAGGGTCCAGAGGACCGGAAACCAGGTATAACTGTTCCTTTATACAAAGGCAAAGGGGAGAGAGAAGTCTGTGGTAACCAAAGGGGTATTTGCCTTCTTAATGTGACTGGAAAAATATATGGTAGAATACTCACTGATAGGGTTAGACATATAACAGAGGAGCTAGTTGGATAAGAACAAGGGGAATTTAGGAAGGGAAAAGGGTGTGTAGATCAGATATTTGTTCTAAGATGTTTAGTGGAGAAGTATCTAGAGAAGGGAAAGAAAGTGTATGCTGCCTTCATGGCCTTGGAGAAAGCATATGACAGAGTAGAAAGCCAAGGTATGTGGAAGGTATTAAGAATATATGGAGTGGAGGGGAAATTGTTAAGTGCTGTGAAGAGTATGTACAAGGGAGCTAGGGCTACGGTGCGAGTGGATGGTGAGCTGAGTGAGTTCTTTGATCTCAGTGTGGGACTGAAACAGGGATGTGTGATGTCTCCATGGCTGTTTAATATATACATGGATGGGATTGTAAAGGTGCAAGGTAGGACAATGGATGTGGGGCTGGCTCTAATGAATGAGGGTGAGATGTGGATGATTCCGGTGTTGCTGTTTGCTGATGATACAGTATTGTTGAGTGAAGATAAATGGGAGTTGCAAGGTTTGGTGAATGAATTTGGGACAGTGTGTAGGAAGAGGAATCTGAAAATTAATGTAAACAAGAGTAGTAAAGTTATGGTGTTTGAGAGGACTGAAGTCACAGAATGCACGGTGAAGTTGGATGATGAGGATATGAAGAATGTGAGTGCATTCAAGTACTTGGGTAGTGTGATGAGTAAGGATGGAAGTTTGAGGGATGAAGCACGTGAAAAGGTACACCAGGGAAGGAAGGTTGTTGGTTCACTGAAAGCAGTGATGAGAAATAGGGAGGTGAGTATGGAAGTTAAGAAGTCACTGCATGATAGTATTGTGATCCCTACCCTGACGTATGGAAGCGAGGCGTGGACCTTGCAAGAGGGGAACAAGTCAAGAGTGAGAGCAGTGGAAATGAGTTACTTGAGAGGAGCATGTGGAGTGACATGGAGGGACAGGTTGACGAACGAAGAAGTGAAGGAACGTTGTGGGGTGGATGTGGATGTGATTGAGAAGATTAGGAGAAATACACTGAGGTGGCTTGGATATGTTGTGAGAATGGAGAATGAAAGACTGACTAAGGGGATGTATGTAGGTGAGGTGGAGGGAGGGAGAGGGAGGGGAAGACCGAGGATGAGGTGGAGCGATGGAGTTGAGGGTTATATTAGGGAAGGGGGGGTGAGTTGGGAGGAGGGCAGTCAAATGGTGGGTGACAGAGCGACTTGGAGACATTCTGTCTGCGGCCACCCTTTGGGGGATTAGGGCGTTGGGCTTTAGATAGATAGACGTTTTGAGTGAAATATTTCTTTTGTGTGTGTGTGTGTGTGTGTGTGTGTGTGTGTGTGTGTGTGTGTGTGTGTGTGTAATAATCACAATAATTTACTAGGTATATTAAAGGATGTCAATGTAAATATGTTCCTTGCCCGCTGTTCAGTTAACGTCAGTATCGAGCTGCCTTTTTTATTGTATTCTGGTTGTCATTAATAGCTTGTATTCACCTTAAGAAGTACGTACCTGTAGGCAGGAGTCTTAAGTGTTCATTTAGATCAGTGGTTCCCAAAGTGGGCGGTGGAAATATCCAGGGTAGCGGTGAGATACCGGGGACCGTGAGGAAAAAGGGGGCGGCAGGGGGACGGCAGGGTGGCATCAGAACCAAGTAAACATTTTTTTTTTAAACAAAATCTAAGTCACAAACACTTAAGTGACATGTATGCTTTACAAAAAATAAAATTAACAGAATTATACACGAAAGCATGGTTTTGTTTTATTTTGTGTTTCGAAGTCAGTTAAAAGTTCAATCGTTTTGTTTATATCTTGGTAACGTGGTCTGGACACAATAGATGCCACACACCAGCGGCCAGCCAGTCAGACGGCAGACACCGTGGGGAGTTCATTCTGTAAGGGCTGGTAGTGTGCGTATGAACACAGTTACTTTTTCAAATTAATGTATGATATCTTTCCATGTAACTATAATAATCTCTTGGAACTGGTAGCGTATAAAGCTGCTTTAAGTAGCAGATATGGTATTATTCACCATGACACGTAGGCCACAAAGGGCACTTCAAATATGCAAAGCAGAGATCACAGAGATATCCACTGTTGCAGTAGTTTATTCATTTTTGAGTGCAATAAATATAAGCAGTTTAGTTTTCAGTTCCCTATATAAATGAACTATTCCTACCTGGGCCTCTTCCAAATTTAAAAACCATCATTTTATTTCTCCCGCCTCTTAGTGTAAAGCTTACTTTTTCATATGATATGGTTCAATGTATTTTGGGGGGCTAGTAAGCTAAAAGCTTTCCATTTTTAATTCATTTACAATTTGGAACTTTTAATTCTCAAGTTTATATTCATTATCTTTTATTAGGCTATAAGAATGAAGTCAGTTTAAGCTTTCACCAATACAAATATTTTAATTGCTATTTGGTCTATTATCCAAGTTCATTTGCACAGAATGCAATAATATGTACTTTACCATGCACTTTAAATTACTGTACATATTCAACATCACACAGAAATACTGCCAATGCTAGAATATCCATTTGTGTGTGTGTCAGGAAGTAATTGGTTTAATAATTATATACAGTATATATACCTGTATTTGTTTACTGCTTTAATTCTCTAAATACAGCTTTGCATGTGGCTTCAAAATGCTCGCTGGCCACCCCACCCATGTGGGGAGGTGGGAGTAGGGAGACCTCCTAAATAGCTTATGCCCCCCCCCCCCCGAGGAAAATTGAAATGACGCCCCTGTTTTTGGCCCTTTTTTCTTGTGATTTACTCTTTTTGAGATAAAGAATGTCGCTACTTGTAGGTGCATGTAGAAGATTATAGAGATGTTTTGTAGACTTGTTACTTGTAGTTGATCGTAGATGGTTGTAGTTCGTTGGTTCGTCGTAGAAATTGGAAGATTGTTTGCATCAATATTTTGTTAAACTACTGACAAGGCGTCGTGTGACCTCTTCATCTCTACATCAGCGTGATGATTGGGGGTTGGAGAGAATACCGTCAGGACCTGGTTGTGAGTTGTTAGTTGTAAGAGGTATTGTGTGTTTTCATTCTTGATAATGTAGAATCAGCTGTGGAACTGAAGCTGATCTTGGTTACAGTGTAGCCTGCTTTTGTAGAAATTCACTGTGGAACTGAAGCTAATCTTGGTTAGAGTCTCGTCTGCTTTTGTAGAAATTCACTGTTGATTCGTAGACGAGGTTCGTACTGTCGCTGCCACCATCTTTTGTAGAAAGCTTCGTAGCATCTTGTACTGTGTTTTGTAGATCAGTTATACATATGAGGAGTCTCGTGGACAAGGGGCGAATGCGCCACCCCCATCAAAAATGAGTTATGCATGTTTTCCAATAGATGGAAGCACTGAAAATCTCGTGGTGAAGAGCGTTTTCCGATTCCGACCCATGTGGGTTCAGAATTCTAGGTTCAATCTCCCTTGTTTTGCACACGTGGAGGGGAGGAGGAGGAGGGCGGGGAGGGTCTGTGATTTCAGAGCGGTAGGGGCGAATGTCGGCACGCGCCCAGCCAATGGACGAGCGGCTCCCTTTGTCAGAGTTAAAGGGCCGCCTCTCAGCCTATCAGATGCGCGCTAGCACCCCCGCTAGTCATCCCGCCAAGCACGTGAGTGAAGCCTGGCTTTGTTTACACTCCGATGACGTCCTCAACTACTAACCATTAGGCCCCCCCCCCTCTTCATCTTGGTGTGCGGTTGGAGTTGTAAATAGTTGGTGTGTATTATAACTTCATTGTGTTAGTCATTAACAATATAATGGTTATCATACACACAATAAAACAACCTGTTGCCGATAAGATGAAAATATTTAATTAATAATTATAGAAAAAATATTAATTATAGGAATTTTTCGCTGAAAATTTCACAGTATCTTAGTTTCATTTACATCTAATAAAGGAATGAATTTCAAGTTGATTGAACAATAATTACTAAATGCTGAAAAAACACCATCGCGTGTTTTACTGTGTGTGTGTGTGTGTGTGTGTGTGTGTGTGTGTGTGTTCTTCATTTTTTCCTGCAGTATAAATTTGCCTCTTCCAGAGGATTCTAATCATATATATAATAACATGCTATCCTATAGTATTCTATGACTGCCACCTATTCCTGAACTTTAAACGCTCATAACTAAAAAAAAAAAAAAAAAAAATGGCGCATTCGCCCCTTGTCCACGAGATGCCTCATATATTAGACTCGTGGACGAGTGGTTGTTATACGTGAGAAGTTTTGTAAGTAGATAATCTTCGTTCCCTTTGTCACGCAAGGACAGGAGAGGTAAAGATTAGTATGGGACTATTTTTATTCGTCTTGGAAATATTAACAAAGACTCTTACACACGAGTGAAGTATAGAGTCCCGCTGTTACCTCTCTTCTGTCTCACTCTATCTCTCTCTGCCACCCTATCGCCTCTGTTGCCAGCCTCCTTCTGCCTTCTCCTCCTCTTTCTTTCCATGTATAAGAACTTCCATCACGTGGGCTACACTGTCGTCCAAATGTTCTAGAAGCCCGTGTCTGTGTATATGTGTATGTGTGTGTGTATGGTCATGAGGCGCTGTTTGTGGGCTATTGTGCTGGTGTGAGACATTCTGGAGAGGTGCTAACGTCACTTCCTCCGGCCCTTAGGTTTGACATTGACCTAACCTTTAGACTATATTATGAATGTTGCTAGTTATTATCCAGTAAGATATTTTACAGTCCTGACATACATTATATATATATATATATATATACAGCCGTGGCTCAGTGGGTTAGAGCGCTCCGCTCTGACCGAAGGGTCGGAGGATCGAATCCACCCAAGGGTCATTGGTCGACATCAGGAAGGGCATCCGGTCATAAAATGCTACACACTCCAGTCCAAAAGTCCTCTACCCAGGGGCAACACCTTAGCCCTTCGGGGATACCTGGCGTAAAACCAAATTATTTTTAATATCTATATCTATATATATATATATATATATATATATATATATATATATATATATATATATGTGTGTGTGTGTGTGTGTGTGTGTGTGTGTGTGTATGTATTGTTACATAGCCTATGATTTCATCATCCTTTGTGTAATTCTAACATACAGCATGCTGCATGATTGATCACGAGTGTGTTCTACCTCACTCCCCCCTTCTTCCGTTATAGTAGAGTAAGTCGTTCTTTCTGTTGTTCAGAGCAGGATTGTCAACTCTTTGTCCCCATGGCTTCATTTGCGCGTCCTTCTTACAAGTTGTATCAAGCTCTGCCGGCCCCTATATAATGAGCTCAGTCTCTGCATTATTGCCACTTAGACCTACTCCTCATTTTGTTCACATCTCTGTCCTCCCCTGTACAGTTATTATTGTGAGTGCTCAGGAAATCTCCAACCATCTAGCAACTGTGTAATTTGAGTATAAGTGTTATTGCATTTTTTCCTTGTACTGTATAGCATAAGGTGTTGATTTGTAGGCCTAGTAAAGTTTTGTAATTTATGTAAGGTTCTTATTGTCAGCCATCATTAATAATATTTTGTATCTGTAATAATATATCTTGCATTCACTGAGTATTATCTGGTATCTCATTTTAACAGGGCTGACTTAGATAAATTTACACTTGCTAATTTCGTGTTAATAGAGGCTATTGCAGTTAACCATATATTTAATCTGTTTTTTGCCATTACATTATCCTTATGAGTCCTGAATGCTTTGTTGTTAGTTTGAGCATTAAACTTTAACTTGTAATTTTACCTAACTCTTTGTTTTGAACCTGGAACTTTGCGGGACAGTTTTCTCTGTTCCGTAACATAAATTTGGCGACCTCGCCAGGATATTCAGGATATTATCATAAGGATATTGCTTGATATTTTGTGACTGTGATTTTTTCATGATGTCTACTATTACTACACTTGATGAAGCCAAAGATTTTTTGTCAAATGTGCAAACAGTGTTGGATGTAGAAAACAGAACAAAGAATGAACTTAAGCTTGTTGCTCAACAATTGGGAATTGCTGTTCGCTCTCATCATTCTAAAGATCAAATTGTTGACATGATTAATGAAAGCTTGTTTAATGTAACTCCTCGAAATGAGCAAACGCAGATTGAATTAGCTAAGTTACAGCTAGCCCTGCAGGAGGCCCGTGCTAAGGAGGCTGAGTTTCATGCACAAGTTGAACTTGCTAGGATTCAGGCAGACCATGAGTATCGCATGAAACAAGGTGGAACTGGATCATCTAGCTCTGATGATTTTGATGTGGCTAAAAATGTTAAACTTGTCCCTCCTTTTAATGAATCTGATTTAACTAAGTATTTTCAGTTGTTTGAGAGGGTAGCTACAGGTTTTAATTGGCCCAAAAAGTATTGGCCAGTACTCCTTCAAACTGTTCTCACCAGTAAAGCTCAAGTAACTTATGCATCTTTGCCTCAGGATCAATCTGATAATTATGATGTAGTTAAGAGCTTGATTCTTAAGGCCTATGAGCTTGTTCCTGAAGCCTATAGAGTAAAATTTAGGACAACTTACAAGCAAGATAAGCAATCCCATGTTGAGTATCCAAAAATCAAACAAGATCTTTTAGAGCAGTGGTTAAATTCTAAGAATGTGGATTCTGATTTTGGTAAATTTAAGCAGATGATTTTGCTGGAGGACTTCAAGAGGTGTATTTATAAAGATGTAAGGCTATATCTTGATGAGAAAAGAATAGATAATTTGTCTGATGCTGCAGTTTTAGCTGATGAATATGTTCTCACTCACAAGAGATATTCTAGAGAAAGAAGGAAAGCTGAGAGTAAGTACGTTGCCTCTACTCAGAGTACAGGTAACAGGAAAGAGAATAAAGATGATGTTTCTCAGGAAGTAAATACCAGCTCCACCTCTAGATTTCAGAAAAGTAAATGTACTTATTGTAGTAAGCTTGGTCATACTACGGAGAAATGTTTCAGGAGACAGCGTGATGTGAACAAAAAGGAGTCTTTAAATATTCAGTCAATTGTTCTGGTGTCCACCCTTGAGAGTTCCCAGATTTCTTTAACTGAGTTAACTGAACCTGCTTTGAGAGGTAAATTAAATCCTCATGATGGAGCTCCTCTTTTGAGCAGTAACGTGGGTGACACTCTCAAGAGTTCATGTGTTAATTTCCTGTCTGATGGTTTTGTCAGTCCTCTGGACAGTAATGACAGGAAATCAGTTAAAATATATCGTGATACAGGTGCTTGCCAATCCCTTATGCTGACCAGTGTTCTAGGCTCTAATGTTAATTCCTCTGATGAAACTGTAATCTTACAAGGTGTAGGGAATAATTACTTCTCTCTCCCTCTGTGCAGAGTGAATTTAGAGTCTGGTTTTGTTAATGGTTCCGTTATGGTTGGGTTGGTTGAGACACTCCCAATGTCAGGTGTAACTTTCTTACTTGGAAATGATATTGGTGGAAGTCAAGTGTGTCCAGCTCCTCAGTTGTCTAGTGAGCCAGTGGCTGCAACCCAGGATTGTGATGTCCCTGATGTGTTCCCTGCATGTGCTGTCACTAGGGCTAAGTCTAAAGTTACTGGTGATTTAGAGGATAATGATGATGATGATGTTATCCTAGCTGACACTTTTCTTGCTAATTTGGACCACTCACCAGATGATGCAGTACCCCCTAGTGTTGATAATTTGTCTCGTCAAGAGTTGGTTGAGTTGCAGGTTGCTGACCCTGAGTTGAAAGGTCTAGCTAACTCTGCTTGCAGTGAGGAAGAGTCAGCTGGTGCTTCTACTTGTTATTATATAAAGTCAGGAGTACTTATGAGGAAGTGAAGACCCCCAACAGCATCAGCCGACTGTGAATGGGAGGTTGTACATCAAGTTGTCATCCCTCGTGTTTGTTGGCAGGATATCATTAGAGTGGCTCATGATTCCAGTTTGGCAGGACACCTTGGAGTTAGGAAGACTGTGGCACGCATTTTGAAACACTTCTACTGGCCAGGTATCTTCAGTGATGTTTCCTGGTATTGTAAGTCTTGTCACACCTGTCAAGTTGTGGGGAAGTGTAATCAGACCGAAAAGGTTGCACCTCTAGTTCCCATTCCTCCTTTTGAGGCGCCATTCACCCGTGTGTTGGTGGATATTGTGGGCCCTCTTCCTAAGACTTCTTCAGGATTTTCTTATGTGTTGACCCTGATTGATCTGGCAACTTGTTATCCTGAAGCCATTCCACTTAGAAATATCTCAGCAAAGAACGTGGTTAAGGAAATGGTGGGGTTCTTCACAAAGTTTGGTTTGCCCAAGGAGGTACAGTCAGACCGGGGAAGTAATTTTATGTCAAATGTTTTCAAGCAGTCTCTGAAAGAGTTGGGCATCACCCAATCACGTCTTCAGCTTACCATCCCCAGACTGAAGGAGCGTTGGAGAGATATCGTCAAACACTCAAATCGATGCTCAAGAAATACTGTTTGGAACATCAGAAAGACTGGGATAAATGTCTTCCATTCGTTGTGTTTGCCGCAAGAGAATCTCCAAATGAATCACTGGGCTTCTCACCCTTTGAACTACTGTTTGGCCATGAAGTAAGAGGACCCCTTAAGTTACTCAAGGAATGCTGGCTGTCGGAGGAAGATGACGTCAACCTGCTGGAGTATGTGATGAAGTTCAAAGAACGGCTGTCCACTGCTTTACAGCTGGCGAGAGAGATTTTAGGAGCTGCTCAGGAGAAGATGAAGACTTGGTATGATAAGAAGTCCAGGTTACGCCACTTTCAGCCAGGAGATCAGGTTTTGATTCTGCTACCGGTTCATGGGCAACCTCTTCAAGCCAAGTTTAGTGGTCCTTATTTCGTGGAGAAGAAACTCAGTGATGTTAACTATGTCATCGCCACACCAGATCGTAGAAAGAACAAGCAACTTTGTCACATCAACATGCTAAAGTTATATCACAGGCGGGGCGAAAATGACCCAGTCTGCAATGTAGCTGTTCCACCCGAGTCTGCAAGTGAAGTTCTCCCATGCAGCATGAGCCTGAGTGATAGTTTGGGGAAGAATCCTGATATCATGAATGATCTCGAGACTGAGCTTTCTCATCTAGCTCCCGAGGAAAGGCAGGAGTTTTCAGCATTACCGCAGGAGTACCCGCAAGTGTTCCGTGCCACTCCAGGAAGAACCACTGTGTTGATGCATGATGTCGATGTTGGAGACGCAAAGCCAATTAAACTGCCTCCTTACCGTGTGAACCCAGTGAAAGTTCCTCTCATCCAGAAGGAGCTTGGCTACTTGTTGGACCACAAGATGATTGAGCCCTGTCAGAGCGAGCGGAGTTCTCCTGTCACTCTGGTCCCTGAGCCGAGTGGGTCACAGCGGCTTTGCATCGACTACAGACGTGTTAATCAGATAACCAAAACAGACACTTACCCTCTCCCTCGTGTGGAAGTTTGCATAGACAAGATCGGAAAGGCTAGGTACATAAGTAAATTTGATTTGTTAAAGGGATACTGGCAAGTACCTATGACTGAACGTGCTAGGGAGATCTCATGTTTTGTAACACTAGGAAAGACTTTTGCATGGTCTGTAATGCCATATGGTATGAAGAATGCACCAGTCACATTTCAGAAGCTCATGAATGTTGTAACAGAGGGTTTGGCAGGGTGTGTTGTTTATATTGATGATGTATTAATCTTCAGTGACAACTGGAAAGATCACCTATGCCATGTCAGTAAATTTCTTGAGCGTTTGGTTCAGGCTAATCTTGTAGCTAATTTATCAAAATGTGAGTTTGGTCAAGCTAAAGTTCAGTACCTTGGGTATGTAATTGGTGATGGACATGTTGCACCACCAGCAGCTAAGGTTCAGGTTATAAGTGATCTTCCCAGACCTAAAAGTAGGAAAGAGCTACAAAGATTTTTGGGAATGGTCGGTTATTACAGGAGATTTGTTCTTAACTTTTCAATTCATGTATCACCACTTACAGACCTACTGAAAAAGGGAGTTAAATTTGTCTGGACCGATAACTGTGAATCCTCTTTCAGCAAACTTAAAGCTATCCTATTAAGTCAGCCAGTGCTCGCTACTCCAAATTTTGCTAAGCCTTTTAAGATGGCTGTTGATGCAAGTGATACAGGAGCTGGGGCTTTTTTTGTTGCAAGAGGATGATCAGGGTATTGAACATCCTGTATCTTATTACAGTAAGAAGTTCACTCCACCTCAAAAGAACTACTCAACTATTGAGAAAGAGCTTTTGGCCTTGATTTTGGGTTTACAGCATTTTTCATTTTATTTGTGTTCTGGTTTTGACCCCATAGTCATTTATACCGATCATAACCCACTGAAATTCCTTAGTAAGTTTAAAGATAAAAATCAGAGATTGACAAGATGGAGTCTACTTCTTCAGGAGTATTCATTAGACATACAACATGTCAAAGGGGAAAGAAAATGTTATTGCAGATTGCTTATCTAGACTTTAGACAGATTGTTTTAGAGTAATAAGAAATTTCCTTTGTAAATTTCTTTTTCTTTGTGGGGAGGTGTTACATAGCCTATGATTTCATCATTCTTTGTGTAATTCTAACGTACAGTATGCTGCATGTTTGATCACGAGCGTGTTCTACCTCACTCCCCCCTTCTTCTGTTATAGTAGAGTAAGTCGTTCTTTCTGTTGTTCAGAGCAGGATTGTCAACTCTTTGTCCCCATGGCTTCATTTGCGCGTCCTTCTTAAAAGTTGTATCAAGCTCTGCCGGCCCCTATATAATGAGCTCAGTCTCTGCATTATTGCCACTTAGATCTACTCCTCATTTTGTTCACATCTCTGTCCTCCCCTGTACAGTTATTATTGTGAGTGCTCAGGAAATCTCCAACCATCTAGAAACTGTGTAATTTGAGTATAAGTGTTATTGCATTTTTTCTTTGTACTGTATAGCATAAGGTGTTGATTTGTAGGCCTAGTAAAGTTTTGTAATTTATGTAAGGTTCTTATTGTCAGCCATCATTAATAATATTTTGTATCTGTAATAATATATCTTGCATTCATTGAGTATTATCTGGTATCTCATTTTAACAGGGCTGACTTAGATAAATTTACACTTGCTAATTTCGTGTTAATAGAGGCTATTGCAGTTAACCATATATTTAACCTGTTTTTTGCCATTACATTATCCTTATGAGTCCTGAATGCTTTGTTGTTAGTTTGAGCATTAAACTTTAACTTGTAATTTTACCTAACTCTTTGTTTTGAACCTGGAACTTTGCGGGACAGTTTTCTCTGTTCCGTAACAGTATGTATGTATGTATGTGTATCTATCTATCTGTCTGTCTATCAATCTATCTATCTCTCTAAGGTGCCGAGAAGACAATCGAAAGGAGTCTAGGGGACCTTAAAGGGCGGCCAAGGCACGGCAGTTTACATTCAGTGCAGTAATTTTCCCTCTCAGACGTGGACTCTTCACTCAGTAATGACGTCACAACATTATCATCTTTCTCAAACTGTCAGTCAACCCCTCCCTGCACGAGGGTGAGTGAGGGCAGGGGTGGAAGTGGTAGAGGCTGGGCGGCCGCTTGTTGTTGTTGAGATATTCGTCCCAGTAGTACTGGGACACGGGCAAACTGAGAGCCCGTTAGAGGTGCGCATGACTCGCCCGATCTTGAAATAACGAGAGGGAGGGTACTAAGTAAAATGTTGAAGGGAGCATGGGCAACAACGCCAGCAGCGTCCATAAATTCATCCCCAGACCAGGCCAGGGCTGTATCGAGTTGAGACCTAAGCATGGTAGTGGTAGGGCAGTGAAGAAGATAATGAAGGAGTGGCTCCTCAGATCTGGCCGAACAATGAGTGCACGGGTCTGGCTCTGCACCAACAATCTGTTTGTAACAGGGAAACCCCAGACGCAATCGCCGGAGCCTCACTACAAGATAATTAGGTAGACTTGGGTGAGGCAACAGCAGAGCATAGGATGTGGCGGTGGCATACCATGTAGCAGAGTGAGAGCCCTCCGTGACCCAAAGCCAATGGTCCTCTAGAGACAACCTGCCAATGGAAGCAGTGAGAATGGTGATGAGGTGCGAGGGGCTGGGGCGCAGTGGGAATGTATTTTCTGCCATCAAAGGCCTCAATACAATAAGGAATATGGGCCTGATGGAGTCCCTCCTATTGTTGTCAAGAACTGTGCTTCTGTGCTTACACCCGGCCTAGGCAAACTCTTTCGCCTTTGTCTATCAACTTGTACTTTTCCTTTTTGCTGGAAGTTTGCTCTCATTCAGCCAGTCCCAAAGAAGGGTGACCATTCCCAACCCTCTAACTATCGTCCAATTGCTTTAACATCCTGTATCTCAAAAGTTTTCGAGTCTATTCTTAACAGAAAAATTTTAATGCATCTTTCCTATCACAACCTTCTTTCTGATCGTCAGTATGGGTTCCGTCAGGGACGCTCCACTGGCGATCTTCTCACTTATCTTTCAGACTCCTGTTCCTCCTCCTTTTGGGACTTTGGCGAAAGCTTTGCCATTGCACTTGACATCTCAAAGGCTTTCGATCGAGTCTGGCATAAATCTTTAATTTCCAAACTGCCCTCTTACGGTTATTATCCTTCTATCTTTGCGTTCATCTATAGCTTCCTTTCTGGTCGTTCTATAGCCGCTGTTGTAGACGGCCATTGTTCTTCTCCTAGATCTGTTAACAGTTGTGTTCCTCATGGCTCTGTCCTACCACCAACTCTCTTCCTTTTATTCATCATTGACCTTCTAAGCTGTACATCTAACCCTATCCACTCATATGCTGATGACTCCACCCTTCACCTTTCCATTCGATTCCCACAACATCCATCTCAGCAGTTACTTCAATAAACAAAGGATGAGGCTATGGCACACCTAATGTCTGACTTGGCTCGTATCTCTGACTGGGGTAAAAATAATCTGGTTGTTTTTAATGCATCAAAGACTCAGTTTTTGCACATATCAACCCGTCAAAATCTTCCACAGGTATACCCACTAATGTTTAATATTATTCAGCTTAATCCTGCATCATCCTTGAACATGCTTGGGGTTTCATTTACTCGGGACTTATCTTGGAAAGATCATATTACAGCTCTTGTGAAATCTGCTTCCAGGAGATTGGGTGTGCTAAGCCGACTCCATTCCTTCTTTACCCCTGCACAATTGTTGACTCTATACAGGGGTTTTATCCGCCCCTGCGTGAAGTACAACTCTCATGTGTGGGAAGGCTCCCCATATACAGCTCTTCTCAATAGGGTGGAGTCAAAGGTTTTTCGTCTTATTAACTCTCCTCCTCTTACTGACTCCTTTCAACCTCTGTCTCTTCGCCACACTGGTGCATCTTTATCTTTTTTCTATCGCTACTTCAATGGTCACTGTTCCTCTGAACTGTCTCCATGCATTCCTCCACCTCTATGACGGTGCGTAGCACCCGTCTAGCAGCAAACTCTCACCCCTTTTCTGTTCAATTCTCTAATGGAAGAGTTAACCGTTACTCCCAGTCCTTCATTTATGCAGCAGGTCAGCTCTGGAACTGTCTCACTCTGTCTGATTTCCTGCTTCCTATGACCTCCAGTCTTTCAAACGCAGTATGTCCAGGCATCTGGAAATGAATGGATCTTGAATTTGGCTCTCTCTTGTATTTTGTTTTTCTCTTGGAAGGAACAGTTTTGCGGGCTCGTTGCCTTTGGTTCCTTCTTCCTCATATAAAAAAAAAACAAAAAGTGACGGGCTACCTCTGCTCCTCGCCCTCTAGAGGGCGATGTAGGAGGCCCCGCCACTGCTCCTTTCGGGTCTTCCCTAATCTACCAGAACCGCTCTCTGTGCTTCCTATAACCTGGCCCTAATGGGCCCTCCTCATGGAAATGCCCTAACGGCACCCCTTCAGGGTTCGGCTTCGTACCACGCAGAGAGACACTAATGGCAACCGGAAAATAAAAAAACACCCACACACACACACCGACAAACACACACACAAGCACACCCACACACACACACACAAGCAGGCAGGGTCTATCTGAGTCTCGCCAAAAACGAGAAATACAACAGAAAATCTCCCTCAGTAAATGAGGCTAAGTCCAGCAAAGCCAAAAAGCTGGAAAAGCTCCCGAAATTCGTTCTCAGTAAATGAGACAAAAGTTCACAGCTCGAGAGAGACTGGCTAGAGGTCCGCTCACGACGAGAGCTAGGCAGGGAGTGGGTCGCTTGTGCTGGCAAGTGAACCAGGCTATGTAGAATCAGTCAGAAGTCACAATAACTACCCCTCCAGATTCCCATCAAAGTCTGGGAGTGTAGCTCACCCACCTCCTATATGCATACATCACATACTCAGCACCACAGAAAATGTGTAGAACTTCAAACACTGGGGGAAATGCAAAGCATTTATGTTCATCATCCGAGCCACCCCCAACACCTTTTCGATGATGGTCATGGCCGTCATCCGAGCTTTAGGGGTTAGAAGAATGGGTGAAACAGAACTTACATCAACTTGAATGACCCTTAGTTGGCTTGACTGGACTGCTGTGGTTGTAAAAGACTTTGTTGGATCTAAAATGGCGTAAACTGACCACCTGACTAATTTGTTCCATAATGTCACAAAGGAAAATACTCTTCAGTTTCAACTGTTGTTCAGACTTCCACGCTGGTTGCAAATATGCCAGGAGTTGGTTATACCAAGTATACAAGGGTTATCCAGGAATGATGCAGGTAAGCGACTAAAGAACTTGTGTATTATCTCACAATATCTTTTACAGGTATGTATGTTTGATAAGGATGCAGGATTGCATGTTAAAAGCGACTAATGAACGTATGCATTATCTCACAGTATCCACTATGTATGAGTGATAAGGAGGAGAAATTGAAGGTTATTGTTCTTACCAACGTGGCTTTAATGATGGTAAAGCAAATGAAGGTGCATGAACTTTACTTAAGTTTCTTTCTATGCTTACTTTATTCTCTCGACGTAAAATTATCCCATCTCCATCTTAAATGATAAGTTGTAGCATCAGACACTAGAATATGATGCGTGTAACGACGGGATGCAATGGAAAGACGTGAGGTCGTAATACCGCCTTATTCAGCCACTGAACGACGTGAATTAAACAACAAAAGGATAGAAACCTGGACCAGGTTGAAAAGAAGAAAACTATATAGAATTTTTTTAACCATCTCCGATATTTTGGCAAGATACTGACGGTGATAAAACTTTTTTAATACTAGCATGGAGAAAAAATAAAAAATAAAGATGAAGTGAAATCTTCTAGTAAAAATACAAATTCACCTCCTATGCAGTTCAAAAGAATGTTGCAGAAGTGTATGTAGTGGGAATAGTAAATTATAGTCAACAAAACGCAGGTCAGATAGCATCTTGGCTAACAATCAGTGTCGGGGACATAATAACGGAGGCCGTGTAGCTGGGACAGGTAATTGTGGTGCTAAAAATGTACTGGGCATAAAGAAAAAAAAATACCCTTCTTAGATTTTATCATTGGTACGAGAAAGGTACATATGACTACGTGGAATATGAGAAGCACTGACAAAGAAAGCACAAGAGTAGATGTGGCAGTGAAGATTTTTGCTATCTTCTGCTTCTTTGCATCACTATCAGCTGACTGAAATCGCTTTCCCTCAGCTGGGACAGAGTAATGGAATCGTTCCAACTACTGGAAGGATAACGACGACTGAAGTAACTCTTCGGGCTCCAAAGACTTACTTTTAGCCTGACATATTCGTTTGGCGTTATGTCGAATAACTATGTGCACGCAGTAGTGCTCAACATGTACGACTGTCCCAGCTGAAAATGACGTCACGTACACCTGCTGACAAAGCCAGTGTCCCTCGGCATCGTCTTGCTAGATAGCACCTTAATCACCGCACAGGAGGGACTGGGGGGGTGAGGGGTGGGCGTGTGTCTGGTCTTTTACTCAACAGATGGCACTGCCGCATGGTCAGCTATAATAAGTTTCACATCAAGTGGATGACTGGGTGAGGAGTGAGTATCAAGCTCAGTCAAGTGGGAGTGAAACACGCTCCCATCGTCTTATGACTGAAAGTATTGATGATGACAGTTGATGGTGATGACAGATGATGATGATCATGATGATGATGATGATGGAGAGAGAGAGAGAGAGAGAGAGAGAGAGAGAGAGAGAGAGAGAGAGAGAGACTTAAGGAAAAAGAAGAGGTAGCATTACTGCAGATTTTGGTTGCCCGTACTCATGTCTAGTTATTTTTTGACATTTGGTAACTGGTAATGCAGATATATTAATCATTATACCAACAGTTGTGTGAAATCCGTACTGTAATGACTGAAAATTGGAGTGGGTTCCATAACCGTCTGTAAGAAATCGCACCGGCTCCATTTGTGTTCCAGCTATTTGAGTAAAGGAATATAAGTATTTTATTAAAATGTACTTGAGCTTGCTGTCATTTACAAAACCTTGTCTGACATTATCATGTAATACTGAAGTTTGTTCAGAGCTTCATTAAACCTGTACGCACTGCCTCACAAATCACATATTTTGGTGTTACCTGAACCGCAAATTTTAATGGGCATAATTGTTTCACAGTTGCGCTCATCAGAGCGGAGCATGTTATGTGTTGTTCAACATGTATGTGTGCGTGTGGGAGGGGGAGAGGGTGGAAATAAAAAAGTTTATTCGATTTTCATCAACCTTGGTTGAATGGATAAGGTCTTTTCATAGGCTGACCTGTTGTATTTTATGCTGACTGGTCAAGGGACAAGGTGAATTTCCAAGGTCAACTTCTTTTTTTAGATTTTTTCCAAACTTGATGGAAATTGTGATGGTATGGCATGCATCAAGGTATTCCACTGAAAATTTTCCACCAATGTCAAGGATAAAAGCTAAGGTTTAATATTTGACCCTATATCTCAAAACAGTGTTGATTTGATTTGTATTAAACTTACTGGAAATGATGAAGGTTATGCAAAAATGAATGGGTTCACTTTTTAAATCAATTGGTTAAAGGTCACCATGAAAGATGAAAATCAACTTAAACACTCTCGATACATGATAAAATGGTTGAGGGTCAGGGAATAATATAATAAATCGAGCTAGAGGACAATGTTAGTGCAGGATCAGGGACACATGACAAAGGCAGGTTTTTGGCCCTTTGGTCACACTGCAGGGCAAGGGTGTTCTCTCTGAGTCATCTTAACGCACTTCTTGTTTTGCTGTTGTTGTTTTAATGTTTGAAACTCAACCTGCCTTTTTCACGACAATTGTATTTATGAAATGGTGATATAACGGATTAAATATATTGGTTGTGCCTATACCATTATGATCAGGATGATTACTATTAACTTCTAATAACAGAGACACAACAATTTAAACTTCCCTAATTCTCTTTTTAATGAAGCCACAAGACCTTTAAGTGTTGTTTAGCCATTGTGTCACATCAACTTCACACTCTCGCACTGCCAGCGTCTATTCCCCTTGATTTTAACATGCCCGCCGCCAACAGCGGTTAAGCTAGCCGGGCGTCTCGTGGAACCAAGGTAAGCGTCCCTTGAAAATGTTAAGCCGTATATTTATATGCTATGAATATTAGTCTGCCGGAGTTGTAAGAGGAATCATGATCTGGTGGAAGGGTGACTCGGAGCAAAGATGGGTGAACTGGCGATAATAATGCGCGAGTTTATGAATATACGTCTGTGGTAGATGGTGGCCACGCCTTACGAGATTAAGGGGTCTGGCAATAGACAGAGATAGATTCATTCTGCGTTAGTCACTAAATTCTCTTATCCGCGCGCGCGCGTGCATGCGTGCGTGCGTGCGTGTGTGTGTGTGTGTGTGTGTGTGTGTGTGTGTGTGTAATTCACCGGGTCGGTAGGATCACTTGATGGTCGTGATCGTCAGCATTTTACCCTCCCGAAAGAGAGCTGAGAGCTCATATAGTCCGATCTAAGGGCAAGGCTGTGACCTTCACACACTCACACACCCGTCCCCTTGCTCAAGGGGGACAGTAACCACCCACTTCGTCAGTGAAACTTTTCGCTACCTGAGCGAGGCGCGAACTCCCGTCTACCAGATGGCAAGCGAGAGCGTTACCACTGCACCAGTGTGTGTGTGTGTGTGTGTGTGTGTGTGTGTGTGTGTGTGTGTGTGTGTGTGTGTGTGTGTGTGTGTGTGTGTGTGTGTGCAACTCTAGTTTATGCCAGGCGATTATATTCTACTGAGATTGAACATTAGCGTCTGAGTGTTATGTCACCATTAACAACTTTAATGGTATATTCGCTGATAATTAAAAGATGCAGCGAGTCATTTCTTCCTCCACCGTCTGTGTTCGATGTGCACCAGATCCAATGTTCTAATCCAAGGTTAACACGGGATGAAACTTAGGTTTACGGATACGACTCAAATACCAAACGACAGGACTCCTAATGATACCAGTGACACCGACACCCAAAGACTCTTATCAGCTAAAATCACAGGTAAAGGAGATGCTGCTAGTATTTTTTAAAGAAGTGTGCAAAGATGTTTTCCAATTCATTATAAATTATATTAACAGCATGTTTCCATCTCGGATATTTTCTATACTTACGTGAGACAGGAAGATGCAAACGACGCGAGAAATTGAATGTCGGGTTCACCACGATAATGTGCCCAGCCACACTGTGCTCAATTCCTGTAAGTATTGAGCCGAGAAAAACTGTCAGTTCAACATTCATCTTATTAACCAGACATAGCTCTGTGCGACTACTTTTTCCTCCAAATTAAAGCTTATAATGAAAGACCCTCGAGGTGACACACTTGAAAACCACCCTTTTGAGACAACAAACATCCTGAAAAGCATTAAGACAAAAGTGTCTCGGTGATCCTTTCATCAGAGACTGCAACAACGAAACAAGTCGTTGATGCAGCAAGCAAGTAGCATATTCTGAAGTCAACAGGATGATATGTGCGTTTAATGTCTGATGAAGCTGAACTATTAAGCATTAATCTTTTTTTTTGTTTGTTTGTTTATCATTCATCGAACAGTGTAGTATTTCAAAGCGTTTCAGCCTATTCTTCAATGTGTAAAGCACATTGGGAATCTCGAGTCTTTTGTTGTTGTGTGTACAGTAAAAGGCAAATATTGGGGGAGGACTGGTGCAGCTGTTCGTAACTGCTGGTGCATTTCCGTGGTGTTGGCTGCCTCTCCTCTCTCTTACATCTCCAACTGTTTCACTTCTGACTCACCTGCCTCATTCCACTCTGTTTTCTTGCCATATCCTCTCAATTATTTTCTCTTTCTAACCTCTACAATTTTTTGCAAAAAATTTTTCTCTCTTCTTCTCTTTCAGTAAACAATAATTCATTCAAATTATATTTTATTGCTTCTAAGCCCCCTCTTTATCAAGATACCTTTAGTAGTTATTCGAATAAATGTCAGCTTTTCTGTAAAGATGAGAGAGCATCATGGTCTTTTGTGATCGGGAGAGTGTTCCATTCTAGCTGAGACCAAACGGTTGTGCTTAACTGAAAGTGAAGCTTCAGACACTTCCGTTAAACCTGCAAGCATTAGTAGATTATAGATTTAAGTATAAATGTTCCTAATAGTCACATACAACCTTTAAAACTCCATTCTCTCTCTCTCTCTCTCTCTCTCTCTCTCTCTCTCTCTCTCTCTCTCTCTCTCTCTCTCTCTCTCTCTCTCTCTCTCTCTCTCGCTTTCATTTTCTTCCTGTCGGTCTCTTTCTTGTCCAGACTGGAGATTTGGTGGCTGCTAAAGTCACCAATCTTTGTCCTATGTGCCATTATGAATCCAAGGTCAATCATAGGAGGCTTTTGGTGTGGAGGACAGTGACATGTGTGCACTGCCCACGCAGCCCCCAGTGCAGCCTGCGTCTGCATGCACGTTGCACAGGACAGTATGCCACAGCGACACTTTGTGATGTCAAACAACCTGTCCAATGACATCATGATCTGGTTCTTTTTCTTTTACCCGACCCTTCTGCACCTTACATCATCAACATTACTCCAGGGATTTACCAAGTTCTCCTGCAGCTGCTTATCATTCAGAATTACTTTTCCTGCCATCTTCGAGCTAACTTTGAGCCACTGAGCCTTTATCGGAGGAAAAAAATTATTCACTAGCTACCTCACTCTGTAGAACCTTCTCTTTCCCTTCCTGAATAGCTTTTCATGGGGGCGAAGCTCTCTTGCCCGACCAACACAATCACTGATTTTAGAAACACGGGAATGTCTTGTTTGGATTGCCATTTTTAGGAAGTCTGAAACAAAATATGATTGTCACCAATTTAATAATAACTTAGGAAAATGTAATGTAAAACTCTTGCTGGTCGGTATCTGGAAAATCATCCACGTTACCACGTTACCACCAGCATGTAAAAAAAAATATATATATTTACATTCATAACATCTTAACATCCTTAAGTTACCCATTCGTATTTTTTTTTAATTTTACTATATTTTTCACTGTCTCAAAATAAGGTTAATCACAGTTTAATTCAGCCTGTGTTAGGCAGTCTTACTTATTAACCTATCCCAGCCTCACCTAGGTAACCAAACCTTAGAAAAAAAATAGTAATTAGGTGTTCCCAGTGCATCAAATTGTACCAGAAAATCTTTTGTCAAAACAGGACTGTAATTTTTTTTTTTTTCCTATTCTTGGCCACATCGTCACAAATCATGTGGAAACAAGCTAGAGAGAGAGAGAGAGAGAGAGAGAGAGAGAGAGAGAGAGAGAAGTGTAATTTTGGGACAGAGAAATTCGATGTCAGAGCAAAATATCAGAGAATGAATGGAGCTTACAATTCAGTTTTGCATATTGATTAACATCCTTATATTAAAAGTTTTACAATCTTCATTTTTCACCAGACCTTACTGGTTTCTCTCGCCTTATTTGTACACGACAGCCTTACCCTAGACACATACATTGCTGATGGGGCAATAAATGAGTGGATTAGAGACAGAACATTCTTATTACCTCTGGATGTTTTTATGCAGCTTAGTAATAAAGGGGTTAATGAACATTATTATCGAACCTTTCCAGTCCGAGGTCAGTCGTAAGCTTAATAAAACCACATCGAGTAACCAAGAACTAACGATGAAATGTGTCATCGTCTCAAAAAGCTAAAGCCTTTCACTCCGATTATCTTTTTTTTTTTTTTTCATATTATAGTGTTTAAGGATTATATTTTTCAAACTGAGTAAAAGTTTTGAAACTGCTGAGATTGGATGCTGGCTTCATTACCACTTTCCCTAACAGAGGTCTTCCCCAGGCTCAATAAAAACGTCTGTGGGCTGCAAAAATAACCAATAATGACGTCATCATGTATATGTGACCTAGCACTAATAATTTCTTCTTTCTTTACTCACCGACCCCACCTCCTTCCTATTGCCAGATTTCTTTTTTATTATTCCTCACATTCGCCTCTTACTCTCCCTGGTCACTTCACTCTCATCCTTTCTGTGTTCAAGGTTCTCTCCCTCTCCCCACCTTGTCTGACACCTGGTATGACTAATTTCTGACGCGGTATTGGCACACCTGGATATCAAAGAGACAGCTGACATAGTGCTGCCCCGACTGTTCATCCAATTTGTAAAGCTAGACACTGATTGGCTGATGGATGATGGGTGTGCTTGGCCATTTTCCAGGTAAGGGATTGAAGCATTGATTGGGTCTTTTAATTAATGCCCAGAGATGGATTAAATACAAACATTTTCGAAATAGAATATTTTGCGTAGTGGGAAAGCTACCTGGTAGTTCAGAAACTAAATGAAATATTGATTGATACTTTGAGTGTATGTTACTATTACTGTGGGGCTATACTTGTGTGAGAGAGAGAGAGAGAGAGAGAGAGAGAGAGAGAGAGTGTTCATTGGAGACAGACGTAATGAATATAAAGGAATCGCGAATTTTATATACACGATAATTTCCGCCAACTACAGAAAAGGCAAAGAAAATATGAAAATCAGTGGAACAAAAAAAAAGTAAAAGAAAAAGAGAGAGTGTAAGATGGTTTTCCAGACTCTTTAAACTTTTATTTTGATTCAGTGGTTTGTTATGTACAGTAATGCGAACCAGACTGGAATTATGCCAGTGTATCAGGTAACTGATACACTGGAGGGAGGTGGTAGCTGAATCGGTAGAGAGGCGGCCTGCAGTCCTGATGTACCCAGGAGCGAATTTCGGCTGCGGCAGGGAACAGTTTAAGGATTTGAATTTCATAATGCAGACTTTACTGATGTACCAGAAGACCTGCTGACAGGTCGTAAAACAACCCCCGCTAATACTAATACACCACTCCTGTATGAGACAGATCTAGCATGTGTTCAGTATGGACAGTGGGTGTTAGCGCCGAAGTGGTGACATGCAAAGGTGCAGGAGGACTAGTGGGCCTTGGGATAGGCCACTGCCCTCGAGAAATAGGCCATGAAGCCTTTGCCCAGAGTAGGACACACACAAAAAAAAAACTAATACAGTATATCACGCTGTAAGTTAAGGGATCATCATCATCATCATCATCATCATTGCTCTGACCTTTTTTCACCTAAGAATGGGCTAAGAAGTGTGTCCATAAAGCAAGGGAGGAGACAACAGATGAAGGAGAACATCAGCAACTCGCCCAGTGGAAAGGGCCAGACAACCTACTCATTCTCCAGTCAAGCCCGGAATCCAGGTTACGCCTTATAACTCTAACCGTTTATAAACATATAATTATTTATTTTGTAGATAACTGTGATTCTTATTGCCTCTAATGTGAAGTGACGGGAACAAAGGCAATAAAAACATAGAAAAAGGAAATTTTTTATTTGTAGCGGCTAGCGGTATTGCTTATAAAAAATCATAATAAAAACAATATCTTCACTGCACATTCTGACAAATATTGCGTCTCCAAGCCTTAAAAAAAAAAAAAAAAATCTTAACTCCTGTAGCACAAATGCTGTATGCCAGAAGTACTTAATATTGCTGCAACTGTACCAGTATTTTCAGCTTAGGAGAGCACCCACAGTAGTGAAGGAGTTGATGAAGGCTACATCTAACCTCTACAATTTGAAAAGCTTCTCTTAAACTGAATAAAATCGTTTGCATGTAGCAGGGATATGAATGGCACTGCGTCACTGGGCTGAAGGGGCTACAGTCTGGGTGTGAACTGGACCTACAACTACAAACACTGACATAAAAACCGCGATTACTGGATATCGATTCTTAACTCAGAGGAAGAGACAGCCAGCAGCAGGGCAATGGCATAGCATGAAAGGAGTGACGGGAGTAACGGACTATAACTCTGTAAACGTTATCTTGGTCTGTTGCCATCTTTTCATTTTGAATAATGAGTTGCAGAAAAGGATTAACACTATATTACGATGCTAGTCACGAAGTACTGCTATGGAAGGGATGTAGAGCCGTGGATGTTAGCAGCCCATGAAAGAAGTGAGGGACCTATATTCTCTCCACTTTTATCGGCCTAAAAGTGTAATCTCTTCATCTTGAATGATGAGCTGTAATAAGACCATAACGCTATTATGTGATACTAGTCACGAAGAGGCGCTATAAACAGGATATAGAAACTTAGCCGTGTTTTATATTGTCACTGAGCTACGTGCAAATTGCAAAAGGACAATGACCCCGCCAAGTTAAAGTAGACTAACTATGCATGGTGCCAAGAAGGAAGGAGTCATATTGTGTACGGATATTAGGTGACAACAGAATAAAGAATCATTTTTAAAAAATTTACATATAATGCAAGTAAATGATACAGGAAATGTAATAAAAGAATTTTGGTCTTTTAGAGACGATACTCAAGGGGGAAATGCCAAGAGATGGTGCGACACAAAAACTCTCGCCAAACAGCGAGATAAGTAAACAATAATGTATTTCCCGAACCACACAAAGCTGGAGAGGCAAGGATGATGGGAGCGGACAATGGTGGTATCTTCAAGTGAAGAAAGTGGTGACGACAGCCAGCCCCCCGGCACTGTCTCCTGCTGCTGCTGCCGTTACTGTCTCTTGTTGTTGTTGCTGTCCTTTGCTGCTGTTACTTCTGCCGCTATTGTTGCTATTAATGTGGCTGCTGTGTCTTGTTGCTGCTGCTGTTGGTACCACCACTGCTGTGTCTTGCTGCTGCTGCTGTCTCCTACTGTTGCTGCCACTACCGCTGCTGCCGTTACTGCTGTTCTCTCTTACTGTTGATGGTTCCTTTGCTTCTCCTCTGTGTTTCTGTTCCCGCCTTATGCTACAGTAGCCTACTGTCTCTTTTTTTTTCCTTAAGGCTGCCTCTGCGTGTCGCACGTTTCCTTCCTTTAACAGCCATGCACCTAATTCCTCACATCTTGTCCAGTTGTATATGTTTTGTCCCTTTTGCCTGTCAGAATTTCTCTGTTCCCTGAACCGTATCTCTTAGGAACTCGGTTTCCTAAAATAATATTCACCCAAACTTTAGTCCACAACACTTCAAGTCCAGGTGTTACAGATTTTTTTTTTTTTTTAATGAATTGAGGACACATGAAGTCTATTGCATGTTTTTATTCTATACATAATTTCTTTTTCCTTCCTCTGTTCATCTACAGTAAATAAAATAAAGCAAAACCCTGAAGGTCCTAACTCAGTTTTGTCTCAATACCCAATACCCCTCCACAACCCATCCCATGTGCTCAGAGAACGAATATTTGTAACGGCAAGAGGGTGAGAAAAGGAGAGTCAGGGGTGTGGGGTAGGAGACGGTGAAAAGGCAGGAGGGTGAGAGGGTAGCGGTGGAAGGGCAGTAGATGGAAAGGGCAGGAGAGGATGGAGGTGCAAGAGTTGGAACGGGTTGGAGAGGGTGGATGAATCGCAGTTGGAAGGGAGTGGAAAGGGTGGAAGGGTCAGAGGTGGAAAGGTCTGGACAGGGTAGAAGGGCAAGAGGAGGTAGAGATTGGAGAGGATGGAAGGGCAGAAGGGTTGGGGGTGCTGAGGAGTGAGACGGTCGGGAGAGGAGTGTTGAATGACAGGCAGTGTATAATAATAATAATAATAATAATAATAATAATAATGATAATAATAATTACTACTCCCCTGGGGGTAGGTTTTTTTTTCAAGAATACTCAACCAGTATTCCTGCTTGTCGTAAAAGGCGACTAAAAGGGTTGGCGGAGGGTTAGTGCCCCTCCCCGGAAAACAACTAACTAAAAAAACAAACAATAAGCCTCGGACAAGGACTGACCTAACGATGACGGCCAAGGACCGGACAAAGGACATGGTAATGGCTACATGGAATGTAGGAGGAGCGAATGATGAGGTGAAAGAGAGAGAGATTGTCCAGGTGCTTGAGGGTATGAAAGTGGATGTATGTGAAATAACTGAAACAAAATGGAGAGGAGAAAGTGTGAGAGAATGGGAGTATGGGTGGGGTATATGTGCAGGAGTAGGTGAGAATGAGAGGGAAAAGGGAGTATGTATAGTTGTGAGTAAAAGATGGAAGAAGAGCATAAGACAGTATGGATCAGTTGGGTCAAGGATTGTGTGGGTAAAGTTGAAAGTTGGAATACAAATGTGGGCAATTGTGTGTGTGTATGCACCAACGCAAGATCATGCTAGAAGAGTGAGAGAAGAGTTCTTGACAAATGTGGAAGTGTGCATGGAAAAGTTTGGAAGGAATGAGAGAGTGTTTTTGATCGGTGATATGAATGGTAAAGTAGGGAATGTGAAGGTGGATGGAATAGTTGGTGAGTGGGATGTGCCTGCTGAGATAGATGAAAATGGCAGTGCGTTAGTGGACATTTGTTCTGGGAGGGGGTTGGTGATAGCCAATACCCTCTTCAGGCATAAAATGATCCACAGGTATACATGGCAAGTGATGAGAAGGGTGGGTGGTGAACTGAATGAAAGGAAGGCAATGATTTATTATGTGTGTGTGGATGAAAGGATGCAAAGATGTGTAATGGATGCAAGAGCTTATAGAGGTTGGGGGAGTGGACTTTCTGACCACTACTTGGTGGTGGCCAGAATTAGGATCCTAGTAAGATGGAGGAATAGAAGAAGGGAAAGACGAGAGGAAGGAGTAGTTGCAAGGAGAGTGGAAAGGTTACAAGAGGATGAGAAAAAAGCAGAATATAAGAGAGAAGTGGAGGAACGATTGGGCAAATATGAATTGGAGCAGATGGGGGACGTGGAAGGTGTGTGCAAGACATTTACAGAAGAAATATGTGCAGCATGTGATGTGGTGTGTGGGAGGAAGAGAAGACGGAGGGAGGTGCAAGGAACAGCGTGGTGGACTGAAGAGGTGAGACAGGCTGTGGCACAAAAGAAGAAAGTATACAATGAATGGATGAGAAATAGGGGCGTGGAAGAAACTGAGAGGCAGAAGAGAGAGTTATATGCAGAAAGAAAGAGAGAGATGAAAAGATTAGTAAGAGAGAGTAAGAAGAGAGTGGACGAGGAATTTGGAAGGAATTTGAGTGTAAAGTGGAGGAACTGTAAGATAATGTTCTGGAAAGAGGTAAAGAGAGTAAGACAGGGTGGAAGTGAGGTTAACAGGGGAGTGAAAGATAAAAATGGTAGATTACTAGTGGAGAAGGGAGAAAAAGTGAGCAGATGGAGAGAACACTTTAAGGAATTGTTGAACATACAGGATGGAAGTAATGCGAGTATAAGTGTCTGGGGAATGGCTGGGAGAAGGAGGGAGATGAGTAGACAGGAAGAAATCAGTAGGATAGAAGTTGTGGAAGCAATGAAGAAAGTTAAATCGGGGAAAACCCCAGGAATTGATGGAGTGTGTGGTGATATGCTGAAGCATGGGGGAGAGATAGTAGTAGAGTGGATGTGGAATATGTGCAGATTGGCCTTGGAGGAAGGTAGAGTCTTGGAGGATTGGAAGTCAGGTATAATTATTCCCTTGTACAAAGGAAAAGGGGAAAAGAAGTGTGTGGTAATCATAGGGGCATTTGTCTTCTTAGTATAATAGGAAAAGTGTATGGTAGGATACTTATTGACAGAGTTAGAGAAAGAACAGAGGAATTAGTTGGAGAAGTACAGCGAGGCTTTAGGAAGGGAAGAGGTTGTGTAGATCAGATATTCATTCTTAGATCTTTAGTGGAAAAGTTTCTAGAGAAGGGAAAGAAGTTGTACGCGGCTTTCATGGATTTGGAGAAAGCATATGACAGGGTGGATGGACAAGGATTGTGGAAAGTATTAAGAATATATGGAGTAGATGGGAAGTTGTTGAACGCTGTGAAGAGTATGTATGATGGTGCTAAGGCTGCAGTGCGTGTGGATGGTGAACTAAGTGAATTTTTCTCTCTGAAGGTTGGGTTGAAACAGGGATGTGTCATGTCTCCATGGTTGTTCAATCTGTACATGGATGGGGTAATTAAAGAGGTACAAGGTAGGGTAGTGGATGTTGGAGTGGCCCTGGTGAGTGAGGATAGTGTTTGGAAACTCCCTGTACTGTTGTTTGCAGATGATACTGTGTTGTTGAGTGAAGACGAAGGGGAGCTGCAAGGCTTGGTGGATGAGTTTGGGAAAGTGTGTAAGAAACAGAATCTGAAGGCGAATGTAGGGAAGAGTAAAGTGATGGTCTTTGAGAAAGGTGAAGTCAGTGAATGTACAGCGAGGTTGGATGGTGAGGAATTCGAAAATGTGAGTACGTTTAAGTACTTGGGTAGTGTGATGAGTAAGGATCGAGGTTTGGAGGGTGAAGTGCTTGAAAGGGTACAGCATGGAAGAAAGGTTGCTGGTTCTTTGAAAGCAGTGATAAGAAACAGGGAAGTGAGCATGGAAGTGAAAAAGTTATTACATGACAGTACTGTGATACCAACTCTAACGTATGGTTGTGAAGCTTGGACCTTGGAAGGACGCAAGTCAAGAGTGAGAGCAGTGGAAATGAGTTATTTAAGAGGAGCCTGTGGAGTCACATGGAGAGACAGGCTGACGAATGAGGATATAAAGCAGCGTTGTGGTGTGGATGTGGATGTGATAGGAAACGTTAGGAGGAATACACTGAGGTGGTTTGGCCATGTGGAGAGGATGGAGGGTGAGAGCCTGACGAAGAGAGTGTATGTGAGTGAGGTGGAGGGGGGAAGAGGGAGGGGGAGGCCGAGGATGAGATGGAGGGATGGGGTGGAGAGGTATATGAGAGAGGGGGGTGTGAGCTGGGAGCAGGGCAGTGAAATGGCGGGGAACAGGGCGACGTGGAGGCGATTTGTTTGTGGCCACCCGAAACGGGATTGAGACGTCTGGCAATAGATAGATAGATAGATAGTAGTAGTAGTAGTAGTAGTAGTAATAATAATAATAATAATAATAATAATAATAATAATAATAATTACCGTATTATTATTATTAATTTTAACAATTTATTGATACATACAAGCAGACAAGGGCTAAAAACATACATAGACATGTACTTCATATAATTTAATATGAGAGGCAAATGCATAGAGAAGTAAAAGCAAGTGTATGTGGAAAATGAACTAATTACAAGAGAAATAAGTAGGACGTGATCTGCAGGTAAATAATTACATAGATACCACAGCTAGGTATTAAGGAAGTGAACTGTTGTTGTGATGGTGCTGTATTTATAGCGGTACGTTCTGGCTCTGATGGGTACCAGTACACTGTGGTGACCGACAGCTCGGTGGGGACGGGGAGCCGCAGGGGGAAGCAGGTGATTATGGCTGGGGGTCGTTAGCTGTTTTTTTCCCGAAACTGTTGGAGTTGGTTAGTATGAATATCTGCGAGAGAGAGAGAGAGAGAGAGAGAGAGAGAGAGAATGGAGGGACGGTGGTTGAGGGAGGAAGAATATGAAAATATCCCTTTTCATTTTCACTCATCATCCCTTATTTTCTGTGATATTTTCACCCAACATCCCTTCCTTTGTTTATTTTCACCATCCACTTCTCTCCCCTTTTCCACCAACCGCCCCATCCTGTCCTTTTTGTTGTAACCATCTGTAATAATATGTAGTATGTTAGTATAGCATGTAAGTGTATTGTAAGTGTGATCTAAGTAGGGCACCATTGATCGCTTACTAAGGTCTGGCCTGACTCAAATTCTGCTGAACCCTGAGTTTAAGGCCGCACCACAGTCCTAGCCGGCTCTCCTTCGGCAATTACCAACGGCCTGGGGACGAATAAGGATGGTGTTCATACGGCTGTGTGGAGATTATAAGGCGGTACTTATTATATTATCAGAAAACCACTCCAGGATTTTGAATTCACCTACGACTGACGTCAAGGGGGATTAACATTTTTAACAGTTTTTCTTTCACCAACAACCCCATTTTTTCCTTTGTTGACCGATTACAACCTCTCCATTTTTTTTTTCACCAACTATTTCTTCCATTTATTTATCAGCCAATCCTCCCCCCCTCCTTTTTTGTTGCCAAACACTCCTTCCTCTCTTTTTTCACCAACCGATTAATCCTTTCCCGTTTTTTTCTAGCCGTCCCTTCCTCCTGTTACCCACGTTCATCTTTCCCTTTTTTCTCCATCATATTTTACGGCATGCCTTTGTGCTGGAGTTTGCTCGCTTGACCAGCTTCTTTCCTTCACTTTGTCCTTCTTCCTTCACGTCATCACACTTTAGGACCAGCATACTGCACGCTGGGAGAGGCGAGAAAGATCACCTCTTACATATTCCCTTCGTGCCGTAAAACTTGCCTGTTGGGGATGAAGGATTTGAAAGACGTCCTGAAGCTGTATATGTAAAGACCGTTGTTTTCGTATAATAGTCCTAGATTATACACTTTTTTTTTTTCGCTTGCTTAAGTTTTGTATGATATTCTCTGTTCATGGGTTTGTATTCGGTACCTTAATGTTGTGTATATTAATCCTTGTACTTACGCATGGCTTCATTAGCTTAAATTGTACATAATATTCCTCGTAAATACGCTTGTCTTCATGAGTTAGGCTATGTACGATACTCCTCGTACATACGTTTGTCTTCGCTGGCTTAATCTGTGTATGATATTCCTCGAATGTGTGCTTGCCTTTAGTCATACAGCTATCAAATACTTCACCATCAAATCAATATTAACGATATTTACTGTCATAATCACATCTTGGTTTACATGCGCATGACTCGAGACTTGTGGTCAAGTAATATATGAAAACTCCGTGAAGACTCAGTACTAGATAATTATGAATACCAACCTCAAGCTTTGCGCCTACAACTCATTGAGCAAGGGTACGCAGAACTAATTAGGCGGAACTCTGAGAGTCGCTGATTAAGACGTTTCCTTTTTTACACGGAGAGATAATTATACACTCATTGATTGCCTTGCTGGTGATACGTAACTTGGTACTAACGGGTTTCTATTGTGAAGAGCGAATATGTTTAAAGATTTATGTTTGATTACGATTATATTTCTGACAAGTGGCAACGTAAACCAGCGTCAGTTTACTTGTCTCCTTCACGCAACCAAGAATAATGTAAATGAGTAAAGAACAGATATAAGGCATGATAAAAAAACTTACACACACTGAGATGTAGATATGAAGCCGCAGAAGCATGGCAACAAAAGTAGGGCCAAGTATGCCTATATACCAGGGAATGAATTAATATAACATGTACACCCTGTTACATAGACTATGATTTCATCATCCTTTGTATAATTCTAACGTTCAGTGTGCTGCATGTTTGATCACGATTCGCCTCGTGGCTTCCATAGTGACCGGACTTGCGTGTTCTGCCTCACCCCCCCCTTCTCCCCCTTGTAGTAGAGTAACTCGTTCTTTCTGTTGTTCAGAACAGGATTGTCAACTCTTTGTTCCCTCTGGCTTCATTTGCGCGTCCTTCTTACAAGTTGTATCAAGCTCTGCCGGCCCCTATATAATGAGCTCAGTCTCTGCATTAATTGCCACTTAGGTCTACTCCTCATTTTGCTCACATCTCTGTCCTCCCCTGTACAGTTGTTATTATTTTTGTGAGTGCCCAGGAAGTCTCCAGCCATCTAGCAGCTGTGTAATTTGAGTATAAGTGTTGTTACATTTCTTCTTGTGCTGTGTAGCGTAAGGTGTTAATTCGTGGGCCTAGTGAGGTTTATGTGATTCATGTGTTTTTGGTGTCAGCCATTAATAATAATATTTTGTATCTGTAATAATATATCTTGCATTCACTGAGCATTATCCGGTTTTCTCATTTTATCAGGGCTGACTTAGATAAATTTACACTTGTTAATTTCGTGTTAATAGAGGCTATTGCAGTTAACCATATATATAACCTTTTTGCCATTACATTATCCTTATGAGTCCTGAATGTTTAGTTGTTAGTTTGTGCATTAAACTTTGACTTGTAATTTTACCTAACTCTTTTGTTTTGAACCTGGAACTTTGCGGGACAGTTTTCTCTGTTCCGTAACAACCCACAGAAGGACTAAGTTGCTTTCACCCGCTGTCACGTGTTATGTATCAGTTTCTGTGTCAGTTCATATCCTGTCCGACATGCAGGCACAGGCTTTCATCCCGGACGAAGGGTACTAGCCAGCATTAACCCATTGTCATGCTGGCGAACACCGAACGGGGAAAGAGTGTCTGGATGTGAAAGCAGTAGCATTGCAACGGCTGGTTTTTCTGGGTTAGTCTATGTCATTGGGAGAATCGACGAGGTGCAAACATATCCAAGCATATGAAAGGACATACTACCAGCATTTATTCTGAATGTCAGCCACAATCTGAGTTCAAACCCTCGAATCTGGACACACGCATCACGAGATCAGTACGCTGACCACCGAGCCACCGTATTTCCAGTGGTACTGGAAATTTCAACACACGTTGAAATCGCAGTCTGTCTGTCTGTCTGTCTGTCTGTCTCTCTCTCTCTCTCTCTCTCTCTCTCTCTCTCTCTCTCTCTCCACTCATATGCCTTCAGTAAATATTACATCTCCTATTGGTCTATTGCACAAAGGCAACAATGTCACGTTCAGTTATATACACTTAATTACCCTCACATTTCCTATTAATCCTTTCCATACAGTCTTACATTCAGGTATATTCATTCATTCATTGCCAGACGCCATGTATCCCAAACGGGGTGACCAAGGGCTTAGAGTTAATTGTTTTACAGGGAGGGGCACTAATCCTCCACCAACCCCACTTGACACGTAGGGAGAACGTTATGCCAACAGCATCTGGTGTTCCCATGCGGTCACCCATCCCAGTACTAACCAGACCCAACGTTGCATCAGTTATATCAAATTTTGCGTAAGTCCCTAGTACAGAGACAGCTTAATGAGCAGTTACCACTTGAACCACCTGCAGTCACATAACATTAAATCCAAACATCACCAATTAACAACCACCGATTGCTCATTTTCTACTTTACTGTCTGGCAGCAAATCACAAATGAATCTTACAGTGTGATAAAATCAGAATGTCGTACATAAAAATAAACAAGATGAAATGCATTTCTCAAAACTCTTAACCTCAAGATCCAAGTGGCAGCTGAAAGTTACATATTTGGTACTCTTGACTGATTGCGTTGACATGCATCAGGATGGAAGACAATGCAGAAGCAGAATATTCAATGATAGTCATAAATCGAGCTTAAGGGGCCGAGACTGAAGAAGATAAGATTGTTAGGGGGGGGGGGCAAGGTATAATCTAAATGCATATGGAGTAAGGAAATGGCATGGGAGGCAAAGGAGAACGCAGGATGAAGGAGTGTAGGCGGTGAACAAAACAGAGACGGCCAGAGTAACATCAAGAAGTGTGAAGGGGCAGTATGAAGTCTGAGGGATTCGAGGAGCGTAATGGAATAACCATGAAAAATTGTGAAGATAACCATGAAGCACTAAAAGCAAATAAATTAACACTTTCAGGCTGCTATAATTCACTCTCAGATACGACCATCTAATGTTACCTGGAATAGAATGTAAGAGTTGTCCCAACCAAGAGAGTGCTAATGGTGAGAGCATTAATAATCTTAGGTTCCTATTCTCCCTATAAATTGAATAAAATCATCTGGTGTTGCCTGAAAAAAAAAAAAAAATACTGCAACTGTTCCGACCATGAGAGGTTTAATGGTGACTGTTAACTCTCTCAGGCTCTTAGTTTTACTGTTAGCTGAGAGAAATAGTTTAGCGTTTGCTGCTGTAGAATGCTAGAGTTGTCGTGACCATGAGAGGGTTAAAGTAGGGCAACTGTGAGGAACGTATACTTCATGTTGGTGATAAAAACACTGAAGGAAAGACAAAGAAGTGCTTCATTCAGTTCTCCAGCGCACTTTTTTCTAACCTAAATTCTTTTCACATCACTTGAAGGACAAGTGTGCTGTAACTGGAAGTTGACTTAACTAATATCCATGGAGATTTATTCCAACCTCATATCAAAGGCTCACCCAATTTTAATGCAGCAAGCACATGGTATGCAAGTTGTAGGAGTACCTCAGTTCTATCAGGTGAAAAAGGCCGACTATATTTTTGACGTGCAGGCTAGTGTGAATCTGTAACCTTTATTAGCATACAACTGTTGGACAGTGAGTGCTTGTCTTTGAAAATAACATAATGGTGTTGTGCAAAGGTTGAGTGATTGACGGTGAATGAAGAAGTTTAGGACGGCAGTCTTTTGGCATCTCATGAATAACTGACTTTGCTTCAGGTTCCCTTAGCAACTGCTTTCCTCACACCTCATCACCTTTGTCTTGCTTCCTTTGCTACCTCTGCTGGTCTTCTGCTCTTTTATATTTCTGTCCTTACCTCCTTGTCATACACCACCCCCTTGTCTTGATCCTTTTCCTGCTTCCGCTGTTACTCCACTCTTTATATATTCTGCCCTTCCCACCTCATCTGCATACTGCCTCCTCTTTTTTTTTCTGCTTTTGGTGCTTATAATATCGCCCCACTCTACTGTTTGTGCACCCATGCTCATAGTTACTTCCCCTCCAACTTGCTGTTAGGTATTCAAAATGCCCTCGCCTGCTTGAGGGTCTGGCAAACTGGGAGGTGCTGAGATGTGGCTGCCTGTGTGTCCAGAGATTCATGTTCTCGTCCTTCTCTCTCTGTCACGGAAAATAACAAGTATAATATAGGAGACCATAATTATACTGTACTTCCACATGCCTACTCTCAATGGTAAGGACCAGGCCCAGACTAACTGATGTGGTCGCTTTGCGTGTTCATTCTTTACATCTGGAGTCCATTGACCACCACTGGTACTCAGGGTGTGCTCAATGCACATTATTTTTTAGTAGCAAAAAGTCTTTGATGGGTGTAAAAAAAATAATAAACATCGGCGAAAGGAGTACCTAGATGAAGCAGCAATCTTTTATGAAGCTAATAATAATATGAGAGTAAAAATTCAAGCTGATCTTCTAGGAAACAGGTAAATATCACAAAATAGCGGTGTTATGTATTTTTTTTTCTGTGGCTGCAAAAAAAGTGCTAGCATAATTCTTTTGCCATAATCCCCCCAAAAAACACAAATCACAGTCTTTGCCATGTTTCTACAAATTAGCAGGCCTCACAGACTCCCATGTTAATATTAACTAGAAAATCAAGTGGCCATGTCAAAATCAGTTTATGTGTGGCTTTTACACGGTGGTGGTGAGAATACAGAGGCGACGAAGTCCTTGTGGGCGTACTTTGTCTTGCAGAAGTAGATATGTGCCGAACAGTTTTGCTCTTTATTCATGGGTACAGCCAGTGGTTGAAAGACAGAGTGAGTCTGAGAGTTATGTTACTGAACTTGAAGGTGCTCAGTTGATGTGATGCTGCAGTCGCCATTGTGCTTATACAGATAGTGATGGTTAATTATACCCTCCCCCATATTAACTTCCCTCTCTCACCATTTTTTCCTCCCCTCCCCCACCACAGCTCTCTTTTCTCATCTTACCTCCTTCCCCTCCCCCATTATATCTCTCTTCTCTTCCCCATCATGCAACCCTCCAGTTCCAAATTGTACCTTATTTCCACTCCTCCACTTTAACTACTTCCCCCACCTAATGCTTTCCCTCCCCCACCTTAACTCCCTCCCCGCCTTAACCTCATCCTCTATCTTAATTTCCTCCCCTCCCCCACCTTAGCTCCCTTCCTAACCTTAACCCCCTCCTCCACCTTAACCCCCTCCCACATTTTAACTCCTTCCCCACCTTAACTCCACCCCTGTCTTAACTCCCTACCCCATCTTTATCCCCTCTCCTCCTCCATCTTAACTCCCACCCCTGTCTTAATTACCTCCTCAACCTTAACTCCCTCCCCATCTTAACTCCCACCCCCATCTTACTTTTCTCCCCATCTTAGTTCCTACCCCCATCTTAACTCCCAACCCCATCTTAACTCACATCCCCAGCTTAACTCCCATCCCAGTCTCAAGTTCCACCCCTTTTTTAACTTCCACCCCCACCTTAACGCCCACCCCCATCTTATCTCCCACCCCCATCGTAACTCCCATCCCCATCTTAACTCCCACCCCCATCTTAACTCCCACCTCCACCTTAACTTCGAACCCCATCTATCTGTCAGCACCAGACTACATGCACAGTACACACTACACTTCCTTTCTCAAAATTTAAAAAAGTACCGTAATCATGGCTTCAACATATATAGCCTCAGAGTCCCCGGGGGGGGGGGGGCATAAATACCCCTACCTTCCTCCCTTCTCCCAGTGACGACCCGAACTGCCTGGAACCACTGTCTGACTCACTTCTTAATTTCTGCAAATTCGTGGCCATTCCTCCAACATTCGCTCTGTTGAGAACCACCTCTCCTCCTCTAAACCTCACCTTCGTTTCCTAACTGAGACTCAGCTGTCTGAGGCAACTGACAGCAAACACTTTTCTTTATCCTCCTCCTCTCTCTATACTCATTTTAAAGTCAAAGGTGGCTATATACTCATTTTAGAGTCAAAGGTGGCTGTATATATAAGCAACGACCCATCTTGTTCTCGTGTTCCTGAACTTGATTCTTCTGAATTCTCTACACTCTGGCTTCGGCTTTCCTGTCATTCTCTGACTAAATATATCTGTGCTGTTTACTTATCCCCTAATTCTACTGACTATCAAAATTCTTTGACTATCTTACTTCTACCATGAAACACATTATATCCATTTTCCCTTTCTCTGTAATCTCCATTCTAGGGGATTTCAATGTTCACCACCACCTTTGGCTCTCCTCTCTTTTCACTGATCCACCTGTTGAACAAGTCTACATGTTTTCTATCCTTAATGACCTAGAGCAGCTTGTACAGCACCCTACCCTTATCCCTGACAGCCTTGGAGAGAGCTCCAACATACTTGACCTCTTCCTTACAACTAATCCTTCTGCTTACACTGTTAATCTTTTCTCTCCGTTGGGATCCTCCGATCACAACCTTATCACCTTAACCTGTCCTATCGCTCTGGTACGGCCTGTGGACCCTCCAAAGAAATGTCGTCTGTGGCACTTTGGAGCTGCGGATTGGGAGGCCCTCAGGCAATACTTCTTTGATTTTCCCTGGAATGATTATTGCTTCCATGGCCGGGAGCCATCTGAGTGTGCCTTGCGCATTACGGAGATTATTCTCTCGGGCATGGAAGCATCCATTCCTTTCTCATATCCTTTGACTAATGCAAGAAAGACTTGGTTTAATCACGCTTGTTCTAATGCTATCCGCAACAAGGAGAGGGCCTATAAAAGGTACTGGAGCCAACCCTCCCCTGAATCACATCTTTTATAAGTTTCTGCCCGGAATCAGGCTAAGTCTGATCATTGCTCTGCTAATAATAATTTCATCCGTACTAAATGCTCTCAACTCGCCAACTCGAACTCTTCCCGCTCCTTCTGGCACCTTGCCAAAAACCTTTCTAACAACTTTACCTTATCATCCTTCTCTCCTCTTTTCTATTCTGATGGCTCTGTAGCTATTTCTTCTACTGATAAAGCAGATCTCTTCACTCAGACTTTCTCCTCCAATTCCAGCTTAGACGATTTCGGTGCTGTTCCTCCATCACTTCCCCCCTCTGACTTCCCCATGGCTGACACGAAATTTAATCAGCTGATGTATTTTCTGCCATCACAGACCTCAATACTAACAAGGCATATGGGCCTGATGGAGTCCCTCCTGTTGTTCTCAAGAACTGTGCTTCTGTGCTTACACCCTGCCTAGGCAAACTCTTTCGTCTTTGTCTATCAACTTGTACCTTTCCTTCTTGCTGGAAGTTTGCTCTCATTCAGCTAGTCCCAAAGAAGGGTGACCATTCCCAACCTCTAACTATCGTCCAATTGCTTTAACATCTTGTATCTCAAAAGTTTTCGAGTCAGTTCATAATAAAAGAATTTTAAAGCATCTTTCCTATCACAATCTTCTTTCCAATCATCAGTATGGGTTTCGTCAGGGACTCTCCAATGGCGATCTTCTCACCTTCCTTTCAGACTCCTGGTCATCCTCATTTCGGGACTTTGGCAAAAGCTTTCCCATTGCACTTGACATCTCAAAGGCTTTCGATCGAGTCTGTTATATATCTTTAATTTCCAAGCTGCCCTCTTACGGTTTCTATCCTTCTACCTGTGCCTTCATCTCTAGCTTCCTTTCTGGTCGTTCTATAGCTGCTGTTGTAGACGGCCATTGCTCTTCTCCTAGATCTATCAACAGTGGTGTTCCTCTGGTCTCTGTCCTATCACCAACTCTCTTCCTTTTAATCATCAATGACCTTCTAAGTTGTACATCTAACCCTCTCCACTCATACGCTGATGACTCCACCCTTGACCTTTGCTTTTGGTTCCCGCAACGCCCATCTTAGCAGTTACTTCAACAAACAAGGGATGAAGCTATGGCACACCTAATGTCTGACTAGGCACGTATCTCTGACTGGGGTGAAAATGATCTTGTTGTTTTTAATGCATCAAAGACTCAGTTCTTGCACCTATCAACCCAAGAAAATCTTCCACAAGTGTACCCACTAACGTTTAATAATATTCAGCTTAATCCTGCATCATCCTTGAACATGCTTGGGGTTTCATTTACTCGGGACTTATCTTGGAAAGATCATATTGCATCTCTTGTAAAATCTGCTTTCAAGAGATTAGGTGTGCTAAGCCGACTCCGTTCCTTCTTTACCCCTGCACAACTGTTGACTCTTTACGTGGGTTTTATCCGCCCCTGTGTGGAGTACAACTCTCATGTGTGGGGAAGTTCCCTACATACAGCTCCTCTCAATAGGGTGGAGTCAAAGGCTTTTCATCTCAGTCACCCTCCTCCTCTTACTGACTCCCTACAACCTCTGTCTCTTCGCCGCACTGTTGCGTCTTTATCTCTTTTCTACCGCTACTTCAATGGTCACTGCTCCTCTGAACTGTCTGCATGCATTCCTCCATCTCTTTGACGGGCAAGTAGCACCCGTCTAGCGGCAAACTCTCATCCCTTTTCTGTCCAACTCTCTAATGCAAGAGTTAACAGTTACTCCCAGTCCTTCATTTGTGGAACAGGTCAGCTCTGGAACTGTCTCCCTCTGTCTGTATTTCCTGCTTCCTATGATCTCCAGTCTTTCAAACACAGTGTGTCCAGGCATCTCGAAATGATCGGATCTTGAATTTGGCTCTCTCTTGTATTTTTTTTTTCTTTTGGAAGGAACAGTTATTACGGGCTCGTGGCCTTTTGTTCCTTCTTCGCTTAAAAAAAAAAAAAATCTTAACTCCCACCCCCATCTTAACTCCCACCCCATCTTAACTCCATCTGCCACCTTATATCTCTCTCCTACTAGTGTATTCACAGCACTTACAACTTGTTTAATTTTTTTTTTTTTTTTTGTGTCCGACTCTGGGCAAAGGCTTCAGGGCCTATATCTCGGGGACAGTAGCCTATCCCAAGGCCCAATAGTCCTCCTACACCTCCACATGTCACCACTTCGGCGCTAACACCCACCGTCCATATTGAATACATGCTAGGGCTGTCTCATACAGGACTGGTGTATTGGTGTTAGCGGGGGTACTTTTATGACATGTCGGCGGGTCATCTGGTAGATCAAGAAAGTCTGCTTCTATGAAATTCAAATCCTTAAACTGTTCCCTGCCCCAGCCGGGATTCGAACCTGGGTTAATCAGGACTGCAGGCCGCCTCTCTACCAATTCATCCACCGCCTCCCTACATTTCATCGTTCCATGAATCCTTGCTAATGTTACTCTCTTCAAGGCTCTCATCCTTTCCCTTTTGTATCAGCGTCAGAAGGAGGTACATGATGATCTGGGAAGAAAAATGAATGCGAGCTACTCTGAAAATAGGAAGATATTCTGGAAAGAGATGCAGAAATGTAGAAGTGAAAGTGAAGGATGTAGGTGATAGATTATTAACCCATGGGGATGAAGTAAGGACCTGATAGAAAGAATATTTTGAAAGTCTGATGAATGGGAATAGAGAGAGTAGAGCGGCTGTAAACATGATTGGTTTTGGGGGTGTGCAGAGAAGGAATGCAGTGCCAGGAGACGTGACAGTCGCGCAGGTGAAGAGTGCTGTAAAGCGGCTGAAAAATGGGAAAGCAGCTGGTATTGATGAGGTGTATGCAGAGATGTTTAAGTGTAGTGGAGAGAGTGGAGTGAAGTGCTTGTTGGAGATATGTAAGAAGGCATGGATGAGTGAAACTGTACCTGCAGAGTGGAAGAAGACTGTGATTGTACCCCTGTACAAAAATAAAAGCGAAGTGAGTGCAAAAATTATCGTGGCATAAGTTTATTGAGTGTGGTACGGAAGGTACATGAAAGAATTATTGTAGAGAAAGTAAGAGAGATATAAAAAGTCCTAGAGAGTGATGAACAGGGTGGCTTTAGGAGTGGCGGAGGATGTGTGGATCAAATATTTTGCAGTGAGAAAGATAGCAGAGAAGGCTTGTGAGAAGGGCCATAAGGTGTTTATGGCATTCATGGATCTGGAAAAAGCATACGACAAAGTGGGCAGAGAAGGATTGTGGAAAGTTTTGCGCATGTACGGTGTAGATGGTAAGCTGCCAGGTGCCGTCAAGACATTTTATGATGGTAGTGAAGCATGTGTTAGGGTTAATGGGCATCTAAGTGAATGGTTCACGATCGTTGTGGGCGTGCGACAAAGTTATATGATGTCCCAGTGGTTGTCCAATATATATATGGATGGAGTGATGAGAGAAGTAAAAATACGAGTAATGGAGAGAGGGATGGCGTTGGTAACGAATGGTGATGGATGGAACATCTCAAATTTGATGCATGCTGATGATCCAGTACTACTTGCAAATACCGGACAAGAACTTGGTAGGCTGGTGCAGAGTTTTCCTGATGTCTGTGAGCGTCGTGCCTTGAGAGTAAATGCAGAAAAGAGTAAAGTGATGGTTACTGAGAGAGAAGGTGACTCCCAGTGCGATGTTACAGTGAATGGAGAGAGACTGAAATTGGTGAGAGAGTTCATATACCTGGGTACAGTGACAGAAAAGACAGGAAAATATGCAAAAGAAGTTGAAACTAGAGTGACACAAGGAAGAAAAGTAGCTCGTGCAATGAAGGCCTTGATAAGAAACAAAGGCTTGAGTGTTGCAGCTGCACGAGGCTTTCATGAACGAGTGTTAGTGTCAACTTTATCATATGGATGTGAGACTATGGTGTGGCATGAAAATTAAAAGTCAAGAGTAAGAGCAGTGGAGATGGGACTGCTGAGAAATGTATGTGGAGTACAGAGGGTAGATAGGATACGAAATAATGTATTTAGTGAAAGATGTGGAGTGAGAAAGTGTGTGGACACCAGAATCGAAGAATGTACTGAGATGGTATGGCCATGTGGAGACAATGGATAACAATAAAGTGGTGAAAAAAGGAATATCTGAGCGAATCTGAAGGAGGGAGGAGGCGAGGTAGGCCAAGGAGAAGGCGGAGAGATATGGTGGATGACTGTGTGAGGAAGAGAGGTTTGGAAGTCGGTGAGGCTAGGGAACTGACAAGAGATCGAGCTGGTTTGATGAATGTTGTGAGAAGTGCATGATCAGGGATTTGGCACCACTTTTTAACGTGGCAGCGTCTGGATTGAATTAATCGGATAAGTTTATGTGAAGTTACAGAACGTGGTGAACATTTTTGGCGTATTCGATAGAGCCAGGATTCCGAGGGCTTAAAGGATGAGTGAATGAAGAGCGGCCCATTGAATTGGGCAAATTTGGGCTGTCTGGACATTGCTACTCCTCACCCTGCTTTAGGGTGGGAAAGGAGGTTCGGATGATGATGATGATGATGATGATGATTCTCTCCTCTGCATCTTTAGTTCTTAAATGTTCTATTCCATTGTCCTTTTGGAGAAAGAGAGAGAGAGAGAGAGAGAGAGAGAGAGAGAGAGAGAGAGAGAGAGAACCATAAATTTTGCTAGGATGGTTATGCCGGCCACAAGCCCCGATGTGATAAGATCAGGATGGCTGGCCAGAGTGTCCCCACATGCCTGTGCTGCCTCCCAAAACAGTACTGTCTGCCCGTCTGTCATCTCTGCCTTCAGTTATTCTCTGTATCTCTTACATTACCTTCTACCTTTCCATTCTCTCATTTCTTTAGTTCTTTCCTTGTCCCCTTTCTGTACCTTACCATTCGTCGTCTTACTTTTTGTTCGTTCATGTGTGTGTGTGTGTGTGTGTGTGTGTGTGTGTGTGTGTGTGTGTGTGTGATATGACGCACATAACAAAACTGAACAAGAATGAATGATATCTCTTTTTCATGGAGAGAAAGGCGAAATACGGTAAATTATGTGAAGTTTTTTATGTGATAACAGTATGAAGTCCACAAGGAAAGAGAATAATAAGATGTGCAGTCGTTTGGGGAGGAACGAGAAATATATAAAGAAGACACAATGCTGCCAGAGGATTATCGGTGTACCTTTACTCATATCTACAAGTGCAGACATTAATAATGATGCACATCCTACTTATAATACCATGCAACACTTATACAATATTCTGCCATGTTTGTTGAGTTCCAAAATACAAATGCAGGGGTTTGAAAGTATATTTTCACTGTCATTTTATATATCTTGTCGTAATGCAGTGAATGGTATTTTCGTCAACTGCTGTACCTGTTACCCAACCAGTGTCATGCATAATGGCTCCAAAAATTTCCAACACTATTCAGCCTTTATTTAGTTCAGGCCTGCCACCTGATTTAGCTTTAAGTGGATCCTGGGCCTATTCTGTATACGTTTCAATATTATTTATCGTATAGGGTTTGGAAAACAGTGTTCTTCTTCACAACCGTACGTTTAAACAAAGAAGTATCGTACATCAGGCTCCAGTGATTGCCTACAACATTCAGGTCTTCATTTTGTCTAGACCATCCTCCATACCTTTTCTGTAGACCGGTTATTACAGTTGGTCAAATGAGTATTATGTATTATAGATCCAACAATATTATACACCATTCAGTTATTTTGTCCAGGGTCCCCCTCTCCCTCTTTTAGCTTTAAGTGTATCCCAGTCCTTTTCTGTACACCTTTTAATGCTGTTTATTGCTTGTATTGATCTTTTGTGTGATATCTGTTCTTGTAATATTCAGTTTCATTGATTTTTTTGTCTATGCCGTAGTTTGCCTTGGTTGTGTCTTACCCTTGTTTTATTTCTTATTTATTATTTATTTATTTATTTTTAGCCATTGCCTCATTGTCTCTGTCATTTCCAATACTGATATGCTGTTCTGTAATGCAATTTTCCCCCTGATGCTAGAAACCAATTATGCAGTTCTGTTAGCTTGTCTTGATCAGGCCTTCCCTAATTTACTTGATTTCTTGTCTCTCCTTGTTTAATTCATTGTCTGTTGCCTTGTTCAATGCTTTGTAATGGAGAGAGAGAGAGAGAGAGAGAGAGAGAGAGAGAGCGTAATGTTCCCTCTTCCCCGTCCTCATCAGTCTCGCCTCGTCATTCTTCTCTGTCAAATCCTTTTTCTCTCTGGATACAATGGGTGGCAGAGAAACACACGAAGGAGCTTAACGCTTTCAATTCTATATAACATTTTACAGCTATTCTAGTTACTGCCAACAGATTTCAGCCAGCATAAGCGACACATTTTAAACCAGATAGGTAAACTAAGTTTCTTTTAACGCCATGACAAGAACAAGTCCTTCATAGGTGGAAAAATAAAAATAATACTGGTTGACATGATCAATCCACCATTATGGGGAAGAGATTAGGAAACCATCTGGAGAGGTAACGTAGTCGAAAATTTTTGAGAATTACAGAACTACAGTGTTTCCTGTGTTTTGCTGCCACACAGTTAATCCACTTTTATCTCAGTAAACCATTTACTACACTGGGTAGTAAATGTATGAGTATATGCAAATGGACGCTTGGTGGTCTTTCCAGAAAAGGGTCTCCAGCCAGATATAGCCCAGTGGGTGTACAGTAAAAGCGTGGTTAAGTTTATTGCTCTTATTATATCACTCGCGAAGAGCGACTGGTCACTGGCCTTAAATATCTCCGACTAAATAGCCTAACCTCACGTCCGTAAGTTTTGATTGGACAATAAAGAATTAGATGATAAACAGAGTCATTTTGAAACAGTCATTTCTTTCGCTCCTTTTCCTCTTTCCCTCTCTTGTCCTTCTTTTCGCTGTTGACCTTGTTCCATGCTTTCTTCGTTCCTGTCTTGCCTTTCCTCTCTCTTTTTCCCCTCTCTCTGCCTTGTCTTCCCCATCTCTTTTTCTCCATCCCTTGTCTTATCTTCATTCTTTCTTTCTTTTTTTTCTTTTCCTCTATTACTGTCTTTTTCCTCCTTTTGTTTTTATTGTTGGTCGTCTCTCTCTTTCTCTTTTCCTTTCTTTCTCCGTATCTCCCTCTTTCTTATATTTTTAAACAATCTAGGATATGAACGACAAGAAAACAACACTGTACATGTGATAATTAGTCTTATTATTCCACATTGATTCATCACACACACACACACACACACACACACACACACACACACACACACACACACACACACACACACACACACACACACACACACACACACACACTTTTTGCACGATTATGTAATAAACTTGAGCAAAGGTCTTGGTAAGTAAGCTCTCCTCCCCCCTCTCCATTCCCCAGTTTCTTAGAGTAATTTACGAAACCTGTGCAGTAAGTAATGCAAATATATATTTTTCGATCTTCCAGATAAGTACACATTATAATGTGGCATTGCTGGTTAACCACATCTAATGTTCTCCTTCGGTTCATTAATTACTATCATAAACTGAGATTTTTACATACACCTTCGTCCTCATAAATTCAAGAATGAGATGATGAAGTTTCATTAACAACATTTTGATGTTCACAAAGTCTTATGATGGATACATAACTTGTCAGCTTATGAAAAATGCCCATTTCAGTTGAACATAACACTGTGTAAATGATAAGCCAAAAATCATATAAGCAGCGGTAACAACCATTCCTGAGGATTGGGATAGGTTACCGTAGTTCAGATTATTTCAACGCCGGAGTAAATATACATCTTTGACAGCACTGTCCACGAGAGAACGAATTCCAGTTACATGTACTGTAGAACACTTGAACCGTTGAGCGCCAGGCATGGCCGTCACTCCGACTGAAGCACTTTACTACTACAGTACCAAGCGTTTGTACAGACACTGTCTGCTTCACAGACATATATGAAGGACTCCAGCAACTTCAACAACTTCTACTTTAAACACAAGTCAGTGTGAGTTGATGTTCATACACAGTCAGATGATGGTAATGTATCTGCTATAATATGCTGTGATATCCAGTGATGTGTATATAGTGTGTGGTAAAATGTATATCAGGTGATGCGTTGTGTCAGGTAATGCGTATAGAGTTGAGTTTTGTGTGTGCAGTGTGAAGAGATGGTTATAACCAGAGTAGGCAAAGCTAATCAACTCTGACAAGACATTACTGGCTACCATGCTATTGGTAACATGAGCAACAAATGCCTTAGTCTGCTTTCCTAATGCTCAGAACACAATCTGGTCATCACCAACACATTTTACAAGTTACGATTAAATACAAGACAGTATGGATGCCCATATGACCTACACACTCGCGCCTAATTGACTGTCATTGTACAGCAGCGAGACCGAAGACAGTTCTTATAACCCGAGCCATGAGAGGTGCTCAATGCTCAACAAACCGTAACCTTATACTCACCAAACTGAAACTATTCATTCGCCCACAAATGCGCCGTAGACCATCTTACAAGAAACTAAACACTGGTATTTTAATGGATGAAGCAACTTGTAACACCTTCCACAGCACTAGTACAGACAAGCTTTCGATGTCCATCACTTGACCCAAACAATATTGCAACAAACCTGGACGCAGAGTGTCTGTACATTTAGACACTGCTTCAGGGCATCGCAGAATAAACCCAAGGCTTTTCCAATCACTACTATAAAGAATGGTTTGGTGAAAATGCTGAGGGTATACATGACTTTCTTGCAATGAAGAATAGATCACATAATAATTGGTTGGTTCATTCGAGCTCCTTAACCCTAAACACTTAATTCCAGAATCTCAGAAGTGACCAAAGTGAAAAGTGCCTGACACGGAGAACAAATGGTTGAGCAAGCATAAGAGCCACAAAGGTTTGCGTATATTAGTGACCAACATGGGTTCTACTAGTCAATAAAAACCATATTTGGGCCAACCAAACACATCATAACCCCTATTCAGTCAGCCAAAAGGGAGCTTCTGAAAAACAAGCAGCAATCCTAGAAAGTTGGGCACAACACTTCAATATGCTACTGAATTGATAAAACCCTCTGGAGCACAATATCCTTTAAAACATCCCAAATGCTCCTCAAGCAACAGATTCTCATGTCCCACTTGCTCCTAAAGACACTGTTCAGTCCATAGCTCCTGAATAACAAGCAGCAATCCTAAAAGGCTGGGCACAACACTGCAGTATGTTACTGAATCGATAAAACCCTCTGGAGCACAATATCCCTGAAAACATCCCAAATGCTCCTCAAGCACCAGACTGTTCAGTCCATCCAATTTATAAAGAGTAACAACAATCCTGGCCCTGATGACATACCATCTGAACTAATCAATGAAGATGGTCAGTTACTCCAACAGCGCCTCCTTGATCTCGTACTGACTATCTGGAACCAAGAACTAATTCCATCTGAATAGCTTACTTCCGATATTGTAACCATCTACAGGAAGCAAGGGGACCAATCAAATTGTGACAAATCAGATGTAGGCTATCTCCCTCCTTGTGAATGCTGGCAAAGTACTAGCGGAGATAATGATATCCAGACTGACAAAACATCTTCGGAAGTCAGAACTTCCTGAAACACATTGTAGATATCAGAAGGGATGAAGCACCTAGGATGTGGTCTTAGTTGCCTGACATATGGATCTGGACATGAGGATCTGGTGCTTGAGGAGCATTTGGGATGTTTTCAGGGATATTGTGTTCCAGAGGGTTTTATCGATTCAGTAACATAATGAAGTGTTGTGCCTAGCCTTCTAGGATTGCTGCTTGTTATTCAGGAGCTATGGACTGAACAGTGTCTTTAGGAGCAAGTGGGACATGAGAATCTGCTGCTTGAGGAGCATTTGGGATGTTTTAAAGGATATTGTGCTCCAGAGGGTTTTATCGATTCAGTAGCATATTGAAGTGTTGTGCCCAGCTTTCTAGGATTGCTGCTTGTTTTTCAGAAGCTCCCTTTTGGCTGATTGAATAGGGGTTATGATGTGTTTGGTTGGCCCAAATATGGTTTTTATTGACAAGTAGAACCCATGTTGGTCACTAATATATGCAAACCTTTGTGGCTCTTATGCTTGCTCAACCATTTGTTCTCCATGTCATGCACTTTTCACTTTGGTCACTTCTGAGATTCTGGAATTAAGTGTTTAGGGTTAAGGAGCTCGAATGAACCAACCAGTTATTATGTGATCTATTCTTCATTGCAAGAAAGTCATGTATGCCCTCAGCATTTTCACCAAACTATTCTTTATAAGCCACGAGCAGAAGCGTGACTTATATACTGTATTCATCATCTGCAAAATTATTTCCCACTGTCAACAGAGAACTTTTATGGACTGCTGTTTCAAATTTTGGAGTTCAGAACAAACTTCTTCCCATCCTGAAGAGTATTAATATAAACCAGGTGGAGAATTTTATCTACCTAGGAAATGTGCTCACAGATAAACATAACATTAATGCAGAATTCCTTGCTCCAGCTAATCACGTCCCAGCTTGTTTCGGACATCTCAGATCTAGAGCCTTTGAAGGCATCAACTTGAGAACCGAGACGAAGGTATCAGTATACCTATCCACCCTCTCATATGGTGCTGAATCCTGAACTAGCTACTAATGTCACATCAAACAGCTTGACTCGTTTCGCATCTGATGCTTACAGCGCATCCTAGGGCTCACTGTCTATCTATTTATCTATCGACAGGGGCCTTAATCCCGTTAGGGGTGGCCACAAACAAGTCCCTTCCATGTCACTCTGTCCCTCGCCATTTCACTGCCCTCCCCCCAGCTCACACACCCTTCTCTCATATACCTCCCCACTCCATCCCTCCATCTCAGCCTTGGCCTCCCCCTCTTGCTTCCCCCATCCACCTCACGCATACATTCTTCTCGATAGTCTCTAGCTCTTCATCCTCTCCACTTTTCTCTTCTTTTTATGCAAGAAAGAAAGAACCAAAGGCCAGAAGCAAGCAAACCGTTCCTTCCAAGAAAAAAAAAAGTACAAAAGAGAGCCAAATTCAAGATCCATTCATTTAGAGATGCTTGGACACACTGCGTTTGAAAGACTGGAGATCATAGGAAGTAGGAAATACAGACAGAGGGAGACAGTTCCAGAGCTGACCTGTTGCATAAATGAAGGAATCGTGGTAACGGTTAACTCTTGCATTAGAGAGTTGGACAGAAAAGGGATGAAAGTTTGTTGCTAGACTGGTGCTACGTACCCGTCGTACAGGTGGAGGGATGCAAGCAGACAGTTCAGAGTAGCAGTGACCATGGAAGTAGCGATAGAAAAAAGATAAAGGGGCAACAGTGCGGCGAAGAGACAGAAGTTGACGGGAGCCAGTAAGAGGAGGAGAGTTAATGAGACGAAAAGCCTTTGACTCCACTCTATTGAGAAGAGCTGTATGTGGGGAGCCTCTCCACACATGAGACTTATACTCCACACAGGGGCGAATAAATCCTGTGTATAAAGTCAACAACTGTAAATGGGTAAAGAAGGTACGGAGTCGGCTTAGCACACCTAATCTCTCGGAAGCAAATATTACCAGAGATGTAATATGATATTTCCAAGATTAATCCCGAGTGAATGAAACCCCAGGCATGTTCAAGGATGATCCTGGATTGAGCTGGATATTATTAAACTTTATTGGGTACTCCTGTGGAAGATTTTGTGTGTGTGTGTGTGTGTGTGTGTGTGTGTGTGTGTGTGTGAAGGGTATTTCACGCCAAGGGATTTTGGTATTACCTCTTGACAAGTGGTGAATATCAAATTCCGAAATTATAGCTGCAGATATTTGGATTTGCTAAAATTAACGTTTATTTACAATATACTGTCATTTATTAACAATAATCTGGCACGAACAGTTACAAAAGCACTAGATGTGAGAGTTTCAGGACGCTTCGGTTAAGGCCCTTGGTGTGGTGTGGTGTGGATGATGTGGTTTGGTGTGACGTAGTGTGGTGTGGTGTGGTATGGTGTTGCATCGCGAAGGCCGAAATGTCTATGGGAGTGAATAACCTCGTTTCCGAAAATTGTGAGAAACAGAGAAAGCCAGTTTTAGAGATAATTTCGCAGGTAAATATCAGTCAGTCTTTGTGAGTGAGAATATTGAGAACCTTATCATCATCATCATCATTCCAACAGTTCTTTTCACCTAAAGAGATGGAGTGAAATGCAGGTTTATCAGAATTAGGTTATCAGCACAGTTTCTCACGCATTTTCCGACAGTGCAGCAATTGTTTCCAGTTCTCAATCTTCTCCGTCGTACACACACACACACACACACACACACACACACACACACACACACACACACACACACACACACACACACACAGAGCAGTATTATCGCTATTGTTTTTATTATCATTATTTTCTTAACTTCGTCCAAAATTACTTGGCAAGCATATCTCAGGCATTCTCAGCTCTAAACTATTATCTTCTGCTGATTTCGTCTCCCCCGCCTCTCTCTCTTTCTCTCTCTCTCTCTCTCTCTCTCTCTCTCTCTCTCTGCTGATTATTACACTCTTTTTGTTCTCTTTACCTCTGATTATCTTTGATGTCTCTCATTTCCATTCCCTGTAATCATCCGTCCCTTATCTTTTTCTCCTTTTATCCGTCTATAATATATTCCCTTTACAACAGGCTCGTCTTATTCTGTTTTCTCACAGCCTTTTGTACAGTTGCCGACATTATTATCGCTCCACTCGTTACCCAAACAGTTACGATAGGTACTCTAAATATAGCGAGTTGATCTCATTGTTCACTATATCGTTATATACCTAGTAGTAGTAGTTGTTGCTGTTGTTGTACTATCAGCAGCAGCAGCAGCAGCAGAAGTAGAAGTTGTAGTAGTAGTAGTAGTAGTAGAAATACTAGCAGCAGTTGTAATAATAATACTAGTAGTTGTGGCAGTACAGTATGTCACGAATTCGCGCGATTGTGTATTTATACAAATTCGTTACATTGTACTTTTGTGAGAAAACTACGAACTCTATTGGAATTCCCATTGGCCATCACTCAGTTCAACCGTCCTCGTATGCACTTCGATCAGGATGGTTTTCAGAACATTTGTCACTGTTTCATAAGTGACCATTTTTATGCATGATATAGTGCTTTCACTGAGTGATTTTATTGCGTGTGTATATCGTTCACCCTCTCTCCGTTGACCGTTGAAGTTAGGCCACGCCTACTTCCGGCGAACACGGCCATCTCTTACCCCCCTTCCCAGTTTGAACTTAGTCAGTTTTGGACCGTCTCGAGAGTAGGATTGTTTGTGCCCAGTGTAGAGAGCAGCGTCTCTGTTGTACAGCGATTTCCTGGATCTCCACCTAGACGATGATTGGCGAAGTGAGCTTAGCAGCTAATAGCAGCAGTTGGTGTTCGACATGCAGACGCCCAGTCTTTCATAACTTCGGCTCCGCCCCTCCACTGACTAGTATTTCTGTTCGTTTTTCTAGGCTTAAGTTTGATTAGCTTTTGAATGAGAGAGTGAGTATATTTCCTTTGTTATTTGAATTCGTGAGTCCCTCTGTGACTGTGAATTCCCCTTTTGAATTCATTTTGAGATTCATATAACATAAATTTATTTTATTGTAATCAATAAATTTACATTGTTATTTGAATTCGTGAGTCCCTCTGTGACCATGAATTCTCCTTTTGAATTCATTTTGAGATTCATATAACGTAAATTTATTTTATTGTAATCAATAAATTTACAGTTCTTTTCTTTGAGCTTAATGTAATTAGAATCGTGTTTTATTTCTCCACATTAAGCTTACTTTAGTTTACCGCTCCTAGTTTGCACAAACCCCTCGCATTATTCACGACTGGTATTTAAGCCATTTCTTCCATATTCAAACTTAAATCCGTTATGCCAGCCAGGAGTTCAGCACTGGCAAGAACCTGTCCATTATTATTAGTATTAGTTATTGATTGTCAAGGGTGGAGTCACTTTCCCAAGAGGCTAACAGTACTATCAACCAGCATTCGTGAGCGATTAGTCTCTGCTGTGTACCGTTGAGAAAGTTTATAAAATTCTCGTCCTTAGAGAATCGGCGAAGTAAGTCGCTATAAAGTAAAACTTACTCTTTGATTTTCACAAGTCAATTCTTTGTCTCTACTTTCGAGCAATATCTAAGCATTTTTATTCCTAAATTCACATCCTCCTGTGACATCTGGTGACATCATTCCAGGATATTAACTCCTAGTTCTAAAGTTATTAACGAAATAATACTCACTCACTCACACCTAGGTATTTGTTATCATTAAAGTCTATAGGCACTATCTTGCTGATGGTTATTGATTCATCTCCATTAATTTTACGTAATAGTTTTCCCAGTCAGTTGTATTTTTTTATTTTTTATTTTCTTTCTTTACCAGCTTAACTAGATAAGACTGGTCCCATTAGCCTGTGCCTATATTCTTTACTTTTGATTATTAGCATTTCTCTGAAAAATAGCAGTCAGTACTCAGTCTTTAGTCCACTCAGCCTTAGCTGAGTTAGCACCATGGCTACTAATATATATGTACAGGAAGGCAAAGATATGGGGCTTACCGACCCCAAGGAAATTAAGGAATATGTGCTCTCATGGTTTAGTTATGAACAGCAGCGTGAGAGTGATGCCCGTGAAGAGCATAGAATTCAATGCGAACATGAGCGAGAACAGCGCGAACATGAGCAAGAACAACGTGAACATGAACGAGAGCAGTGCGAGGAATGCGCGAGAGAAAGTGAATACGAGCAAGAACAACGTGAGAGAGAATGTGAACACGAGCGTGCCGAGTGCGAGGCATGTGAGAAACATGAACTCGAGATGCTGAAGCTCAAGCAAGACTCCTTGGCTTCAGACACATCTGGTGCAGCTAACTCAAGCTCCAAGAGCGCTCTCCCTGTACATGTTCTGGTAACTGCATGCCTCAAGCTTCCTTCATATAAGGAAGGCAAGCGAATCGAGCCAGTCATAGCTCGTTTCGAATACATGGCACAGCTGTACCAGCTGGATGAGGCAGCTTAGCGGCTCCAGTTTCTTAGCTTGTTTGAGGGTCCTGCCCTCAATATTCTCCACAGAATTCGTGGAGACAATCTCACGTATGAGATGATGAAGGCCGCTCTCATCAAAGAGTACAGTCTCACAGTTGACAATGCCAGGAGTCAATTTATGAGGGTGCATCTACAAAAAAAAGGAGACTGCTGTTCAGTTCCTCGATCGGCTTACTGCTTACTTAGATGAATGGATGGAGAAAGATGAAACCCCTCGCATGTGGCAGGGAGTAATTGACCTTATGCTGCGCATGCAGCTAGAAAAGTCGTGGCCTGTTGAGCTTATGGCTCAGCTTAAGATCTGCCAGGTAAGGGATGCTAGCCAAATGGTGGAGAAGGCTGATGCATTCTTCATTGCATACAGGTACCAAACTCATAAGCAACAGACCTGGAACAGGAAAGCTGACAAGTCTGGGAAATTATCTCAGCCTGAACCCCAGCATCAAGGCCATTCTCAGAATAATGGCCAATGTCCAAACAAAGCGCAGAAGAGGGACCAGGTGCAAAATACGCAGAAACCCGATTGAAAGGGGTACAACAAGTACCCTAACTAGCAGCAGTATCAGCCACGCAATCAAAGGTTGGGACAATCCTTTTCAGCACCAGCCCCAGAGTATCGGAGTCAGGAGGTGAACACAGCCTTCTTTCCTCGACAGCAGTACGGTGGTTCATTCCTAGCAGCACAGGTACTTCTCCCCAGTTCACTAGTCCCCCAGCGACAGTGAACCCTCCTCCACACGTGGTCAACACTCCATCTCCCCAGATGGTGAGTACGACCCCTCAGATATCAAATTCCCAGGGCACCACATTTGCCGCATCATTCATTCAGCAGCCATATCAATGGCTGGCCGCTTCCTCCACAGGCTCTCCCACTGGTAACAGTGCCTTCCTTGTTCAGCCAGGGTTTGTGGGAGGCGTTCCTGTAAAGGTCCTGAGAGACAATGGTTCCTCAGGTTGCTCTGTCAGGCAGAGTCTAGTTCGGCCTGAGGAGTACACAGGTCGACAGATCCAAGCTGAGCTTAATGATGGATCAGTGAGATTGTTCCCTGGGGCACGTATCCAGGTTTCATCTCCATGTTATACTGGTACGACAGTCGCAGTTGTCATGCCAAAACCTTTGTTTGACCTTATTATAGGCAACATACCAGGTCCCAAATATAGTTGCATCGTAGATGACACTACTCAGACTTCGACTGCAGTAACATGAGCCATGGCCGAGGCTCCAAACTGTGACACCCTGGTGACCATTGCATCGCCTCAAGATCTGATTTGTAGTCAATATGTTGCCCAAGAACAACACTCTGACCCGACACTTGCTGCTGTGTGGAAGAAGCAAAAAGGTAAAGTGATTAAGTATTCATGGGGAGGTCAAGCCAGGTTCCTTCGTAAACAAGGACGGCTATACCGTGAGTCACGAACACCCCAGGACAAGGTTTGACTGCAGTTTGTCGTTCCCGCTAAGTATCGCCGAGCAGTGCTAGAAAGGGGTCATTGTTCAGCCTCAGGAGGTCACATGGGCAAAAGGAAAACCCAGGGCCATATCCGTGCTGGCTTTCTCTGGCCAGGAATGGGACAGGAAAGAGATAGATTTGTGTGTTCCTGCAATGTGTGTCAACGTACCACTAATCAGGGACATGTCCTTCCTGCGTCGTTTGAATCCACGCTCATAATCTCTGAGTCACTTGAAAGAGAGGGCAGTGGCAGTGTGGGTGAAGACCTGATGTCTCGCCTGCTGGTCCCACAGGACACATTATGTCCAGGACCTGTATATACATGTGTACCGTAGGTTAAGGGGGAAGTTTGAGACCCCACGGAGGTAATCCGAGGCTGTGTCTGAATTGCCTTGTGGGGCATCTCGAGCTGTGGGCCTCTCTGAAGATTCCCAGAGAATGCACGTTATCCACATGAGTGTCCACACTACATTGGGTATTAAAATGTGACCTGCCCGAGATTGCATAGGGATTCTCAGCTTGGCGATATTAATCATAAGCATGGAGTTAGGCTTAACCAGTAAACTGCCCATTCTGAGAGATTTGAGCAATCCAAGGACTACGTTTCCTGGTTAATAACATAACTGTTAAGAAAATAATAGTGAACTTTTTGTAGCATATGTACTGACTACTAGACAGAGAGAGATTGCAATTTAATAAAAATTGTTTGTTGCACTGACATTTTTGATGCTTCATCTTGATTAATTTCGCAGGTACAGCTGGCGGGTGTAGCAGTTTTGTCATGCAGATCAGCTGATCGTCTCTGCCGCATGCTGCCGCCGCTTCTCTTTTGCCTCGTTGACTCCATTTACTATAAATTTGTATCATTTTACACATAGGTACAGTTACACTACAAGTGTCACACCTACACTGTGTATTACATACAATTAGTTGTTAATATAAATGTAGCAAATTTTCGCTCAGTTTGACCTGAGTACAGGATTTTTCACCATCGTCACGGAGTTTTTTCCTCAACTTTGCTTCTATTAACATAAATACAAGTTTTTTTTTTCTCATTGGCGACAGTGATTGTCTCCTGTAGCAGGATAGTACACACACACCACAGTGTGAATCTTGTGTGACTGAGATAGGATTTATATGTATGTATATCATAAAAATTTTTTTGAAGAAAAAATTGATTTTGATGGGGTGTAATGTCACGTGTTCACGTGATTGTGTATTTATACAAATTCGTGACATTGTACTTTTGTGAGAAAACCACGAACTCTATTGGAATTCCCATTGGCCATAACTCAGTTCAACCTTCCTCGTATGCACTTCGATTGGGATGGTTTTCAGAACACTTGTCACTGTTTCATAAGTTACCATTCATATGCACGACATTTGTGCTTTCACTGAGTGACTTTATTGCGTGTGTATATCGTTCACCCTCTCTCCGTTGACCGTTGAAGTTAGGCCATGCCAACATCCGGCGAACACGGTCATCTCTTACCCCCTTTCCCAGTTTGAACTTAGTTTTGGACCGCCTCAAGAGTAGGATCGTTTGTGCCCAGCATAGAAAGCAGCGTCTCTGTTGTACAGCGATTTCCTGGATCTCCACCTAGACGGTGATTGGCGAAGTGAGCTTAGCAGCGAATAGCAGTGCTTGATGTTCAACACGCAGATGCCCAGTCTTTCGTAGCTTCGGCTCCATCCCTCCACTGACCGGTATTTCTGTTCATTTTTCTAGGCTTAAGTTCGATTAGCTTTTGAATGAGCGAGTGAGTGTATTTCCTTTATTTGAATTCGTGAGTCCCTCTTTGACCGTGGATTCCCCTTCTGAATTCATTTGGAGATTCATATAACATAAATTTATTTTATTGTAATCAATAAATTTACAGTTCTTTTCTTTGAGCTTAATTTAATTAGAATCGTGTTTTATTTCTCCATATTAAACTTACTTTAGTTTGCCGCTCCTAGTTTGTACAAACTCCTTGCATTCTTGCATTATTCATGACTGGTATTTAAGCCAGTTCTTCCATATTCAAACTTAAATCCGTTGTGCCAGCCAGGAATTCAGCACTGGCAAGAACCTGTCCGTTATTATTAGTATTAGTAATGTCAGGGGTGGAGTCACTTTCTCAAGAGGCTAACAGTACTAACAACCAGCATTCGTGAGTGATTAGTCTCTGATGTGTACTGTTGAGAAACTTTATAAAATTCTTGCCCTTAGAGAACCGGCGAAGTAAGGCAGGATAAAGTAAAACTTACTACTTGATTTTCGTAAGTCAGTTCTTTGTCTCTACTTTCAAGCAATATTTAGCATTTTTTATTCTTAAATTCACATTCCCCCGTGACACAGTAGTAGTATTAGATACAACTGCAGGCTTATCTGAACGTGAAGCTGGTCGACTAGAGGCTGAAACTGCCATCCTCATGCAGGTCACCATCCTCCTTTCATAGGATAGAGGGGAAGATGAGGGACACTTGTATAGCCAAGCAGAGGATCTGTTCTTCACATCGATGCCACCAATTGAGGACACCCCGCTCCAGCTGCATGTGTATCAACTGGATCAGTATTTACACACACCTGCGGACATTTCCACTTTTCACACCTGGTAAGGAAATCGAAGCACAGGAAGTGACGTGACATTGACACAAATGCCACAGAACCATTTTATTTGGTAACTATATTTGTGAAGGAGAGGGTGGATGGGTGAGGGGAAGGGTAAGCGGGAGAGGGAAGGAGAAGATTTAGGCATGTAATTAGTGAGGTTGCCACTTATTAGTAATTCACCACCTCGGTCAGGATCACATGATGGTTGTAATCATTAGCTGGTGTGGTAGCGGTGGAGGTGGTGATGTTGATGGTAGGTTTGATGATGATAGTGATGGTGGTCATGGTGGTAGCTGATGAGAAATGGCTTTTACTTAAGCAAAGCACTTGCTTCAGTGTGAAGCATGGTTCAGAGCAGCCAGTAATTTGAACCCGGTAAGGCCGAGAGGCTCTTGTCATATTCTAATAAATGGCAACCACACAACAAACACTTCTTACTTTCGACTTGTGATGGGCTATGGATCACTAAGGGTCCCTGTTAGTAAAGTGACCAACATCAGGATTTTTTTTAATGTACCAGGGGTCACTGCTTCAGGAGGAAACTTGTGTACTTGTCCCGTATGGGAAAGTTCCTTGTTTCAGTGGAACGAACGGAGCTGGGGTCTGATTGACTGCTGCCTACCTTCAAAACGCAAGGCAAGGCTGCAGCACCACCCCTGAACATCCACACTGTGCACTGTGCAATTTCCATGCTTTGTGTACAGACGCCTCATTAACTCAACGTACCCATGCATGTCGTGTCTTAGTTATTTATTATTTGATTATTCATTTTACTTCACTATTTTCTCTTTCAGGGTATTGAAACTGGCAACTTGTGTAGTATTATAGAATGTAACTTTACCTTTCAGTCTTTCATATAAAATTTCCATATCAGTTTTTCCATGGTGCATGGTGGTTTTTCTCACTTTTTCTTGCCAGTTTTAACCGGAGGATATGGAAGCTGGGGTAGACTTCTTGCTTTACAATCCTTATCCTTCAGCCTGTAGAATTAGATCTTGTAGTCATAGTCTACTCTGTAACAAGCAGCCTTGAAAGAACCATAAAGTCTGTTACTGTTTGCTCTCCTTTGTACTCCCTTGTACCGCCTCACCTCCTACCCCGTTCCCCTTGCTCTTCTCCCCCCCCGCCATCTGTCCACCCTCTCCCCCCCATCTATCCAACCTTTCCCCCACAAACACAGTCACCAGACAAATGATTCTGTGGCAGTGTCTTCCACGTCACGTGTATCACTGTCCGGGATTCGAATTCGTTGCCAGGTGTTAAACGTGGAAATGCTCACGGGTGTAAGCAGCTGTTATTCTGGCCCTCCACCCTTTCCTACATGTATCCATATTACTCCTCTTACTCTCATGCATCTCTTCATTCGCCAACACTTCTAATTTTTCATTCTCTTCGCAATAAATATCCCAATTCTGTTTTCTCGTTCTGCGGCCGTAATCCAAGAAACTTTGGAGAATTCGTAACACCTTTTTCATGCTGACTATTTCTGTTCACTATTTCTCGTTATCCTTTTCATGTTAGTGGACGAAAGTGCAGTGGAGTCTAGAAACATACAATTGACATAACGGAACATCAGTTTTATGATGCATAGCAAATCACTAAGTAAAGGCGCTACCAAGTCTTGCACACTGCCCTGAGCACCATATTTCACCCAGTCATTGTCAGTGACTGAAGGTGTGGTACATTTAGCTCGGAAGTGATGACAGATCTATTATTATTGTGCTTTTTGTGTCTCTGGATCTTATACCATTCATCTATCAATCACCCTGGCCTCTTGCCATCAGGCTGCCGTCTCTCAACTCACATTCCCTCCCTCTCATTCACCCCACCTATAATAGTGGTAATACTGTTAGGATAATGATGATGAGTACACTTAAAGATGTTTCTCTCCCTCTACCTTCAGCCTGCAAGAACCTCACTCACAGAGAGAGAGAGAGAGAGAGAGAGAGAGAGAGAGAGAGAGAGAGAGAGGGGGGGGGGTCTTGCCAGCGCGTCGGTTCTCTCTTGGTGTTGTGTCTTCCCCTTACACCCTTTCTTACGCTTATTGCACTCCTTGCATTGCTACTCGACATTTTCCTTCTCTTTATTACTCTCCCCGTCTTTCTGCCCTGCAACTCGACATTTTGGCTTTCTTTACGCTTCTTCATCCTTCCTGCTTCGGTACCCGACATCTTGCCTTTGTTTATTACTTCCCTTCCTTCCTGCTTTGGTACTCGACATTTTGTTTCTCTTTAGTACTCTCCTTCCTTTCTGGTTTGGTACTTGACATTTTCCCTTTCTTTACTACTCTCCTTCCTACTTTCCTGCTTTGGTACTCGATATTTTGCCTCTCTTTAGTACTCTCCTTCCCCCCTGTTATTCTTTCCCCCACGCAGATTCACCTCCTTGTGATATGGTTAATTTGCTGATATTCTTCTTGGTCATAGATCTTTTCCTAAACCTATGCTAGATTCCACTCCACTTTACGCCTGATTATATTATTCGTAAATCTAGAAAATTTTTAGCCTTCTGACATTTAGCAATATTCTCAACCAAATATAATCATCTGTTATTAGCCTTGGTAAAACTCCTAGGTGTACCATTAACAGTAAAGAAATTACTCTAAATAGTCTTTGAGGCCTTTGAATTTGTGGTGGAAACTAAAATACAATACGTAAATGCTACAACAGCGGCAAAAAGCGTTAACACACATTGGATTTTCTTCTCTGATCACTCAACAAATAAACTTTAACTCTCATTTCTTCCGATTATTGTTTTTCTAACCAATGTACTATTGCGGCCAGGAGTTGTTAGCCACCCTCGTACAGCCAACCCATGTACGTGTCGTATTCTCGAGCACAGAAGTTGCCTTCGATGCATTTCTTTCGAAAAATATCCCTTCAGCTTTGGGCTTGTTCTAATGGATAAAGTATTAGTAATATTTATTCTGAAGGTTTGACTCTGATAACACGAATATATCGCATTTATTATTTAGTAACTATTTTTTGTCATACAATACCAAGCAAGTGACTAAAATATGTTTTTTGATTTCACTCCACGACTTCCTGTACTGTAGATTTGAATCATCGAACACAAAGAGTGAACAAGTTAGAAGCATTCATTTGTTACCGAGAGAGAGAGAGAGAGAGAGAGAGAGAGAGAGAGAGAGAGAGAGAAAGCGCCTGTGAATTTTAGAGAAATGAGGTGGAGGTAGACTGGGTCAGGGAAATGCAAGGGATGAGAAACCCTGGATTCCTGTGCTCCATTGATAACAGGCCACAGTGCGAATATTTCTTCCATCAGTCACTAGAACTTGCCTTGGTTTGTAATAAATGTTTTTTTTTTTTTTTTTAAGGATTGCTGTTGGAGGAATAATGAATTAGGAGATAAATTATGTTGATTTAACAAAAAGCTGTGCTTAAGCAAGTAATTTGCCTCTCTGTCCAGAGAGGGATATTAAGCTAATGAGAAAAATACTCATAAGTTTGCCAGAAATCTCCAGGTGCCAAGCACCAGAGAGAGAGAGAGAGAGAAAAAAAAAAAAAGCGAACATAAGGCATTTAACAGAAGTTTCGCGGCCTGCCTAATAATTTGACAAAGTCAACTGGCGTTACCCAGAATAAAACCCATCTTTTACTTTGTCTGACGAGACGTTATCCTCGGATAAACTCCTGCGTCATCAGCCAAAGGAAAAATTCCCTGTTTAGCTCGAGTACGTTATTTACTCGTATCGCATAAAAACATGTGTATGTAACCGGAATGAAGCCCATTATCTACGGCCTGGCAACCTCCCTGTAAAGAGTACTATTTTCTACCGACAGAGTTAAGAGGTGAAACTCATCTTTCGTGTAAGGAAATCCAACCCGCCTCTGTGTGTGTGTGTGTGTGTGTGTGTGTGTGTGTGTGTGTGTGTGTGTGTGTGTGTGTGTGTTGAACTGCGAGTCATCCGACTTGTGGAGCATGGTATGCGGGTTGGTAGGTTGGTGACTGGGTGGGTGGATTGGTTAGTGTAGGATGGTTGTTTCACAGGCGGATTAGGTGGAGTGGGTGGGCGAGAGGGAGGGAAAGGTTTGTTGGGCTGGTTAACTGGGGTGGAGATGGGTTCGTACATTAAGTGGGGTGGGTGGTGGGGCTACCTGTAGGACAAGGCAAAAGATGGGATTATGTCGTCATACTTTTGAGACATACTATACTGAGTAAGGTTATGGGTATGTGCGTTGATGGGTGAGTGTGTAGGTGGATGGACGGATTGTGGGAAAAGAGGCCTCTGGGAATAGGTAACTCGAGTGAATACGTCCGAGATGGGAATAGATCAGTGTGCGGAAAATCGGTCCACAGGGGATATTATTCTGAAATCATGCCGAAGTAGGTGTATATATCCAATGGGTTACAACAAGCCCATCGTGCAATAAGTCTGTTGGTTAAGAGGTCTGTGTATCAACTGTACGCATCAGTGGGTGATATAACCACGTCGGATAACAGGTTTATGGGGAAAATAGGTTCATTGTGAAAAATATGTCCATGGGTATACGTCCATGTAGGAAACCTGCATCTATGGAGAGATTCAAGGTCGACGGGGAAATTGGTCCGTGGAGAGAAAATACATCAATGGGGAAAATTCATGAGAAAATAGGCTTACGTAGAAAAGTAGGCGTCTTTGAAAAAAAGAAAGTCATTATGGAAAATAGATCCATGGGGGATTTTGTTCCGAGTGGTGAAAATATCCATTGGTAAAAATATTCATGGGGTGAAAAAAGGTCCATAGGGGCATACACGTACTGTAAACATACATGGAGATATTTAAAATAAATGGGACTTAAAATATCCAACTTTTAACAGCGACCGTTGCCTGGAATTAGGCTTACTACTGCACACCTTGGACCAAAGAACCATTAGACAGACCTTTTTACCATTTCTTCATCCAGTTATTATATTTCATAATTTACCTTCATTTAGTCATTTAGGCATAGAAAGCCAACCGAAACGAAAGGAAAAATCCCTGTTTAACTGTGTTGAGCACCTCATTTCTCCACCCCATTCCTCTAAAATTCACAGGCACCCACCACTCTCTCTCTCTCTCTCTCTCTCTCTCTCTCTCTCTCTCTCCCCTGGTAACAAATGAATGCTTCGAAATTGTTCACTCGTGTTCGCTGGTTCAAACCTACAGGAAGTCGTGGAGTGGAACCAAATATAGGCTACATATTTGTAACTTGCTTGGCTCTATGGAAACAAGTTATTAAATAATCAGTATGATACATTTGTGTTATCAGAGTCAAACCTTCAAAGTAAATATTAGTATTGCTTCATCCATTAGTACAAGCCCAAAGCTGAAAGGATATTTTTCGACAAAAATACATCGAAGGCAACTTCTGTGCTTGTGAATGCGACGCTGCAACATACACGGGTTGGCTAGATGAGGGTGGCTAACAACTCCTGGTCGCAATAGTACCTAATTCACATATATGCTGCCTCTTTTCTTGAAGATTTTTGGCTGGTTTCACCTCTCTCTCTCTCTCTCTCTCTCTCTCTCTCTCTCTCTCTCTCTCTCTCAATATCGTGCCTTCCCTCTGCACGTTGCCATAATATTGCAGTGAGGGCAAATTGCACATTTCATATTTTTTTCACATGAAAGGTCATATGTGTGGCGTGGTGGGGTAGGGAGATAGAGGGAGGGGCAGTGGGGATGAGAGAGGGGCAATGGGGGAGGGGGGGAAAAGAATGGAGCAATGGGGAACGGGGAGTGGGGAGGGAAGGTGAAGAAGGGAGAAGGGGGTAGGGGAGTGGAATAGGGGCAATTGGGCAGGGTGGAGAGGTTGGGGGCGGGAGCAGTTATGGAACAGCGAGGGTGATGCATGTGGCAGTTCAGAGCGTTCTTTCAGAAAGCCTTCACAGGCAGTATTGACCTTATTCTTAGTGTCGCTCGTGATTTCATAGCACCTCTCACTTAGCAATTTGTTTTGCCAGTTGCAACCTTGTATCCTCTTTTACGTATCTCATACAAACTGTCGAAGAGTAAAACATATGTTACATGGAAGAAAACAATTATTAAGGTGTAATACGCGAATCATTCGCCCAGAGAGAAGTACTACGAAGCTTCCTATGCCATTTAATCTACAAACCTATCTCTGAGGGTTTTGCTGATTGTCATGTTCGTAGCTGGTTAGGTGTTATGATACTTAAGTGAAGGTAACAACCGTCTCATATACGAAACGATTCAAACCCTCATTAGGTGGCTTGAGGTTTTTCTATAACATAAAAATCCCGCCAGGGAAGTAGGTTGGTCTTCTGCCCATAAAAAGCTGGAGTAATGTAGCCTAACCTCGGGCCCTCTAAGACACGAAAGATGTGGGAATGGCATCATCTGTGCGTGACCTCAGTGTGATACAAACCGAACATACTTGTCTGCTGCAGCGACCATCTTGTTGTCGGGTGTTAGGAAGGGGAATGAAGGACAGCTCCACCTCCTTGTCATATCGGTATCACCACTTGAAGGTGTCCCCCTCAAACATCACCATCTCAACTAGCAATACACATTTAACTGCCAACATTATTATCCATCCACTCTCCCACTGAACAGTTGTGAAACTGAACCTAATATTCGGAAATACATGTACTATGAAGATGGCATCACTGGGTTTCATAAGTCATTGTTCACACTGTCGTTTTTTATCGTAAGGAAATGGAACGATATTAATGGCCACAACTGCGTCTTTGATGACAATGATGGCAAACGCAGGCAACACCAACTGCATCACTCCGAGTACGTGTTTGTATACTGCTCCTGCTGCCGATGGGCAATCATATTCAGCTTCAGGCAGACTCTTCGAACTGGAGGAGTTAGATATAACCTTCATTAACACCATCAGTAATGAACATCCTTCGTAAATTGAGCAATATCATTTGCTGGTAGCTTCATTAAAATAAAAATAAACCATCGCCAAAAAAAAAAAAAAAAAAAAAAAAACTCTAGGCGTCAAAATGAGTGTTCCTCCCACTCCACAGCTCGCTGGCAGTGGTCAGGGTGCAGTCCTTCTCCAGGGAAGAGGAAGTGGAGGAACTGGTTCTGATCGACACCATTGCCTAGCAACCCAGAAAACATTTAGAGCTAACTATGATAATTCTTACATGGAATGTTTTAGGGATAACTAATGAATCTGCTATTACTGTGAGCCTCTGGGGTTCATATAGTCTCCTGCTGTGGAGTGGAACTGCACAGTTTTGTGCTTGTTTTTGCAGAGGGTATCAATACCTCGTTGTAACTGTTACAACACCATCAAAAGAACACTTCTGGCTGTACACGCTGTGGCAAAGTGCAGCGACCCCATGATGGACACCATATACTCGTACACGGATGTGGGGTTTTAATTATATTTTTCTCGCAGTGATTATTAAATATTTCTTCCATACGGACACACATACACACACACATATATATATATATATATATATATATATATATATATATATATATATATATATATATATATATATATATATATATATATATATATAAAGAACACTATATAACATGAAAAAATATATATACCAACGCATAGGTCACATGGGTATTTATTTGAACTTATATCACAATATCCCAGCCTCAGTATCCGTTGATGTTTTCTTGTCCCGGACATTATTGCTGTCAGTTTTTCATGTTCTGAAAACAACATGGAGTATTTAGTTTAGCCCTGGAAGTCATATTCCATACACATATTGCCTAACACTGATTGATTTCCTTGAGCAATTATTTTCCATCGTATTTGTTTCCACCCAAACTTTATTATTAAATGCCTCAGGCAGCTTTTCACAGCATCAGGTTGGCCTAATTTGTTAAAAATATAAGTAATTCCTCTAATATCCGAACGCCCATTATCTGAAAATCCCCACTAACTGGACATAATCATCCCGGGATCCAATATTCCCAAAATGGTCCAAAAACCGCAAAAAAATTGAAAAAAAAAAAAACGAATTTTTCCCACCTGTATTTTGAATTTGGCGCGCGGGGCGTGGGACAGCTTTGTTGTGGCGCATCATTCCTCCGACATCCGCTAGAGCACCCCTGCATCCTCCCCACTTTCCGCCTGTCTCTCATCGGAAGTGCACAATCGTCGTCATGGCTGCCCACGTGCTCACTTTTGTGGTGGTGCCTTACCCGCTGCAGGCACTCCTGCTACTCTCGTGCCTCTCCTTCGTGTGTGTGATGATGGCCCCTCTGCCTGAGAAGAGGAAGAGAGTGGTGTTGACTCTGAAGAAGAAACGGGAGATATTGAAGAAAGTAGATGTGGGGTGGTCGTCTTCCCACATCCTCCACGAGTTCAACCTGACCCGATCTACTTTGTTCGATATTAAGAGATCCCGAGACAAACTCATGCAGTACACAGCTGACTTCTCGTCGAGAAGCAAACACAGTGTGGAGAGGAAAGTGATGTTTACTCCCAAGTTTGCTGAAGTCGACCGCTCCACGTTGATTTGGTATCGACACAAACGTGCTGCTGGTGTGATGGTAAGTGGTATGGAGCTGAAGACTGCTGCTGAGAAGTTCGCCAGGCTTCACGACGCCCTAGACTTCAAGGGATCCGAGGGTTGGCTCTTCGTGTTCAAGTTACGGCATGGCCTTACCAACTGTAAAGCTCATGGCGAAGCTTTGGATGCTAACGAGGATGGAGTTGATGAGTTTTGGCACAAGGTGAAGGGCTTGATCGACAGGGAGGGCCTCACTCTCGGTCAAGTCTACAATGCTGACGAAACTGGTTTATTCTATTGCTCTTTGCCAACGAACACTCTAGCCGAGGAGACGGAGAAGCGTGTACCTGGCCGCAAGCTCTCCAAGCAACGGATATCTGCTTTGTGTTGTGCCAATGCTAACGGCATGCACCGGCATAAGCCCGTTATTGTTGGCCGTGCAAAGCAGCCTCAGTGTCTTCGTGGGGTGATGGATGTCCTTCCTGTCGTCTGGTACCATTCTTTGAAGGCATGGTTTACAGCCCAGATCTTCAAAGACTGGTTCCACCGCCACTTCGTCAAGGAGGTCATACATTACCAGATGGAAAAACTGGGAATCCCGCGCGACCAGGTAAAGGCCCTCCTTCTCCTCGACAATGCACCTGTCCACCCGTGCGACAAGGGCTTGGTGGCTGAGAATGGCCGGATTAGGTGCATGTTTCTGCCACCTAATATAACTGCTCTCATCCAACCAATGGACCAAGGAGTGATCGTGGCAACAAAGCGCCTATACTGAAGGAAGTTCCTGGATGAGGTGATGGTTGTTCTCAAGGACGAGGACGAGCGCAGGGAGGGACGGGACACGCGAGGCCAGCGGACTTTGGAAAACCTTTGCCCGCTACAACATCAACTCTGCAATCTACAACTGGGCCAGTGCATGGAAGGAAGTCCCTGTCAAGACTCTAGAAAATGGTTGGTCTCGTCTGCATCTCGGAATGGATGTGGAGTACGATTTCCTAGGTTTTGACGTGGATGACTTCCATTCACGTCTACGTATGCATGGCGACGATGTTGATGTGGACGATGTGCGTGAGTGGTTGGATGACGATGAGGGCGATCCTGAGTATCAGACCTTGTCTGATATCGAGATCGCATCTTCAGTTGCAGGTGTCAGTACCCAGCTTGATTCCAATGAGGATGGCGACGATGATGCAGACTCCTCTCAGCATGACACAACTCCAGCCACCCCCAAGCTAAGCGCACTCCAGGAACACGTAGAGTTCGTTCTCGACTACCTGGAACACCCGGACTGCGACAGGGAGATGGGGCCCTAGGGACTTGTGAAGGAAATGCGTGCTTTCAGGCAGCGCATCATCAATTGTCAGAATCATCGTTCCTTGCATCAATCATCGATTGACAGTTTTTTCAGGCCCGTGACCCCCGCTGTGCCCAGCCCTGGCTCCACTCCATTGCCTCCCCAAGACAGGCCCTCATGCTCCGAGCCACAGCCCAGCACATCAGCCATGGTGGAGTCACTGCTCGACGTGAGTTTGCGTCTATCTTCAGAGTCGTTTGCAGTGGGTACGCCATCACCACGACCCAGCGACGCACCCCTAGGTCACCTGCCAGTGATACTCTCGGACTCTGACAGTGAATAGACGCCAAGAACTTCTCCACTAGACCACACGGGAATTTACAGTGTTGTACAGTGAAAAAAACAGTGCGTTGTGTTAAGGATTTACAGTTGTGAGTGAAAAGACAATTTTTGAACTAAATTTAACGTAAATAGACTTGTGTGTTTTTGCTCTAGAAAATGGTTAGAAGAGTGGGAAAAGTTTAAGTGCAGAGTGCAGCACTTAGTAAGTTACAATGGAGCAAAAGTTAGACGAGAGTGCGCACTGTGAAGAGAACGGACTTCTGAGTGAGAATGACTAAGTTCAGTGCAAGACTTCATGAACAGTGTACTGCAAGTGCTTCAGAAAATCCTTACTGTCAGAGTCCGAGAGGAGGCGGTTATTCATCGAGATGGCCATGGACTTGCTGTAAGTAGGCAGAATGTTTCATACTGTACTTTGCTGTATTTTCCATACTATACTTACCTCAAACACCTCATTTCACTCTTTTATGTCACTTATTGGTGTGAATATGCTGTGTCTTAGGTGCTATGCATGTGCAGTAGGAAGGTGTTTTTCTGAGTAAGGCTAGGTTAGGGTCCATAAGTACTAGTCCAGGAGCCAGGGACTTGTAAGTACCCAGAATGTTGAATATTGTATGAACCTACCTCAAAAACCTCATTTTATGCTTCTTTTGCATTTATTTCAGTCTTTTATGTGCCTTATTAGTGTGATTTGGGTCTTAAATAGGTGCTATGCATGTCCAGAGGGAGCTGTGTAGGTGTTTCTCTGAGTTAGGGTCCATAAGTACATGTCCATAAGCTGGGGCCAATAATCTGGACAGGACCACTATCTGGACCTGCCTATGGCTCTATTACGTCAGATATTGGAGGGATTACTGTATAGCTGTAGTAGTTGGGGGGGAAATGACTGGAGCTGCGGACTGGGAGGCCCTCAGGCAGTACTTCTTTGATTTTCCCTGGAATGATTATTGCTTCCATGGCCGTGAGCCATCTGAGTGTGCCTTGCGCATTACGGAGGTTATTCTCTCGGGCATGGAAGCATACATTCCTTTCTCATATCCTTTGACTAACGCAAGAAAGCCTTGGTTTAATCACGCTTGTTCTAATGCTGTCCGCAACAAGGAGAAGGCCTACAAAAGGTACCGGAGCCAACCCACCCCTGAATCACATAATCTTTACGTTTCTGCCCGGAATCGTGCTAAGTCTGTTCTTCGCTCTACTAAAAATAATTTCATCCATACTAAATGCTCTCAACTCTCCAACTCGAATTCTTCCCGCTCCTTCTGGCACCTTGCCAAAAATCTTTCTAACAACTTTACCTCATCATCCTTCCCTCCTCTTTTCTACTCTGATGGTTCTGTAGCTATTTCTTCTACTGATAAAGCAGATCTCTTCGCACAGACTTTCTCCTCCAATTCCACCTTAGACGATTTCGGTGCTGTTCCTCCATCACTTCCCCCCTCTGACTTCCTCATGGCTGACATTAAAATTTCTTCAGTTGATGTATTTTCTGCCATTACTGGCCTCAGTACTAACAAGGCATATGGGCCTGATGGGGTCCCTCCTGTTGTTCTCAAAAACTGTGCTTCTGTGCTTACACCCTGCCTAGGCAAACTATTTCGCCTTTGTCTGTCAACTTGTACCTTTCCTTCTTGCTGGAAGTTTGCTCTCATTCACCCAGTCCCAAAGAAGGGTGACCACTCCCAACCCTCCAACTATCGTCCAATTGCTTTAACGTCCTGTATTTCAAAAGTTTTCTAGTCAATTCTTAATAAAAAAATTTTAAGGCATCTTTCCTATCACAACCTTCTTTCCGATCGTCAGTATGGGTTCCGTCAGGGACGCTTCACTGGCGATCTTCTCACCTACCTTTCAGACTCCTGGTCATCCTCCTTTCGGGACTTTGGCGAAAGCTTTGCCATTGCACTTGACATCTCAAAGGCTTTCGATCGAGTCTGGCATAAATCTTTAATTTCCAAACTGCCCTCCTACGGTTTCTATCCTTCTATCTGTACCTTCATCGCTAGCTTCCTTTCTGGTCGTTCTATAGCTGCTGTCGTAGACGGCCATCGTTCTTCTCCTAGATCTATCAACAGTGGTGTTCCTCAGGGCTCTGTCCTATCACCAACTCTCTTCCTTTTATTCATCAATGATCTTCTAAGCTGTACATCTAACCCTATCCACTCATACGCTGATGACTCCACCCTTCACCTTTCCATTCGGTTCCCGCAACGCCCATCTCAACAGTTACTTCAAGAAACAAGGGATGAGGCTATGGCACACCTAATGTCTGACTTGGCTCATATCTCTGACTTTGGTAAAAATAATATGGTTGTCTTTAATGCTTCTAAGACTCAGTTCTTAAACCTATCAACCCGACAAAATCTTCCACAGGTATACCCACTAATGTTTAATAATATTCAGATTAATCCTGCATCATCCTTGAACATGCTTGGGGTTTCATTTACTCAGGACTTATCTTGGAAAGATCATATTACATCTCTTGTAAAATCTGCTTCCAAGAGATTGGGTGTGCTAAGCCGACTCCGCTCTTTCTTTACCCCTGCACAATTGTTGACTCTATACAGGGGTTTTATCCGCCCCTGTGTGGAGTACAACTCTCATGTGTGGGGAGGCTCCCCACATACAGCTCTTCTCAATAGGGTGGAGTCAAAGGCTTTTCGTCTCATTAACTCTCCTCCTCTTACTGACTCCCTTCAACCTCTGTCTCTTCGCCGCACTGTTGCATCTTTATCTCTTTTCTATCGCTACTTTAATGGTCACTGCTCCTCTGAACTGTCTGCTTGCATTCCTCCACCTCTACGACGGGCGCGTAGCACCCGTCTGGCAGCAAACTCTCATCCCTTTTCTGTCCAACTCTCTAATGCAAGAGTTAACCGTTACTCCCAGTCTTTCATTCATGCAACAGGTCAGTTCTGGAACTGTCTCCCTCTGTCTGTATTTCCTCCTGCCTATGATCTCCAGTCTTTCAAACGCAGTGTGTCCAGGCATCTCAAAATGATCGGATCTTGAATTTGGCTCTCTATTGTATTTTGTTTTTCTCTTGGAGGGAACTGTTACTGCGGGCTCATGGCCTTTGGTTCCTTCTTCCTCGCATAAAAAAAAAAAAAAAAAAAAAAACTTAGACTGGTAACGTGACTTACACTGGATGTGTCTTGTACCACTTCTGAGATCCCTTTGTTCGACCTTTGTTGGTTATGCTTTTCTGAGAGTTGGTTCGTTCGCTGCCTGGCTGGTCAACAGCATGGAGAAAATGAGGTAGGAAGAGAATCTTGGGTTGGATAGATTGTGGTGTGGAACTTACATCATGCAGGCCCATATTATTAGTTCTTGCGGGAGGAAGGCAAACTCAGTCTTCGAGAACTGATATAATTTCAGTCAGTTGTTTAAATAACAACTGATTGAAATTATATCTGGCTTTGAAATTTCGTTGCTCATTGCGTTATGAACTGTACAGTAGAATGCAGCCTCCCCATTTACAATCTTCGCGGGTGTCTTAATACTGACCGTCACAAATAAAGGGCTTGCCTACACGCACGTTCTGTTAGATATAATAACATGAACAATACATTTTGCTGGTGTGTTGTGTCATGTGCTGGGTAGTGGGTCTGGTCTGGGTGCTTGTTTATCCAGCTTACAGTACATCCTTTGTGTCATTTGGGAGGATATGGCTTCACCTGGATTTAGATTGTTAAATAGGCCGTTGTTCACAATTGTGTGTGTGTGTGTGTGTGTGTGTGTGTGTGTGTGTGTGTGTGTGTGTGTGTGTGTGTGTGTGTGTGTGTGTGTGTGTGTGTGTGTGTGTGTGTGTGTGTGTGTGTGTGTGTGTGTGTGTGTGTGTGTGAACTCATTCAGTTGTGCTGCAGTTACAATTTTCAGTTAAAATACATTGTGTGGAGTATAAAATGGCGCAGTTACACTCGTATGTAACTAAGTATGAATGTGTATGATGTGTATATGAATGTATAACGCATGTCTAGCCTACAGTAAGCCTAATCTTTATTTTATTAATTTCGTAGAAAGCTTCTTCGATCTGTAGAGCTTCAAATCGGAGAAGAGATCAGTGTTTATTATCAAAGTAATATAATTTTTCAGTATACAGTGCTATTCTTTCCATTAATTAGTCTACGAATAAGACACTCTTATGTTAGTTTCATCTTTGCTGTAAATTTGAGCAAAATAACTTACCTATTCACTTACTGTGTCAAATTCAAGTTTATGGCATATGTAGGAGCCAGAGATGGTATTCAGATTTATTCACAACTCTTCCCATGAATATATTGTGTAACTTTTCTTTTTGCTTCAAAACTTTTGTATAATTTAACTAGACCTTATTTATCAATGGTGGGTGACACAGAGGTGGTTCTGTTAATTCGTCGTCATCCAAATTGCTTTTCCACATTTTCCCACTGTCCTATGTTTTTCTTTCGCTATACCTTCATAGCTGGAAAACTCTCACACAAATATGCAGCCAAAATAATCTCATCAGATCCGTAGCATCAGCTCATCGTCTCTGCGACATCTTTTAACTCCTCAACACCTTACTGTACAATCTTCAACAACTTATTTCTCCAAATCAATGATAATCTTTAAAACAACCTCAAATATCTGCGACACTTTTCAATCTGCAGCACTCTTCACGCCTCAACACTTCCTACCTCTGCAGCTTTTCACTTTGCTATTCTTTTCACCTCTATATTTCATTTAATGACGGTTTTCATTCTGTGACGCTTTTGATCTCTAAAACATTTATAGTTGAAACAAGAATCATTCTGCAATACTTCATGTCTGCAACACTATAAATCTTCCTTAATTATGACCTATGCAGCAGCTTCAGTCTCTGTCACACTGTTCATCGCTGCCAATTTAACCTGGCCCAGGTTTTCGTCAATCTGCACCTCATTTCACACAGCACAGTGGCTGAATATGTCTATGGTTTTACATCCTTCTTTAGCACTTCTTCGTGACCAGCACCATATTCTAATGTAATCTCATCTTGCTACGCAGCATTCAAGATAGATATCAGTTTTAGACCAAGTTAAAAGTGGAGTGAGAATATAATTTTCCCAACACGCCACTGGTTTCGTAAAACATCTCAGCAACTTGCCATATTTTACCATCGTAGCACAACCTAATACTCGTACTCTGGTCTTCTTTTCTATAACACCCGTACCGCTACCCTAAGCTGTACTTATAAACGTTCATGAGCCTAAGGTTGTTTGCTTATGCTTTCAACTTTATCCTAACAACTTCCTAATGCTTCACAACTAAGGTAGAGGGAAAAATAAAAGTAAAAATTCATGAAAAAAAAAAAAAAAAGCTGTGAGAATGGTTATTTGCTATGCAGACCTGTGTGTCTTGCAAATCATAGATCCTTCACTTGGTGGAGATTTTCGTCCTTTTGCAGCTTGCTTCACGAAGCCTGGTGGCAGACTATGTCAATATTACGACTGCATATCCTTTCCATAAATTTCATCGTGACTAGTATTAATCTCTTTTTATTCTTTTGTATAAAATACGGAGTGATGGCATATTTGCACCACGTTAAAAAGAACAAAGTATAATTAGGATCCTAAAACAGTTCCCAGCCACTCACAGCACCTCGCACTTTATGTTGCCCAACTCTGTTGAATTCTTGATTCCTCGTCTGATCCCTGTGTTCCATATTTGCAGAGAGGAACAAAGGTTCGCCTAATATTTCACCTTTTCTGCGTCACACTTCCTTCGACTGGTTAAAATTACTTAAATGAGTAAGGTTTGGTATGCTTCTCTGCACACAGATGATTGATGATTGTCTTTGATAAGATGCCTCAAGGAGAAAGATGATAAACAGACCCCATGCTTGAAACAAATTCACTGGAATAGGGGAGATCTTTTGTCCCTGACCGAACAATCGGCAAAAAAGCTTAAGATCAATTTAAACTTCTTACTTGTAAACATCATTAGAACGAGCCCTATATTTTGTCGCAAAATTATTTGGAGATGAATCCCTCAAGCAGAATTACCAGATATGCCGAGGGGACAGAAGCCATAGTGCACATTCAGGGATCCTTTGTATTCGGCTGTTAACATTCTTCTTTTGCTTGGAGCAAAGTTCAAGTTAACTGTCCTTTTGCACGTAAAATCCTCTGTCAAAACCGGATGAGAATTACTTGATTACATATGCCGCTGTCAAGAGGGTGGAAGTCTTGTTCCATTATTTCAGAACCCGGTTCGTGCAATGAAATTATTCAATGTAACTGTTTTATTACAATTAAAAGTTTACTCAAACTTAACTGCGCCGGCTGTGGCGAGGGAAAGTATTACATTTTTTTGTTATTATTATTATTTTTTTGTGGTAGCAGTATAAAGAATATAAGAAAATATATAGCGAGGGAGGACACTCCCTTATGTTTCATTGACGACATTCCCTTATGTTCGATGGACAATGAAAAATACAGAAGGCAGGACACAATGCTGGCAGGGGACTGTGGGTGAACTTTTGCCGAGACAATGCCTGATACATGATATGCAAATATGATACACAACCACAATGTGCGCTTCATGTTAGTCACTGATACGGAATAGTTTCGTGTCCTTGACCCAATTTTTTTTTTTTTTTTTTTTTTTTAATGTGTGCGACTCTGGGCATAGGCTTCACAGCCTGCACCCAAGGCCCAGAAGTCCTCCTACGTACCGAGCACCTCTACATGTTACCACTTCGGCGTTAACACCCACCGTCCATATTGAATACATGCTAGGGCTGTCTCATACAGGACTGATGTATTGGTATTAACGAGGGTATTTTTACGACATGTCGGCGGGTCTTCTGGTAGATCGGTAGTGTCTGCTTTTATGAAATTCAAATCCTTAAACTGTTCCCTGCCCCAGCGGGGATTTGAACCTGGGTCCGGTAGGACTGCAGGCCACCTCTCTACCGATTGAGCCACTTGTTGTTACTAGCATTTTTTATTCTACCCCGTTAAATATTTATTCACACTGATATTGCTGTTACTTCTAAAAATTTGATGACTTCGTTTGTTTTGCCTCCAAATCCTCGAGTGACTGAGTTACGGATTCTCGTTAGCACAGATTTTACTTCGTATCACTTCTTTCTTAGCGATTAATTTAGTTATTGGAACATTACGTCCCCTTGCACATTGCTAATGGAGAAAATGTCAGCAATGACAATAATAATAACACCGAAGACAAAAGTAAGGTATAATACTCAACATATAGTAAATCACTAAAAAGTGCTAAGAAGTCTCTTTTGTTAACGAAAATGCGACAATGAGATAGTGCTCGTATTCAAAATGGTATTCTAAGCTTGTAAGCATCTCTTCTTTTTTAACATAATTTGCATCATACAATGCATCAATTCCATAGCAAATTTTACTGGGGTGTAACAAACTGAATAAGTCGCTTAGGAAAAAGTGCTACTGAATGTCCAAAGGCAGGTATAATATGAGCCACTACACTGAACTCACCCTGTACGTCGGGATCAGTCCAGTTGCCTCCTGCCTGCCCACACAAGCTGGGTATCTGGCCTCACACGCAGGCCTCGTAGTCAAACAATTAGAGTTTCTGGCACACCACTGCGAATTGACACAGGCCTCATTTAAGCTGGAACACTTCGGATCCATGGTTAGAAAATCCATATTATTCGTCCTGTAATCCGACGTTTTCAGTGTCTGTCCCGGATAAATGGTCACACCGTCCACACTGTGCAGGACAAAATCCGGGAGGACTGGCCGGGTATCCTGGTTCCTGTGGCTGGAATGCCTGGCCAGGCACTCTGGATTTCTGGCGAAGGAAGTCCGGGTTGAGGGCGATGGTGGCGGCGGAGGAGGCGCTGGAGGTGGATGTCTTGGAGGTGGAGGTGGAGCAGCGACCCAGGGAGTCCAGGGAGGCCAGAGGGGGGCAGGAGGATCGCTCCTGTTAGAAGAACGTCTGTCTCCTGAGACGCCATCAGACCGCGCTGACACAGGGAAGCAGACAGGTTGAGGGATGAGCAGACAGAGTGGTAAGTGGACACATAGAATGGTAGGAAGACAGGCCTAGTTGCGAACAGACAGGCAAAGTGGTGAACAGACAGACTGAGTGGTGAACACACAGACTGAGTGGTGAGCAGACAGACAGACTTATTAGCACAGGCAGAGTGGTGAGTAGACAGGCAGAGTGGTGAGCAGACGGGCAGGGTGGTAAGCAAATTGGCATAGTGGTGAGCAGACAGGTAAAGTGGTAACACTTTTTCTAGGGGAAAGTTTCAATGGTAAGGGGACAGAAGCTAGTGGGTCAAAACTATGGAAGGGAGAGGAAAGAAAAAGAGCAAGAAATAGAAGGTGGCAGCTAGGTGGAGAGGTGACCCAAGTATGGAGAAGGACAAAACGCTAAGAGGAAGATGGATGGGTATCTGTGGAAAGAGACTTACGTCTCATGGAAGATGTACAGTATACTGTGTGTGAGAGAAAACTCATTGTGAAGTAGGAATGCAAGTTTGTGTTTGTGAGTGAGAATTTGAGTGGCTGAGGATAGCTAAGGAATGGTAATAAAAAAGAAAATTAAAAAAAAATATATTGTTTGTAGTGAGTACAAAGTACAGTAGAAGGAAAATGAAAATGGAAAAATGGACAGTGTGGTGGGGTAAGAATTGGTTGGCAAAAGCTAGGATATGTAGGCAGACAGATGGCAGTAAGGTAAGAATGAGGAGAATCGTATCGTGTTGAATATTGAAGAGGAAAGGAAACGCTTGAAGATGCCTGACAGAAAAGAACGAGGAAGGAGATTTAGGGATAATGGAGTGTAAAAAGGATGGCAATGTTGCAGCAGTTTGTTTATGTATCATAAGGCACTTAGTTACCGACATCTATTGTAACTCGAACATTTACTGTAGTTCAGATATATATTGCAGCTCAAGTATTCACCGTGGCTCAGACATCTATTGTAGCTCAAACATATACTGTAACTCAGACATACTCTTGTTCAAACAATTATTGTAGCTCAGACATCTAATGTAATTCATTTGTCTGCTACAGTTTATATTTCTACTATAGCTCAGACATTTACTACAGTTTAGGTATCTAACAGCCCAAACATCTACTACATCTCAGACATCTGTAGCTAAGACATTTACCGTCACTCAGACGTTTGCTATAGTTCAGACATTTATTGTAGCTCAGACATCTATTGCAGTGTAGATATCTCTTGTAGCTCAGGCATCTACTACAATTTTTTTTTTTTTCATTCAGTATTTGGGTAGTCAGCGATGTTATGGTATTTTGTTTTCGATAGGCAAAGTTACACACTGGGGAACCTGAGGTTCCCATTCCACTTACATTATAGCTTAACTTCATGTTGTACTTCCAGCTCCAACTGTCGTCTCACTCATCAGTCAGCTTAATCAACTCTTCATCATTGTATTCAACCCTATTGCTATCTGCAATATATATATATATATATATATATATATATATATATATATAGAGAGAGAGAGAGAGAGAGAGAGAGAGAGAGAGAGAGAGAGAGAAATATAGATATAGATTGAGATAGATAGATAGATAGATATAGATCGATAGATGTATTAGGGTTATAACTTTTTTGTTTTTTCAAATAAAAGGTAGCCTGTATCATAAATTGATGAACTTTTGTTTAGAAACAAATAAAAAAGCCCTTATTCCTCTCAGCTAAAAAAAAAAAAGTCACCCCTCCAAAAAAAAATGGATTACCATATATTTAACGTTACCACAAGCAAGTTTTATCACTTTCTTAATCTTTATAGAGTTTGTATAACTTTATAGTCTTGCACGGATGATTTTAGAAGTGTTTAGAACTTTTTAGAACAGTTTGTAACGTTCTAGTATGGTTTAACATTGTTTAGAACATTCCAGAATAAGCTAAATATTATAAAACGGGTTGCAGTTTTCAGCATCTAACAGTTATCTTCGCAGTTTGCAGGTGAACAGTCAGCAAAATAATTGCTTAGTGTGTTTCTGTTATATTTTAAATATTTTTGTTCTTCAGATAAGCATGATGTTGCACAAATTAAGTGATACTATCGTACAGTAGAACAAGGATGTCTGGACCAATAATTTGGTGGTTTTAGCAGTTGCATTTAAGAAGAGCATTGTGCCTTTAGAAGAATCTTCATTAGAAGAAAAATGCAGAATGCCAAACCAAATGCAAGTTGTTGGACTTTACCAGTTTCTTGGAGCAAAAATCAAATTAAGACAAGAACGAATAGTCGAAATTTCCAAAGAAGTTACAAAATTATGGGAGAATAAATTGATTTTTCCACATGTGTCAAATCAGGCAATATAAGCAAAGCTTGACAAGGTGCAAAAATCCTATGTTGAATAAATCAAGAGGGGAAAATATGTTGCCCTAAATAAACTTTTCCATATCGCAAAAGTAAATGGTCAATGCTTATCCATTGAACATAAACAACTCTCCCACCTACAAGTGCAAAGCAAAGGAGAAGTGGGGTACTCAACGGGTCAATTGCAAGTGAGGCACTGAGTTCATTACCGGGCTAAGTGCCAAAATGTCCGCCAAGCACCTACATGCATCAACAAGTAGCTAAACCATCACTCTATAAGTTGGAAGTAAAAAAGTGCTAAGAAACAACCTACAAAGGGGTCAAAGTCCTGGTTAAGTAGATATGTGTGTTGCGCCATCGCGCCACGCAGCAAAAAAATAAGTCTGGTTCCGCACTAGTGCTCAAGGCGGGCAACTGGGTCCAGAATTCTGCCAGCTGTATGGTCGCTTTTCCTATGAGTTCAGCCTTTCCTATGTTCCTTATATTGACTCCCAGTGGTGTTGAAGCGAATGTGAAAGCATTACCAGGTTATATCCCAGTCTCTTTCCTTACCCCCCTTGAAGCTGGCCAATCAGTCGGGTTGCACTGCAGCTAGCCAATAAGTTGATACGTGGCACTACTCCCACCAGCAGCTGTACTGCATAGTAACTTGCTGCTTTCTCATTAATATTATTATAATATTTTTTAACCATTATTACTATTATTATTATTGCCATTGTTTGTGAAGTTACTGGTACTCGTGGAAGTGTTTTTTTTTTTTTTTAATTCAGGTTATGGGTTCTTTTTTTTATCATTCAGGTTACAGGGGTTTTCTAATAATGTCATACATTGAGTGCTGTCTTACTTTTATATTATTATCAGCAACATAATAATTTATTATGTTTTTCTTGATGTTTGTGATGTGGTTCGTGTTTACTCCAAGAAAAACGCGCTCAAAGTTTCCGACCTTGCAACTGCTATTATTGTGAAAATAATAGTACTTATGTCATAGAACTTCGATTTTATTCCACAGTATGATACTCCTGGGACATTATGCTAATATATTATTGACATCTTATGATGTATTGCTGTAGTTATTAGTAGGATAAAAATATTTCCTTGGCCGATTGGTCCAGCAGTGGGGGGCAAAATTTTGTTTCTTCATACGATATCATCATGATTAATGACAGATAGAGCAAAACAGAGGTTATTGCAATAAAGAAAATACCATAAGCTACATTTATAAAACAAAACATCAAAATAACACAAGCGATTATGGAGATATCAAAGTTTTGAAGTCACCAGACTTTAAACGCATTTTATGGCATTTTGTACTTTCGGCGCTTAGCCCGGTAATGAACTCAGCTCCTCAAGTAAGGAAACCATTCACCCTTCAGAATGACAAACACTGCATGAAGAACCTATATTAACATCAACACCTTACAATCTTTCATCTTGTGGTAGTTGCACTGAATCTAATGACAGCAAATGTAAGGATGAAGATGAGACTAATCATCCACCAACCAGAAAACACAACAGAAGTAAAGTTGCAACTAACTTGGTGACATGCATTGGAGTATAGACAAATAAAGCTGCTAAAATATGCAAACAATTGTCACGTGATGGTACTGGCATTCCAGCTCCAAGTCAAGCAGCAATTTACAAGTCAACATACAAAGAGGCTGCTACACTGTAGGAGGAAATGATTGAAAAGTTACAGTTGGAAACATGGGGGCGGATTCTGAAAGCTCAAAAATCCTTGCAAATCCACCATCTTTGGGCGTAAGAGCAACTTTTCACTTAAGTGCATATTCTGGAGCCCTAGAAAACGAGTGCAAACCCTATGCGGTGTTGTTAATTCTCCTCTTAGAGTTGTGCCATGTGAGGGGCAGCCCTAAATACATCATAAGCTTTATAACTCTCCTATTTTTACAGATGTTGTAGCTCAAACATCCCCCAAATCCTCAAAATTAAATCATGCATCAATTAATCCTTAAGTGCATGGAACTGTTGCGATTTTTCAAAAAATAATAAGTACAAGTGGCAGCAGACTGTCATAGACGATGCCAGAATACTATACCGGAGCAAGTACTACTTCAACATAAGTGGTAAAACTAGCATTGTTGGCCAATATAGCCTTTACTGCAAACAAATTACAGCCTAATGATATAATGTACACAAAAATTCGATTAAACAAGCCAGTGTAAAGATGAAACTCATCTAAAATATGGTTTTAGCCTACATGACACAATGTCGAAAAAATTATGAATCAGAGCACTTATTTCTTCCTCTGAGAAGTTCACTGCCTTTCTATAAATAATATTTTGGTGGTCCTCCATTGCTTCAATACCGTCGTGGAAATTATGACTGGTGGTGTGGAAACATCGTCTGCTACCACTATGATGTCATACTCTGGTGTACTGTGATTGGTTACCCAAGTTTAAATAGAGAAACCTTTCGCTCCTTGATTGCCCAACACTTGCGCTGGCGCATCCTGGTGTTGGTCTTAAGATTGTCATACAACACTCTCCAGAATACCACTTATCAAAATCTTGTACGCACATCGCAAAAGTTCTCGCGGATTTTCTCGTAACCCAGACACCTTTCAGAATCCGCCACATGGTCTTTAAATTTCGATGGAAAGCGGATTATTATTATTGTTATTATTATTATTATTATTATTGTTAATATTGTTATTATATTATTATTATTATTATTATTACTATTTAATATTACTAATTGGGGGGAGGGTAGTCAAATGGTGGGTGACAGAGCGACTTGGAGGCGTTTTGTCTGCCGCCACCCTTTGCGGGATTAGGGCTTCGGGCTATAGATAGATAGATTATTATTATTATTATTATTATTATTGTTATTGCTGCTACTGCTGCTACTGCTACTGCTGCTGCAGCTGCTGCTGCTGCTACTACTACTACCATTATTATTGTTATTATTATTATTATTATTATTATTTTATTAACCGAATACCATATGAAACATTCACAGCAATTATTACCAATTGTATAATTAGCTTAGTTAGTTAGTGAGGCGTTATGCCTATTGACCATGTGCAATGACATATTTGTCAATTATAATCTGTACCTGCCATGTACAGCAGTATACTGTAACACCACCATTGTGTCCAGCAGCGCCTTGTGGTGCCTGTAGTTAATAAAGCTACGAACCTTAAAAAAAAAAAAAAATGAAAATGAGTACCAGGTAGTACTACTTAAAAATGAAAGAACAGAAAAAAATATTGGATGCATTGCGGTTGCAAAATGGAAAGGCTGAAACTACTGCTGAAGGAATTGCAAAAGTTATTGATGAATACAACTTATGGCATGCAATAAAAATGATCAATGCAGATACAACTAACGTTAACACTGTGAAAAAGAGTTGAGTTTTGTTGTTAGATTACAACAAATGTTCTTGGATATGGGTTTCAACAAACCACAATTTATCAGCTGTTAGCATCACATTCTGGACAGGATTCTCCGTTTGGTGATGGACGAAAAAATTGGTGTTAACACCAATTCTCCAAACATCGAATATCCATTTGTGTCTCAATTAATAAAGAATTATGAAAGACTAAAATCACAGTTTGTTAATGGAACAGAAGAGATCCTCGATAAGTCAGGATGGAGAGATGACATAAAGTTTTTGTACCATTTAACACGAGTGTTTAGATTCTTTAAAGGAAAAGGGCATTTTCCTTTGGTTAACTTTCACAAAATTCCAAATATCAGTAATGCAAGGTGGAATTCAAGAGCAATTCTCGCTATCCTTGCATTCATTCTTATATCTACAACAAGGAAGACTTTGAAGACCTGCAGATTCACTTCGTATGAATGGGCAGATTACTGGTTTACCAATCAGATGTACAATGAAAATGACTTCAAGAACTTGTCAGAAACATTGAAACCTTACAAAAAATGCACTAAACTCATTGTAGAATCACTGGAAGCAAGAGTCATCCTTACTCAAGATACCAGGAAGTAATCAGTATATTATTATTATACATGTAAATATACATTTCCAAAAATCTTTTTTTTTATATATATATATATATATATATATATATTTTTTTTTTAACTGAGAGGAATAGGGGCTTTTTTCTTTGTTTATAAGCAAAAGTTCATCAACTTGTGGTACAGGAACATAAGGTTGTAAAAAAGGTATAACCCTAATATATATATATATATATATATATATATATATATATATATATATATATATATATATATATATATATATATATATATATATATATATATATATATATACACACACAAACAAGAGGAAGTGTACGCTGTTGCTGCAGCTACTGAGCCATTTACGAATTAACCTTTCCCCACATCGGTTAGAAAAGCATTACATACCTGCAATCGATGGAGTTCTCTTGGTCGAGGTATTTTTCTTTTTATCATTACTGTAGGTTTAGATATTTGTCTTTTTAGGATTTAGTATAAGATAGCGATTTGTCTGTTGGGTTATTAGTTTTCGGGACTTTAGGTTAATTAGGCTTTTTTTTTTTTTTTTTTAGTACATAATATAAGGTTTACCAAAAAATAAAAAAATAAAAAAAATAATCTATCTATCTATAGTCCGACGCCCTAATCCCGCAAAGGGTGGCCGCAGACAAAACGCCTCCAAGTCGCTCTGTCACCTACCATTTGACTACCCTCCCCCCAACTCACCCCCCCTCCCTCATATACCTCTCAACTTCATCCCTCCACCTCATCCTCGGTCTACCCCTCCCTCTCCCTCCCTCCACCTCACCTACATACACCCTCTTAGTCAGTCTTTCATTCTCCATTCTCTCCACATGTCCAAATCACCTCAGTGTATTTCTCCTAATCTTCTCAACCACATCCACATCCACCCCACAACGTTCCTTCACTTCTTCATTCGTCAACCTGTCCCTCCATGTCACTCCACACGCTCCTCTCAAGTAATTCATTTCCACTGCTGTCACTCTTGACTTGTTCCCCTCTTGCAAGGTCCACGCCTCGTTTCCATACGTCAGGGTAGGGATCACAATACTATCATGCAGTGACTTCTTAACTTCCATACTCACCTCCCTATTTCTCATCACTGCTTTCAGTGAACCAACAACCTTTCTTCCCTGCTGTACCCTTTCACGCACTTCATCTCCCAAAGTTCCATCCTTACTCATCACACTACCCAAGTAGTTGAATGCACTCACACTCTCCATATCCTCACCATCCAACCTCACTGTACATTCTGCGACTTCATTCCTCTCAAACACCATAACTTTACTTTTCTTTACATTAACTTTCAGCTTCCTCCTCCTACACACTGTCCCAAATTCATTCACCAAACCTTGCAACTCCCATTCATCTTCACTCAACAATACTGTATCATCAGCAAACAGCAACACCGGAATTTTCCAAATCTCACCCTCATTCATTAGAGCCACCCCCACATCCACTGCCCTACCTGCACCTCCTTTACAACCCCATCCATGTATATATTAAACAGCCATGGAGACATTACACAACCCTGTTTCAGTCCCATATTGAGATAAAAAATTTCACTCAGCTCACTATTGACTCGCACCGTAGCCCTAGATCCTTTGTACATACTCTTCACAGCATTCAACAATTTCCCATCCACTCCGTATATTCTTAATACCTTCCACATACCTTGCCTATCTAGTCTGTCATAAGCTTTCTCCAAGTTCATGAAGGCAGCATACACTTTCTTTCCCTTCTCTAGATACTTCTCCACTAAACATCTTAGAACAAATATCTGATCTACACACCCTTTTCCCTTCCTAAATCCCCCTTGTTCTTCTCCAACTAGCTCCTCTGTCATATGCCTAACCCTATCAATGAGTATTCTACCATATATTTTACCAGTCACACTAAGAAGGCAAATACCCCTATGGTTACCACATACTTCTCTCTCCCCTTTTCCTTTATATAAAGGAACAATTATACCTGATTTCCAGTCCTCTGGAACCCTCCCCTCTACCCAAGTCATTCTACACAACTTCCATATCCATTCCACAACAATCTCACCTCCATACCTCAGCATTTCACCACACACTTCATCAATTCCTGAGGCCTTCCCCAACTTGATCTTCTTCATTGCTTCCACTACTTCCGTCCTACTGATCTCTTCCTCCCTCCTCTCATTTCTCCTTCTCCCAGCCATTCCCCAACCACTTATACTCGCACTGCTGTCACTCTGAACATTCAGCAAATCCTCAAAGTGCTCCTTCCATGTCCTCAATTTCTCTCTCTTCTCCACCAACAATCTATTATTCCTATCTTTCACTCCCCTACTATTTCCCCTTTCTCACTGCCTTACTTTCTTTACCTCCTTTCAAAACAATTTCTTACTCTCCCTCCATTTCACACTCAGATTCCTCCCAAACTCTTCATCCACTTTCTTCTTACTCTCCTTCACCAGTCTCTTCACCTCCCTTCTCCTACTCACATCTATCTCTCTCTTCTCTCTCTCATCTTCTCCCCTACCTCTACTTGCTAACCATTCACTATATGCCTTCTTCTTTTGTTCCACAGCTCGTTTCACCTCATCATTCCACCATACTGTCCCTTGCACACCCTTGCATTTCCTACTCACTCCACAAACCACCTCACATGGTGCACTTATCTCTTCCATATATATATATATATATATATATATATATATATATATATATATATATATATATATATTTGTTACGGAACAGAGAAAACTGTCCCGCAAAGTTCTAGGTTCAAAACAAAAGAGTTAGGTAAAATTACAAGTTAAAGTTTAATGTTCAAACTAACAACTAAACATTTAGGACTCATAAGGATAATGTAATGGCAAAAACAGGTTAAACATATGGTTAACTGCAATAGCCGCTATTAACACTAAATTAGCAAGAGTAAATTTATCTAAGTCAGCCCTGATAAAATGAGAAAACCGGATAATGCTCAGTTAATGCAAGATATATTATTACAGATACAAAATATTATTACTACTGACTGACAGTAAAAACTCTACATTAATCACAAAAACCTCACCAGGCCCACGAATTAAGACCTCATGCTATACAGCACAAGAAAAAATGTAATAACACCCATACTCAAATTACACAGCAGCTAGATGGTTGGAGACTTCCTGAGCACTCACAAAAATAATAACAGCTGTACAGGGGAGGACAGAGATGTGAACAAAATGAGGAGTAGATCTAAGTGGCAATTAATGCAGAGACTGAGCTCATTATATAGGGGACGGCAGAGCTTGATACAACTTGTAAGAAGGACGCGCAAATGAAGCCATAGGGGACAAAGAGTTGACACTCCTGCTCTGAACAACAGAAAGAACGACTTACTCTACTATAAGAGAGGAGGGGGGGAGTGAGGTAGAACACCACTAAGGAAGCCACGAGGCGAATCGTGATCAAACATGCAGCATACTGTACGTTAGAATTATACAAAGGATGATGAAATCATAAGCTATGTAACACCTCCCCACAAAGAAAAAGAAATTTACAAAGGAAATTTCTTATTACTCTAAAACAATCTGTCTAGAGTCTAGATAAGCAATTTGCAATAACAGTTTCTTTCCCCTTGATATGTTGTATGTCTAATGAATACTCCTGAAGAAGTAGACTCCATCTTGTCAATCTCTGATTTTTATCTTTAAACTTACTAAGGAATTTCAGTGGGTTATGATCGGTATAAATGACTATGGGGTCAAAACCAGAACACAAATAAAATGAAAAATGCTGTAAACCCAAAATCAAGGCCAAAAGCTCTTTCTCAATAGTTGAGTAGTTCTTTTGAGGTGGAGTGAAGTTCTTACTGTAATAAGATACAGGGTGTTCAATACCCTGATCATCCTCTTGCAGCAAAACAGCCCCAGCTCCTGTATCACTTGCGTCAACAGCCATCTTAAAAGGCTTAGCAAAATTTGGAGTAGCGAGCACTGGCTGACATAATAGGATAGCTTTAAGTTTGCTGAAAGAGGATTCACAGTCATCGGTCCAGACAAATTTAACTCCCTTTTTCAGTAGGTCTGTAAGTGATGATACAAGAATTGAAAATTTAAGAACAAATCTCCTGTAATAACCTACCATTCCCAAAAATCTTTGTAGCTCTTTCCTACTTTTAGGTCTGGGAAGATCACTTATAACCTGAACCTTAGCTCCTGGTGGTGCAACATGTCCATCACCAGTTACGTACCCAAGGTACTGAACTTTAGCTTGACCAAACTCACACTTTGATAAATTAGCTACAAGATTAGCCTGAACCAAACGCTCAATAAATTTACTGACATGGCATAGGTGATCTTTCCAGTTGTCACTGAAGATTAATACATCATCAATATAAACAACACACCCTGCCAAACCCTCTGTTACAACATTCATGAGCTGAAATGTGGCTGGTGCATTCTTCATACCATATGGCATTACAGAACATGCAAAAGTCTTTCCTAGTGTTACAAAACATGAGATCTCCCTAGCACGTTCAGTCATAGGTACTTGCCAGTATCCCTTTAACAAATCAAACTTACTTATGTACCTAGCCTTTCCGATCTTGTCTATGCAATCTTCCACACGAGGGAGAGGGTAAGTGTCTGTTTTGATTATCTGATTAACACGTCTGTAGTTGATGCAAAGCCGCTGTGACCCACCTGGCTTAGGGACTAGAGTGACAGGAGAACTCCACTCACTCTGACAGGGCTCAATCATCTTGTGGTCCAACAGGTAGCCAAGCTTCTTCTGGATGAGAGGAACTTTCACTGGGTTCACATGGTAAGGAGGCAGTTTAATTGGCTTTGTGTCTCCAACATCGACATCATGAATCAACACAGTGGTTCTTCCTGGAGTGGCACGGAACACTTGCGGGTACTCCTGCAGTAATGCCGAAAACTCCTGCCTTTCCTCGGGAGCTAGATGAGAAAGCTTAGTCTGGAGATCATTCATGATATCAGGATTCTTCCCCAAACTATCACTCAGGCTCATGCTGCATGGGAGAACTTCACTTGCAGACTCGGGTGGAACAGCTACAGTGCAGACTGGGTTATTTTCATCCCCCCTGTGATATAACTTCATCATGTTGATGTGACAAAGTTGCTTGTTCTTTCTACGATCTGGTGTGGCGATGACATAGTTGACATCACTGAGTTTCTTCTCCACGAAATAAGGACCACTAAACTTGGCTTGAAGAGGTTGCCCATGCACCGGTAGCAGAACCAAAACCTGATCTCCTGGCTGAAAGTGGCGTAACCTAGACTTCTTATCATACCAAGTCTTCATCTTCTCCTGAGCAGCTCCTAAATTCTCCCTCGCCAGCTGTAAAGCAGTGGATAGCCGTTCCTTGAACTTCATCACATACTCCAGCAGGTTGACGTCATCTTCCTCCGACAGCCAGCATTCCTCGAGTAGCTTAAGGGGTCCTCTTACTTCATGGCCAAACAGTAGTTCAAAGGGTGAGAAGCCCAGTGATTCATTTGGAGATTCTCTTGCTGCAAATACAACGAATGGAAGACCTTTATCCCAGTCTTTCTGATGTTCCAAACAGTATTTCCTGAGCATCGATTTGAGTGTTTGATGATATCTCTCCAACGCTCATTGGGTCTGGGGATGGTAAGCTGAAGACGTGATCTGGGTGATGCCCAACTCTTTCAGAGACTGCTTGAAAACATTTGACATGAAATTACTTCCCGGTCTGACTGTACCTCCTTGGGCAGACCAAACTTTGTGAAGAACCCCAGCATTTCCTTAACCACGTTCTTTGCTGAGATATTTCTAAGTGGAATGGCTTCAGGATAACGAGTAGCCATATCAATCAGGGTCAACACATAAGAATATCCTGAAGAAGTCTTAGGAAGAGGGCCCACAATATCCACCAACACACGGGTGAATGGCGCCTCAAAAGGAGGAATGGGAACTAGAGGTGCAACCTTTTCGGTCTGATTACACTTCCCCACAACTTGACAGGTGTGATAAGACTTACAATACCAGGAAACATCTCTCAAGATACCTGGCCAGTAGAAGTGTTTCAAAATGCGTGCCACAGTCTTCCTCACTCCAAGGTGTCCTGCCAAACTGAAATCATGAGCCACTCTAATGATATCCTGCCTACAAACACGAGGGATGACAACTTGATGTACAACCTCCCATTCACAGTCGGCTGATGCTGTTGAGGGTCTCCACTTCCTCATAAGTACTCCTGACTTTATATAATAACAAGTAGAAGCACCAGCTGACTCTTCTTCACTGCAAGCAGAGTTAACTAGACCTTTCAACTCAGGGTCAGCAACCGCAACTCAACCAACTCTTGACGAGACAAATTATCAACACTACGGGGTACTGCCTCATCTGGTGAGTGGTCCAAATTAGCAAGAAAAGTGTCAGCTGGGATAACATCATCATCATCATTATCCTCTAAGTCACCAGTAACTTTAGACTTAGCCCTAGTGACAGCACATGCAGAGAACACATCAGGGACACCACAATCCTGGGTCGCAGCCACTGGCTCACCAGACAACTGAGGAGCTGGACACACTTGACTTCCACCAATATCATTTTCAAGTAAGAAAGTTACACCTGACACTGGGAGTGTCTCAACCAACCCAACCACATCGGAACCATTAACAAAACCAGACTCTAAATTCACTCTGCACAAAGGGATAGAGAAGTAATTATTCCCTACACCTTGTAAGATTACAGTTTCATCAGAGGAATTAACATTAGAGCCTAGAACACTGGTCAGCATAAGGGATTGGCAAGCACCTGTATCACGATATATTTTAACTGATTTCCTGTCATCACTGTCCAGAGGACTGACAAAACCATCAGACAGGAAATTAGCACATGAACTCTTGAGAGTGTCACCCACGTTACTGCTCAAAAGAGGAGCTTCATCATGAGAATTTAATTTAACCCTCAAGGCAGGTTCACTTAACTCAGTTAAAGAATTCTGGGAACTCTCAAGGGTGGACACTAGACCAATTGACTGAATATTTAAAGACTCCTTTTTTTTCACATCACGTTGTCTCCTGAAACATTTCTCCGTAGTATGACCAAGCTTACTACAATAAGTACATTTACTTTTCTGAAATCTAGAGGTGAAACTGGTATTTACTTCCTGAGAAACATCATCTTTATTCTCTTTCCTGTTACCTGTACTCTGAGTAGAGGCAACGTACTTACTCTCAGCATTCCTTTTTTCTCTAGAATATCTCTTGTGAGTGAGAACATATTCATCAGTTAAAACTGCAGCATCAGACAAATTATCTATTCTTTTCTCATCAAGATATAGGCTTACATCTTTATTAATACACCTTTTGAAGTCCTCCAGCAAAATCATTTGCTTAAATTTACCAAAATCAGAATCCATATTCTTAGAATTTAACCACTGCTCTAACAGATCTTCTTTGATTTTTGCATACTCAACATGGGATTGCTTATCTTGCTTATAAGTTGTCCTAAATTTTACTCTATAGGCTTCAGGAACAAGCTCATAGGCCTTAAGAATCAAGCTCTTAACTACATCATAATTATCAGATTGATCCTGAGGCACAGATGCATAAGTTACTTGAGCTTTACCGGTGAGAACAGTTTCAAGGAGTACTGGCCAATACTTTTTGGGCCAATTAAAACCTGTAGCTACCCTCTCAAACAACTGAAAATACTTTGTTAAATCAGATTCATTAAAAGGAGGGACAAGTTTAACATTTTTAGCCACATCAAAATCATCAGAGCTAGATGATCCAGTTCCACATTGTTTCATGCGATACTCATGGTCTGCCTGAATCCTAGCAAGTTCAACTTGTGCGTGAAACTCAGCCTCCTTAGCACGAGCCTCCTGCAGGGCTAGCTGTAACTTAGCTAATTCAATCTGCGTTTGCTCATCTGGAGGAGTTAGATTAAACAAGCTTTTATTAATTATGTCAACAATTTGATCTTTAGAATGATGAGAGCGAACAGCAATTCTCAATTGTTGAGCAACAAGCTTAAGTTCATTCTTTGTTCTGTTTTCTACATCACACACTGTTTGCACATTTGACAAAATATCTTTGGCTTCATCAATCGTAGTAATAGTAGACATCATGAATAAATCACAATCACAAAATATCAAGCAATATCCTTAGGATAATATCCTGAATATCCTGATAAGAGGTCGCCAAATTTATGTTACGGAACAGAGAAAACTGTCCCGCAAAGTTCCAGGTTCAAAACAAAAGAGTTAGGTAAAATTATAATTTAAAGTTTAATGCTCAAACTAACAACTAAACATTCAGGATTCATAAGGATAATGTAATGGCAAAAACAGGTTAAATATATGGTTAACTGCAATAGCCGCTATTGCAGTTAACCACGAAATTAGCAAGAGTAAATTTATCTAAGTCAGCCCTGATAAAATGAGAAAACCGGATAATGCTCAGTTAATGCAAGATATATTATTACAGATACAAAATACTATTACTACTGGCTGACAGTAAAAACTCTACATTAATCACAAAAACCTCACCAGGCCCACGAATTAACACCTCATGCTATACAGCACAAGAAAAAATGTAATAACACCCATACTCAAATTACACAGCAGCTAGATGGTTGGAGACTTCCTGAGCACTCACAAAAATAATAACAGCTGTACAGGGGAGGACAGAGATGTGAACAAAATGAGGAGTAGATCTAAGTGGCAATTAATGCAGAGACTGAGCTCATTATATAGGGGCCGGCAGAGCTTGATACAACTTGTAAGAAGGACGCGCAAATGAAGCCATAGGGGACAAAGAGTTGACACTCCTGCTCTGAATAACAGAAAGAACGACTTACTCTGCAATAAGGGAGGAGGGGGGGAGTGAGGTAGTACACGCACTATGGAAGCCACGAGGCGAATTGTGATCAAACATGCATCATACTGTACGTTAGAATTATACAAAGGATGATGAAATCATAGGCTATGTAACAATATATATATATATATATATATATATATATATATATATATATATATATATATATATGTATATATATATATATATGGAGCCTCTGTGGTACAGTGGTGAAGTGTGCGTTTCGTACGCTGAAGAACGAGGGTTCACGCCCCGCCAGGGTAATAAACTTTGGGAGCATTCTTCTGGCCATGTACTGCGTGGCGGACATCAGGGGTGCTGTGGTTGAACCAGTGTCGCATACTATAAAGTATGCTTGCACCCAGTCGGCTTGCACGAGCCGATTACACTTGGTTCACAGACTACACGCACATCCAAAGCCATTACACTACAATTACACTTACAAGCACTTCTCACCCTACATACAATCTCTACCAGACAGCCTGAGCCACTTGGTAGAGATACATTGGCTGTATCGCCCCCCCTTCGGTAGGGATAGGCCGGTCCTGCAGTGGACACTCAAATGGTTGATGAGATGAGAGATATGTATATTTATTTGCCCTAATGACAGGGACTTCGGCCCCAATGGTCGATAGGAAAAAAAATCGATTTCTAAGTTTACCAGTTATCCACTTTCTAATCTAGTATCACTCTGTAATATCAAACTTAAATTATTGTTGCTTCCTCACCCCACACTGCCACAGGCTCCAACAGGAGGAGTACAGTACAGGAAGGACGTTGCCCAGTGAGCTGTTCTTCCTATGATCAGCCGTACAGTACACAATATCAGCTGAGGTAAAAATAAACACTGGCTCCTTAAAGTTCACTATCTTTATTTTCCAGGTAATTCCACTTACTGCTTTCCAACTTCTCTTCACTGTTCTCACGAGCACTGGAGATATACACAATTTACTACTGCTATCACATTTAATGCATGACAACACTTTACTGTTAGTACACTTAATGCTTGCCAACACTTATTACACTAGTACCGAAAATAATCTTCACTGACAGAAATTACACTTAATGCTTGCCAGCAACTCATCACAAACTTCACCAACAGCACTGCACTGATACTACACTATACTCAAACTGAACCAAAACCGACTGCACTTCATTCAAATTGAACTAAAAACTCGACTGAACTTCACTCAAACTGAACTGAAAACTGACTGAACTTCACTCAAGCTGAGCTGAAAACTAACTGAACTTGAAATAGTCTCCACACCATCTTATATAAGCTTGCACTACTCTCGAAACTTCAACATTTCTTCACATTTCTGGTGTATTCTAGAGAAAGAGCACAGTTACCAACTCAGAGACATCAAAACATGCTAGAGTTGTCACACATTACATAACACTCTAAATCATTTACCATACAAACTTAAATTACATATTTTAACAAGCAATCACTTAAATAAAACATTATAAAGAAAAAAAGAGCAGAAAAATTAATGCATAACTTACATAACAACTACGCTCATAAACATCAGGCAAACTGGCAACTCTGACTCGTACCGTACACGAAACGCCGAGAAAACTTCTCAAGCACCTTGCTGGCAAATCTCACTTTTTAACACTACCCCCTCCCTAGTTCTTTGTCGTCCCACCAAAACTCCACAGTATATGCGGACACAAACCTTAATCTTAATGGAACAACTAACTGTACACAGAATAATCCTTCAACTTATCAGGTCTTCTTCTATGCTGCTTTTGACAATGTCCTTGCTCCTCCATACAGTCCACTCCTCCAGGAAGGTCTTGGTCCTCTTCTTGATTCGCTTCTTCTCTCGGGGAACTGTCACCATCCTCTTGCATTTCACCTCCTTGGTCCTCCTCAACATCCTCGGCTGCGGGTGAGTGCATTTCCTCGGAGACGTCCCAGCTGTACTGTCCTAGCCCATGGTACTGCCACAGATGGTTCATGTGTACCACCTTTGGGCGAGACTTCCTGGCTCCCTGAATCCAATATGTTACGTCTGATAGGCGGTCCAACACAGTGTAAGGCCCATCCCATGGACTCTGCAGCTTTGGTGACTGTCCCTTCTTTCACTGAGGATTGTATAACCAAACTTGGTCACCATCCCTGAAGCTCACCTCACTTGCCTTGGCATCATACTTGCACTTCATCACCTCTCCTGAAAACTTGAGGGCTCCTCGCACTTGATAATGTACCTCAGCCAGCCTTTCCTGAAGGTGTTCGCATAGCCGGTGGTGTCTGTAGGCAGCTCTTCACCAGGTGGTCTCCCCATTAACAAGTCAACAGGTAAGCGTAACTCGTGGCCCAACATCAGTTCTGCAGGAGTGTAGCCGGTAGACTCACGGGATGCAAATCAGCAATGCAGGTAATTTCTGGTCCCATTCTGTTTGTCCATCAACGCAGTACTTGGCCAGTTCTTGTCCCAGGGTCAAGTTGAATTTCTCCACCATCCCATCTGACTGTGGCCTAAGGGGGATCATCCTGGTCTTCTTGATCTCCAATAACTTGCAGCATTCATGGAACACAGCAGACTCAAAGTTTCTACTCTGATCTGAATGTAGCTCTTGTGGCATCCCAAAACAACAGAAAAACTGATCAACCAACACCTGAGCAATAGTTGCAGCCTCTTGATCAGAGATAGCATAGGTTTCTGGCCACTTTGTGAAGTAGTCCATGGCGACATATATATATTGGTTTCCTCTCTCAGTGAGTGGCAAAGGTCCAGCAATGTCCACCGCGACTCTTTCCATCGGTGCACCCACTTGGTACAGCTGGAGAGGGGCGCAACCACGTTTCTTGGGTCCCTTCTTGGCACAGCACACATCACAGGCCCGACACCACTAACATCCTGATGCATACCAATCCAGTAGAACCTCTGTCGCAGCCGGCTTAAAGTTTTCTTCACTCCTAGGTGCCCACTAATAATCTGGTTATGGGACTCATCCAAGATCTCGGACCTCATCTTCTTCAGAACCATCCGTTGCCAATGCTTATTGAGGCCATTGGCTGTCTCCCACTGACGCTCCAGTAGTCCACTGTTGAAGCGAAGAAGGTCCCACTGACTCCAGTAGCTCTTGGTTGCAGGGCTTAACCTGGAAACTTCTTCCCAAGATGTACTCTGCTACAGCCACTCTAGCACTGGTTGTATATCTGCATCCTCCATCTGCATCCTCTTCAGGTCTTCATCTGATGCTGGCCCTGTCATTGCAGCACGGCTGCATTTCTTACTGTGATCTTCCTTTTTACTACACTGCTGGCACTCTGGATCACAAGGCCGATGACTCAGGTTGTCAGCATTGCTATGTACCCGCCATGGACAGTGTTGCACCTCATAATTGTGCTGGCCTAGCTTCCCGAGCCAGCATGCCAGTTGTCCTTCAGGATTCTGCAGCCTTTTTAGCCACTTGAGTGCTGCAAGGTCCATCCTGATGATAAAGTTTGACCTGTACAGGTAGGGATGGAAGAAATCAAGGCTCTTCACCACTGCCAAGAACTCCTTACAGGTCACACAGTAGTTCCGCTCTGGTGGGCTGAGTTTCTTGCTGTAATACGCAACCACATACTCCTTGTCATCGTTCTTCTGTGACAGGACTCCACCAATACCATAGTCACTAGCATCACAGTCCAAGATAAATGGCTGATTCTGGTCTGGGTACGGCAATACTGGAGAGCTTGCCAATGCATGCTTGAGTTCACTGAAGGCTTTCTGAGTGTCTGCTGTCCATGCAAACTTCTGCCTTTTTCCCAACAGCTTGTGAAGAGGTGCAGCTGTCGTAGCAAAGCCTTTGACAAAACGCCAATAGTAGGTGCACAAGCCCAGGAAACTCTGTAGCTCCCTCACACAAGTTGGAACTGGCCGGTTTTCCAAACCTGTCACCTTCTCTGGGTCAGTACAGATCCCTCTCTCGCCTACAATGTGTCCCAGGTACTTTACTTCTTTCTGAAACAAATAGCATTTCTTGGGGTTCAGGCTGAGGTGCACTACGTGGATCCTGTTCAACACCTCTGACAATCCCTCCAGTTCTTGGTTGAAGTCCGTCCAAACACAATTATATTGTCGAGATAGATCAGAGCCGTCTGCCAGTGCAGGCCTTCAAGTATGTGGTCCATGATTCAAAAGTAGCTGGGGCATTGCATAGGCCAAATGGCATCACTTTAAACTGCCATAAACCATGCCCGTATGAAAAGGCTGTCTTCTCTTTGTCCTTCTCTGCAACCTTGACCTGGTGGTATCCTGCCTTCATGTCTAGGGTGGAGAATCACTTATCACCTGACAGAGCATCCAAGGTGTCATCAATTCTTGACAAGGGGTATGCATCCTTCACTGTCACTTCATTCAGGGCTCGATAGACTTTACAGCACCTTACTGAGCCATCCTTTTTCCTCATCAGAACCACTGCTGATGCCCAAGGACTACTGGACTTTTCTATTACTCCTTGACACTGGAGATTCTCCATCACCTTCTCCCTTTCTTGCCGTTGGGCTGGCGCCATCATCTGCGGTGGCTGTTTAATTGGATGGTGAACCCTGGTGTCTATACTATGCTCCACCAGATCAGTGCACCCCAGGTCTAGGTCTCCTGTGGAAAAGACATCAGCATATTCCGTCAGCAGCTGCCTCAACTTCAGCACTTGTGAACCGTCTAGGCATTGGCAACTCCTTGAGAAGAGGTTTTCTAGGTGGTCTGGCACTTACCCGACTTCCTTGACTGTGCTCCATTTACAGGCCTTCCTCCGATGCCACTCAGGGTCCACAGCCTGGCACAGCCCCACAATTTCTCCCTCGTTGATCTTCTGTGTTTCATGGGAGAAATTGGCCACCACAACCGGCAATTCACCTGCACCTATTTCCACCAGCGTTCTCCCCACCATCACCCCAGTCTTCGTCTTGCACCACACATCAGGCTGTGAAGCCTATGCCCAGTGTCGAGCACATAAAAAAAAAAAGAAAAAAAAATCAGGCTCCACTACCCCTACACAGCTGTCAAAAGAGCCACTCACATTACACTGGAGCAACAGTTCTGATTTGGGGGGTATCACTGTAGTACGGAGCGCCCTCACCTCGCCACCAGAACTGGTACGTTTCACTGCTGTGACAGGAACTGACCTTCCCTGAACCTTCAGCTTCGTGGAGCAGAAGTCCAGCTCACATCTCATTGACATAAGGTAGTCCAGGCCCAGAAGGCAAGGATTCTCCATGTCAGCCACGTAGACTAGCAGAGTAGCATTTTGCCCTGCCACTTCAATCCGGACATCCAAAGGTCCCCTCAGTTCTGCGCAGTGCCCAGTTACGCCACACAGTTGTTCTGATGACTCAGGCAGATATCGATGATGTAACACATCAGGCCTCACAAAAGTCTGCTCTGAGGCCGAATCAATCACCGGGGAACACTTCTTTCCGTCTATCCTTCCTTTTATTCACACACTGTCGATTGCCGTCCTCTTTCATTTTCTCAGTGGTGGGGCTACTTGGGAAAAGCTGGCTGGTGGTTGCCACTTCACACCAGCCTCCACTAATATTTCGCTTCTTTCTGGTCTTCTGCAACCTTCCTCTTATCATCCTTTTTCTTCTTCGGACACTTGGAACTGAAGTGTCCCACCTCACTACATGTCCAACACACTTTTTTTACAAGTGGAGATTTCCTTACACTGCTCTGTTCTAGCTCCTTCTTCCATTTGTGACAATCTTTCATATTGTGTCCTGACTTCCCACAGAACCAACAGTCTCCTCTGGTCTTTTCCTGTTCCCTCTTCCACTTGTAGCAGTCCTCTTTTCTGTTTCCTGGCTTTTCACAGTACCAGCAACTTCCCTAAAATTTTTCCTTTTCACATACTTGCCCCTTTCTTGAAAGGTGAATGTACTGGACCTGACATAGGACTCAAATTCTAGAGTCCTGGCTAGTAATTCTTGCATGCTTCTTGGTTGTGCCTGCTTCACTTGCATTTTCAACTCTGCACTGTCAAGAGCATCGATGAACTGGTCCCTCAGTAGAATAGCCAACAGGTTAGGTGCTGCTCCACGGTATGCCTTGTATGTCATACTCTCCAGGTTATGAGCAAGCTGCTGTAGGGATCCTCCTCGAGCCCGTACACGGCCCCGGAATCTTGCTCTGTACACCTCAGTCTGGTACATGGTTCCATATCTGCACTCCAGCACTTCTACTAGGGACTGATAGCTGTTGCTCTCCATCACTGACACCTGACCCAGAATTTCCATTGCAGCACCCTTAACAAGCTGCACTGCCTTCTACCTATCATCCCAACCATTCTGATCAGCAAGTAACTCAAACTGTGCACGGTAAGCCTCCCAAGATATTCTACCATCAAATTCCTGAGGTTTCTTTTTAACTGGACCCCCATTATAGCCATACACTTCACTGGTTTGGGGCCTAAAAACTGAGGCATCATAATTAAGGCCAGGACTTAAATCTCCTACATTCTGATTGTTCATCCCTGTACTGCTTCTTTTAGATGCTTGGGATCCATCAAGATTCACCATACGATGTCCATTCCTTTCATATGTTCCCTGTATATTAACCTGAGGCTCAGCAGTGCAATATTTCTCTACAGCCTCAATTTTCTCATTAATTATCTTAACATGGTCAACTTCATGTTTCAACTGGTTATCTACATGCTGTCTGCACTCCGTCACTATTTCCTTACTAATTGTCTTCAGCTGGTCGTCTACTTGTTGTGTGCACTCAGTCACATTATTGCTTACCTCATACTTCTGCTGCCGTAGCTCAGCATATACCTCCTCCTTCAAATGTTCCTGTTCTTCCTTCATGAAAGCATCTAACTGTCCTTGCATCCTCAGTTGTAGTTCCCTCTGTTGCTCCTGAAGCTGTTCATGTCGTTCTTTCTGTTCTTCGTTCTGTGCCTGCAATTATTCTTTGATTTTGTTTCTGAGCTCTTTTTGTTCTTTACTTTGGTTCTGTAATTGTGCTTGGAGTTCTTTCTGTCCTGCCTTCTGTGCTGCCTGTAGTTGGGCACTTTGTGCCTGTAATTGATCTTTGAATTTATTTCTGAGTTCTTTCTGTTCTTGACCCTGTGTCTCCAGTTTTTCACTCTGTGCTTGCATTTGGACACTTTGTGCTTGTATTAGCTTCACAATTGTCGCCAGGGAAATTTCCTCCTCCTGCCCAGCTCGAGACCTTGTCTTCACACTTTCTGCTTCTATGTCAAAAATTAGACTCACTGCAGCCCTTAATAATCCCACACTCCAGACACTAGCGTTGCGTCCTCACCCCACACTGCCACAGGCTCCAACAGCAGTAAAACAGTACAGGAAGGACGTTGCCCAGTGAGTTGTTCTTCCTATGATCAGCCGTACAGTACACAAGATCAGCTGAGGGGAAAATAAACACTGGCTCCTTAAAGTTCACTGTTTTTATTTTCCAAGTAATTCCACTGTTCTCACAAGCACTGGAGCTAAACACACTTTACTACTGCTATCACACTTAATGCATGACAACACTTTACCACACTTGATGCTTGCTAACACTTCACTTATTACACAAGTACCGAAAATAATCTTCACTGACAGTAATTACACTTAGTGCTTGCCAGCAACTCTTCACAAACTTCACCAGCAGCACTGCACTGCTACTACATTACACTCAAACTGAACCAAAACCGACTGCACTTCTCAAACTGAACTGAAAACTCAACTGAACTTCAAACTGAACTGAAAACTGACTGAACTTCACTTAAACTGAACTGAAAACTGACTGAACGTGAAATAGTCTCCACACCATTTTATAATTATAAGCTTGCATTACTCTCGAAACTTCTACATTTTTCCACATTACTGGTGTATTCTAGAGAAAGAGCATAGTTACCAACTCAGAGACATCAAACATGCTAGAGTGGTCTCACATTACATAACACTCTAAATCATTTACCAAACGAACTTAAATTACATAATTTAACAAGCAATCACTTAAATAAAACATTCTAAAGAAAAAGAGCAGAAAAATTAATGCATAACATACATAACAACTACGCACATAAACACCAGGCAAACTGGCAAACTGTGCCTGCAGTTGTTCTTTGATTTCGTTTCTGAGCTCTTTCTGTTCTTTACTTTGGGCCTATAATTGTGCTTGGAGTTCTTTCTGTCCTGCCTTCTGTGCTGCCTGCAGTTGGGCACTTTGTGCTTGTAGTTGTTCTTTGAATTCTTTTCTGAGATCTTTCTGTTCTTGACTCTGTGCCTCTAGTTTTTCACTCTGTGCTTGCATTTGGACATTTTGTGCTTGTATTAGCTTCACAATTGTCGCCAGGGAAATTTCCTCCTCCTGCCCAGCTTCAGATCTTGTCTTCACGCCTTCTGCTTCCATGTCGAAAGTTAGACTCACTGCAGCCCTTAACAATCCCACACTCCTGACACCAGTGGGAAGGGCCTGGCCGCAGGAGAAAATCATCTAAACTGCTGATGCGCCGGAGAGTCTCGTCGCCTGTTCTTCAAAGCCCTCCCCTCTTCAGGGGCAGGCAGCCTGAGGGCTGAATACACAAGTTAATATCATACTACAAATACAAAAATGTTCATATTTCCACTAATAACGAAGTTTTTAAATGATGTCCATTTCTTATGCCTTTACCCATGCATCAAGGCCTGCCCACTTAGCCTGCTGCAAAGGCAAAGTCGTTATTGTACGTGTGAATATATCAGTATATTGGGTAAAACCTCATATTCAGCAGATTAGACTCTAAAACCAGAATAACAAAAAAAAGTCCCAGCTCCTGTAGAATAGGCTGAGAAACTCAAGTCCAACCTGTCGTTTGCAACACGATTATCAAATTCGTTCATAAATAATCGAATACTAAAAGTGTAAACTTCCAGAACTACATACAATCTCACTTTGAAGCTTTACTTTATCTTTTTTTAATGTTTTACAATGTGATTAGTTCTGAGCTGACATTCATTTCTGTCAGAAATGATAAAAATATTACTCTTATACTAACCTAACTTAACCTTCTGTAACCTATTGTAGGGAACATCCAAGTACACAAGAAAATATCATAGAATGACTTAAAAACATATATCAGTATAGGCCTATAGGGTAAAACCTCATATTCCGCAGATTAGACACCAAAACCAGAATAACAAAAACAAGTCCCAGCTCCTATAGAATAACCTAGGCTAAGAGAAACGTGCATAAGGTATTTAGCCTAAGACAATTTTTGTCACCCCCAAAAAATATATATTTACCTCTAAGCCAATCAGACAACTCAAGTCCAAACCTGTCATTTGGAACATGATTATCAAATTCGTTCATAAGTCGTCGATTACTAAAGAAAATATATCTTCAAGCTTCCAAAGCTGTGTGTGAGTGACAGACAATACAATAATATTATAACAGTCTACACATTTAAAGCTGTGACAAGCAAAAGGTGCAAAATTTTGTTAGTTTCTACTCTTGTATTTGCTTAAAATTCTGTTGTTTACATCTGCCAGCTGAGAGAAAACACGGGCCAATCAGCGACGAGACTCTCTGGCGCATGTGCAGTTTAGATGATTTTCGCTTGCGGCCAGGCCCCTCCCTGGTTGGCATTTTTGTCGCGGCCACTCATGAATACACTCCTGCAATATGCAGATACCCTGCTGGTAGAAGATCGTTTTTCCAGTAAGTAGTAGTGGTATGAAGCTGGACAGAGGAGCGAAAGTTTCAGAAGTGAGGTGAAATACTGTTATGTGTGTGTTTAGGGGAAAGAATACTGGCGAGAAACGATGCAGGACTGGAAGGGTGAACAGTAAGGAAAGACGAACAGGTCGGAAGGGAGTGTTGAGGGATATGTAAAAAGAGATCGTGCATTAGAAGACGTCCTGCCCGTAACTGGAAGAACTCGCATTAGATTCTAGGAACGACCAGAATTTTGGACAAAGTATGTTTCTCCCTTGCCCTCGTTAACTCAACAGTATAAATGGATATCTGGATATGACATCGAAAGTTGTGAGTAGATTTCTAGAAGACTGGAACTTAACTGATTGCCTAAAAGACTTTGTGTATTCAATAGGCATTAATCTCTGAGTTCGAGTGAGGCCCCTGTTAGTTTACTCTTACTACTACCAGGGGTCTATATTCCGTTTAGGAAAGTCCTGTCGCACTGGAAGGGTTTATTAAGCCTTCGAAGGAAATGCAATAGTCATGCGATGGCATGAAATTCTATTAAAAAAAAAAAAAAAAAGACAACGTGAAAAAGACATTAAATGGTTAACGTAATCCACCTTGGCCTCAGCATCAAGACTCAAGATACTGGTGGTGATAATGACGTGTGTCGCGAGCATAGTGGGGCTCAGTGGTTAATGTAATCCTTTTTGGCCGCAGCATCAAGACACCAGGTGTTGGTTATGATGGTGTTTGTGGTGAGCATAGTGGCTGTGGTGATCCTGTCAACATTCACCACACCCACACTCCAGAACCTCACCACATCCACACACACGCCTCTCAACGGCCTCGAGGACAGTATATATGTGTGTGTGTGTGTGTGTGTGTGTGTGTGTGTGTGTGTGTAATTATGCCTTTCCTGTTTTTTAATGAATTATACTCAACAGAATTAAATGTTACCAATTCAGTGAAAACATTTCACATAAACCAACGTGAGACACCCATAAATGAAAACACTTTGTGTTTGACGTGTAATTTTTGTGCCATGACGTAGATTGAATTTCTTGCAAGTAGATCGCTCTCCATTGAGATTAAAAACCCTTTAGTTCCTGCAAAGTGACGCCCTCATGTAGCAGCATCGATTTAACCGAACTGCTCTACTGGCTGGCAAAAAAAAAAAAAAAAAAAAAAAAAAAACAAAAAAAACGTCCCTCAGCTCCCTCACTATCCCCCAAAACGAGGATGGTGGACTGCGTGGGGAGGGCAACTTCTGCCTGTAGTCCACCGAGTTGACATGCAGATGAGCCTGGTGTTGCAAATGTTACAATAACTGCAGATATCCATTTCAAGTCAATGGCCTACTTCTCATTGTATTCTTGTTATCTCCAATCAATTGCATTCAATCCAGGATACAATTTTTAGACTGGAGAGGGTAAATTCTTATTTCATTTAACCCTTGAGTATAAAAGTTTCTCCTGAACAGTAGTAGCCAGAATAATACACACACACACACACACACACACACACACACACATATATATATATATATGTATATATATATATATATATATATATATATATATATATATATATATATATATATATATATATATATATATATATATATATATATATATATATATATATATATATATATATATATATATATATATATATATATATATACACACTATCAAACTGTAGAGGTTTGTCGAATGTCAGTCCAGATTATAATTAAATGAGGGTTGGATATAGTGTGGTTGTCATGTTTTGTGTTCCATTTTTTTTTTTAACCTGCGTCGCAAGATTAGGGAATTTTTAATGTTGATGGTGATGGTGGTGGTGAATATCTTGAAATAAATCGTCAGTGCACTCAGACCATTCACCTTACAGCAGCCACTTTCACATGGTATACTTTCATGGTCCATCCCCATCCCATCATAATTCCAGCTCACCAGACCAATTCTTTTATCTTTCGCGCCCATGTCTTTATCGCTGCTTCATTTCTTGGAGGGTAATTTAAAATATCTCTCCACTACACTCACATCGCTAATTCTACAACACCAATTTACACAGGGTAGAGCCTAGACGAGGACGAACGATATAACCTGTGAGTACAGTTGTGGACAATGACATCTATGGAATTGTGAAACATATATACATAATATTCTGAGAAGTTTTATAGGTTCCGAAGACTATCACTTCATTGCATGAGTCATTGTTGACTCTCTCCTTGCTTACTGTAATAAATGATGCAATACTAATGTCTAGAATTGGACGCCGAGATATTCAGTGGGAACTGGTTAATGGCTGGAACTAATGAGTAAAGTTCATCATTATTTTTATTGCTTCGAGAATGAGATAATAAGACCTTCCGCCATTAAAAAATGTGGGATGAGGGAGATGACCAAAAACCGGGAGAGGATAACAAGTGAATGACGTGATGAAGAGAAGGAATGAGAGGCGGGGGATGAGATGATGAAGAAAGATGCGTGATGGGTGACGGGAAATAATTAGTAACTGATGAAGAGATTCAATTAAAAATGAATGAGGAGATGAATAGAGGATGAAGAAAAAGATCAAGAAGTGGATGCAGGACGCACGGAATAAGTGATAAGTGAATAAAGATATGTGGAGAAAGAATGAATGATGGATGAAAAGATTTAGAAGAGAATGACAAGTGGATGGAGGGATGTAGAGAAGGAATGAGAAGTAGATAAGGGGATGATGGTGAAGAGAAAGAATGAGTGATGAATGAAGAGAAGTAAATGTAAAGTGGATGAAAAGATAAAGTGATGAATAAAAATATTTCAGTAAGACTAAAGGGACAGAATGAAGAGGTACTGGAGAAATGAAAAATAATAAGACAGAATGAAAAAAAAAAAAAAAAGAGAGAATGGACGAAAGACGAAAGAGGACGTAAAAGATGACAAGGGAGGAACATAAAAGAAAATAAAAGGAAAGGGAAGAAACGAAAGTGAAAATGGTGGAGACTTCGGTGAAGTGGAGAAGGAAAATATATGAAGGGGATAAAGACTGACGCAGGTGAAAGGTCTTTTAATTCAAGAGGCAGAACACTGGATGAGGCCGAAACTCGACCAGTTCACTCGGAAAAGTACACCAGACGTTTCTTTTATTTCATTTCATCTTGAGAGATTTATTACTTTTTATTCTTGCTACAACCAGGCTAATTTCGCCACACCCGATGGGGCGCCAAATCCAGTGTATGTCCCTAACTGTGCACTCACTCACTCACTCAGTCACTGTACATTTTTGAAGGATGAAATCTACCAAGAGCCAGTCGTGGTGTATTATGAACGTCACTCTTAGTTGTGTTGAGGGAATGGGGGTTTACGTGGTGTGTCTGTGTGCGTCTGGGGTGTGTATTAGGTATCTTAAGCGCTTGTGGTATGCATCTGGGATGTGTCTGAGGGTTATGCCTAAAACATAGGACACCTTTTGGGATGTGTTGGGGCGGGGGATAGGGCTGGGTTGGGTGCTCTAGCAAGGTGTCGGTTGGCTTGTTTATCCAGAGAAAGGGAAAAATCTAAGGTTGGAAACCAGGAAATGGAAAAAAAAAAATGAAGATCCCTTTACGTCGATGTACATGGGAACATTACGTTTAAAAGAAAAACAAGGAGCCGATTAATTCCGTACGTCACATTATGAATGACAGCATTTTAATTACAGGGTTGAGGAAGACAGAGAGGGTATGATATGAGGAACAGTACTGTTATCGTTCTGAGCTAAGTTAGAGGGAAAGGTCTGAGGAAAAGGTTTATCTTTATCAGAGGAGGAAACTAACAGAGCCATCAGAGTGAAAATGATGAGGGAAAGAGAAAGAATTGAAGTTGTTTGAGAGTTTTTTAGGAATATGTCTGAGGGAGCGGGGGCAGTTTGAGTTGGAAAAATCACTGCATTTAGAATGGATTATTTTAAAGAAGAATAATAGACTTAACACGATTCCCGTCAGAAAATTATAACGTCCACGTCATTCGGGGATCAACCGGCATCGCCAAACTTGAAAGCCACATCCTTATTGAGGGCAGCATCTGAACAAGGATGATTAAACCCTTTTTTTTTTTTTCATTAGTCGCAGGGTAAGAACAAGGAAATTATGGTTTCAGGCTCGAAAAAAAAAAAAAAAAAAACTCTTTAAGACGCTGAACACATTCAAATTGCTCACGACCATTGAATCAACGTCCATTCCAAGGCAAGACAAAGAAGTTATGCCCGAAAGTGTTCCAGTCAGCAACGTCGTAATGTAATGACGCAGCTTTTCAGGAGGATCTATAGCTTTTACTCGTCCTAGAGCGACAGGGTAAGTTTCGGAAATAAGTTTGTGATTGGACCAGCCAACAGAGAAAAAAAAAAAGTGTGACTGAGTTGGCAGAAGGATTATTTGTACGACAGATATTGAGTTTGTTGGCGCCATCTCTAGTGCTGTCAGGGATATGGGTAGGGTGCTGTAAAGTCTGCTCCAGGTCATTTAGGATAGGTGAGATGCTGGCTTGTGCAACAGGTGGATCAGTGAAAGGATAGGGGAGCCAAATGTGGTGGTGACTTTTATGGTATCTACAGATGAGATTTGTGAGCAGGGTAAAACGGAGAGAATGTGTTCTGCTTTAGAAGTTAGACAGTCAAAGGAATCTGTATAGTCAGAAGAAGTAGGGGAGAGGAAAACAGATAATTAAATATGTTAGAGATTGACAGGATTGCCTAACCGTAACCAGAGTATGGGGAATTCTGAATACTCTATTTCGGGAAGAGCTTCATTGGTGAAAGTTAGTGGAAATAAAAGTCTTTTCTGAGCTGAATAAAAGTGTTTGGAGACAAAAAATATTAATGATTTCATATTCTTCAAGAGGTTAAACAGGTATTCATCTTGTTTTTGTTTTTTTCGCCTTGTTCATGTTTTTATTTTCATAGTCGTCATCATCATAATTCTGAACAAGAACAGAAAAAAGTATACGGTGGGAAAACCATCACCAGCATGGCTAGTGAAATGGGCCACACAGGTTTTTCACTTATCATTCATCCCCCAGCATCCTGGATCCATTTCATAGGCCTACCCATCTGCTTATATTTTCGGACTTGGCTTGGAAAATGACCATCACATAAGCCCATCAACAGTTAATCGGATGACAACCTGGTTTAAAAGTAGTGCCAGATCGATGTCATGTGCTGCTGTCTAAATACCTTACCTAACGAACTGTCAGTTCCTTTGCCTCATCAAGGACCATAGCCTTCGTTCTCACACAGGTATTTACTGGATCAGCCACGTTCTTGAGGTAACACGCCTCCTTCCACCTTCAAACTCACATGTAGTCGATTCACAACCCGTTCTCATCTAGTCTGTCCATATGACAAAGCCATCAAGGCACATTGCTTTTAAAAGAAAATAGCACCCTTCTTTCCTCCATACGACTCGTGAATCACATTGTTTCTTATCCTGTCATATTTACCACTCCACACAAATTCCCTAGCAGGTTCATTTCCACTGCTTTTCATTTTGATTTTTCATACTCATGCCGTGCCAACGTCACATGCCCATATATTTAAGTAGCAGTTACACACCTTCATGCAACCTTCTTGCAGACCCCACATTCAGACTACGGTTTCCGTTAAAGGCTTTCATAGCGACAGTCACTGTTCTTCTTTCAGTCGCCCTACTCACCTCTCCCTTGAAAATTTTCTTTTTTTCTTTTTCTCTCTTGTTACAACGAGGTACATAGATTCAGTCACAATTTCGGCTCGCTCTATTTACCAACATGTCACACGTTATCATTTTGTAAAGCAGCCAATCCTTATCATCCCCTTGACGGCTTTGGCCAAGAAGTCCGAGACTCCAGCAGATTACTGTCGTCTAGAACATTATATTTTAAAGGGACAATTCTGGCAGCCAATTACATGACAGTAAAACCTCTACTGCCCTGTACAGGATTAGAACTTTTCTGTTGCTCGTAAGGCAAGGTTATCACCCCAACCCTAGTAGGCCTACTCTATTAAAATAAAATATACTACTTTTGTTGCTATTACTACTGCCACTACTGCTCCCACTACCATCCCTACTACTACTTCTACTGCTACTATTACTACTACTACTATTACTACTGATAGTGAAGAGCATATTTTATATTTGTGCGGCATATTTGAACAGAATATTAATAGTCTGAATTTAAGAATTAATAGAGATAAATAAAAGAAAAATGTTATATTTGAATATAATAAGAAACAGGCACAAGGTGTCCCATATTTAAATCGGTATGAAGTGGTGAATGAAAACAAATATTTAGGCCATAGAATTCAAGACAATTTCTTTGATGATCATGATATTTCATTCAGATTGAGCTCATTTTATTCAAAATTTAATTCAGCAATTAGAAAATTTAAGAATGTTAATGCACAGTCGTTACTGAATTTCTATAATGCATTCTGTGTGCCTGACTATGGTTTGACTCTTTGGAGTATGAAGTATATGCTTAGGAGATGTGTATTCAGAAGCTTTGAAAGTGCATTTGCAAATGCTCTCAAGACAATATATAATGTCCCTAGATTAATAAGTAATCAATGTATATCCAAGGCAGCAGTACTACTTTTATTTAGACACCATGTTGCCCTAGTACAAGCTAGATATTTTAAAGCCATAAGTAGGAAGAATAATGTGGTTTTTAGGTTATTTTATCAGTCCTCTGGCCACCACGTTCCTCGTATATTGAAATATTTTTATGATAAATGTGAGATAGGTATAACGGATAACTCTATGGACATTATAAATGCTACAATTCATTGGGTGCAAAACCATGTGGAAATAAGCGATGTGGAGTTAACGTAAATATTGAATAAGATGGATGACAGTTGATACTGTATGTGTAGCTATGCAAGTTTTATATATATATATATTTTTTTTTTTATGCGAGGAAGAAGGAACCAAAGGCCATGAGCCCGCAGTAACAGTTCCCTCCAAGAGAAAAACAAAATACAATAGAGAGCCAAATTCAAGATCCGATCATTTTGAGATGCCTGGACACACTGCGTTTGAAAGACTGGAGATCATAGGCAGAAGGAAATACAGACAGAGGGAGACAGTTCCAGAGCTGACCTGTTGCATGAATGAAAGACTGGGAGTAACGGTTAACTCTTGCATTAGAGAGTTGGACAGAAAAGGGATGAGAGTTTGCTGCCAGACGGGTGCTACGCGCCCGTCGTAGAGGTGGAGGAATGCAAGCAGACAGTTCAGAGGAGCAGTGACCATTAAAGTAGCGATAGAAAAGAGATAAAGATGCAACAGTGCGGCGAAGAGACAGAGGTTGAAGGGAGTCAGTAAGAGGAGGAGAGTTAATGAGACGAAAAGCCTTTGACTCCACCCTATTGAGAAGAGCTGTATGTGGGGAGCCTCCCCACACATGAGAGTTGTACTCCACACAGGGGCGGATAAAACCCCTGTATAGAGTCAACAATTGTGCAGGGGTAAAGAAAGAGCGGAGTCGGCTTAGCACACCCAATCTCTTGGAAGCAGATTTTACAAGAGATGTAATATGATCTTTCCAAGATAAGTCCCGAGTAAATGAAACCCCAAGCATGTTCAAGGATGATGCAGGATTAATCTGAATATTATTAAACATTAGTGGGTATACCTGTGGAAGATTTTGTCGGGTTGATAAGTGTAAGAACTGAGTCTTAGAAGCATTAAAGACAACCATATTATTTTTACCCCAGTCAGAGATATGAGCCAAGTCAGACATTAGGTGTGCCATAGCCTCATCCCTTGTTTCTTGAAGTAACTGTTGAGATGGGCGTTGCGGGAACCGAATGGAAAGGTGAAGGGTGGAGTCATCAGCGTATGAGTGAATAGGGTTAGATGTACAGCTTAGAAGATCATTGATGAATAAAAGGAAGAGATTTGGTGATAGGACAGAGCCCTGAGGAACACCACTGTTGATAGATCTAGGAGAAGAACGATGGCCGTCTACGACAGCAGCTATAGAACGACCAGAAAGGAAGCTAGCGATGAAGGTACAGATAGAAGGATAGAAACCGTAGGAGGGCAGTTTGGAAATTAAAGATTTATGCCAGACTCGATCGAAAGCCTTTGAGATGTCAAGTGCAATGGCAAAGCTTTCGCCAAAGTCCCGAAAGGAGGATGACCAGGAGTCTGAAAGGTAGGTGAGAAGATCGCCAGTGGAGCGTCCCTGACGGAACCCATACTGACGATCGGAAAGAAGGTTGTGATAGGAAAGATGCCTTACAATTTTTTTATTAAGAATTGACTCGAAAACTTTTGAAATACAGGACGTTAAAGCAATTGGACGATAGTTGGAGGGTTGGGAGTGGTCACCCTTCTTTGGGACTGGCTGAATGAGAGCAAACTTCCAGCAAGAAGGAAAGGTACAAGTTGACAGACAAAGGCGAAATAGTTTGCCTAGGCAGGGTGTAAGCACAGAAGCACAGTTTTTGAGAACAACAGGAGGGACCCCATCAGGCCCATATGCCTTGTTAGTACTGAGGCCAGTAATGGCAGAAAATACATCAACTGAAGAAATTTTAATGTCAGCCATGAGGAAGTCAGAGGGGGGAAGTGATGGAGGAACAGCACCGGAATCGTCTAAGGTGGAATTGGAGGAGAAAGTCTGTGCGAAGAGATCTGCTTTATCAGTAGAAGAAATAGCTACAGAACCATCAGAGTAGAAAAGAGGAGGGAAGGATGATGAGGTAAAGTTGTTAGAAAGATTTTTGGCAAGGTGCCAGAAGGAGCGGGAAGAATTCGAGTTGGAGAGTTGAGAGCATTTAGTATGGATGAAATTATTTTTAGTAGAGCGAAGAACAGACTTAGCACGATTCTGGGCAGAAACGTAAAGATTATGTGATTCAGGGGTGGGTTGGCTCCGGTACCTTTTGTAGGCCTTCTCCTTGTTGCGGACAGCATTAGAACAAGCGTGATTAAACCAAGGCTTTCTTGCGTTAGTCAAAGGATATGAGAAAGGAATGTATGCTTCCATGCCCGAGAGAATAACCTCCGTAATGCGCAAGGCACACTCAGATGGCTCACGGCCATGGAAGCAATAATCATTCCAGGGAAAATCAAAGAAGTACTGCCTGAGGGCCTCCCAGTCCGCAGCTCCAAAATGCCAGAGACGACGTTTCCCTGGAGGGTCCGTAGGCCGTACTGGAGCGATAGGACAGGTTAAGGTAATAAGGTTGTGATCGGAGGAGCCCAACGGAGAGAAAAGATTAACAGAGTAAGCAGAAGGATTAGTTGTGAGGAAGAGGTCAAGTATGTTGGAGCTCTCTCCAAGGCGGTCAGGGATACGGGTAGGGTGCTGTACAAGCTGCTCTAGGTCATTAAGGATAGAAAAGATGTAGGCTTGTTCACCAGGTGGATCCGTGAAAGGAGAGGAGAGCCAAAGGTCAGTGGTGAACATTGAAATCTCCAAGAATGGAGATTTCAGTGGTTCTTAACCATTTTTGAGTCACGGACCCCTTCGAGAATCTGGTGAAAGCTATGAACCCCCTCCATATAGAAATGCACACAAGCACATAACCACTGCATTTTGCATGCAAGGAATATACTTTATATTATTGAAAACTACCTCACGCAGTGTATGACATACACAAAGTATAAAATAGTCTTTACAAAAAATTATGTTTCTCACTCTTTTTCATGCAAAAACTAATCGCCATTAGATGAAAAAATAAGCATCCAACCTGTGCAAATTAAACAAAACAAAACTATAATTCTGCTCAAAAGTTCATTTCAATGAGAGGGTTGTTGTTGTTTGGCCTGAATAAGTAAGATGTAATAGTGGAGTGGCCTTTAACAAGGCAATACGCATGTCATCGGTGACATCCAGTTGATTTTGACTTATCGTTTTGATAGAAACAATCGCTGAAAACCCTGACTCACAAAGGCATGTAGTGGCAAACTGAATCAGAGCACCCATAGTTCGCTTTGCCAGATGAGGGTAGGTTTGTGTCCGCGAACACAAGAATTTTTCAAGACTCTTCGAGTTTTTTTTTGGGGGGGAGGGGGTCAGCTAATGATGCCAAACGGCATCACGCAATATCGCTATATTGTTCTCAATTATTCTGACCTTCACGGACCCCCTGAAGCCCATCCATGGACTTCCAAGGGCTGCATGGACCCCAGGTTAAGGACCCATGATATATGGGTTTTAGTCTTTTTTTTTTTTTTTTATCAATGATACTGGATCCACTCCTCGGTCTGATTGTTAAGGATATATTTATTGTAAATATTTTATTAAATTCAATTGTTAAATGATTATCTATAGTATTTATTATGATGAAATGCAGTATATTTTATGTATAGCATGATACGAAATAAAGACGATTGATTGATTAATTGACTACTGCTGCTGCTGCTACTAGTACTACTACTACTACTACTACTACTTCTATGAATCCTGCCATTACAACTACCATTACTACCATTTTTAGGACATGGAGCGGTGGCGTCTTCGCCGTGGGTCTACCCCCCAGAGGCTGTCGAAGAGAAGAGGAGGACAGCATGGGGGCCTAACCACCGCAAACCCCTTCGGCCCCTCACGGAGCTCGAGTACCTGGGAGTGGCTTCGGTTGCCCGGGCAAGTACCACATCCAACACAACACACACAACAACACCGTTTTTTCTACACCGAGAAATGACTCCCCGGCTGTCATTTCTCGACGACTTCTTCTAGCCGGAGACATTGAGAGCAATCCAGGACCCACCAACAAATACATATGTCCGACATGCTCAAAACCTATCACGTCGAGCCGACAGACAAAGGGTTCAGTTCAATGCAACTCCTGCAAGAACTGGACCCATTACACCTGCACAACACTTGCATCCAGGAAACATAACACAAACACCTGGACCTGCTCCTTATGCTCCTTCCCCCCACACATCAACTCCCCTTCCAGTCCTACTCCTACTTCCTTCACACCTACACAGCCAAACCCACTGACGCTTCCCACACCATCCACTCCCCCAGCTCCTCCCATTCCAACCCATCCTAATCCACCTCAACCCTTACCTCCATCAAAACCTCCTCCCACCCCTTCCCCTCCACCCACACCACCTCCCCCCTGTGCTGCAGCAGCCGACACACATCGCACACACAACATAAACATCCTTCAGTTTAACATAGATGGCATAAACACCAAAATACATGAACTCACACAATTCATCAAACAACAGAACATACACATTGCCATCTTACAAGAAACAAAACTACACAGAACACAGAAAACACCGACATTTCATAGCTTCACCACCATTCGACAAGACCGGGCCGACGGCGGTGGCGTTGGACTCATCACCCTGGTACACAAATCCATCAACTTTGCAGATACCAGTGCACACACAAAGTCACTTCTCCCCCCACATGACACCACAACAGAAATACAATCAATTAAAATACGCACTGGTAACAAATCACACATAACAATCGCTAACACATACATTTCCCCCCCAGTCATCCCCCACAGTACCACACAATTACTCTCCACAGATACACCACATCACAAACATACCCAACATCATCCTGGGTGGTAATTTCAACGCCAAGTCGTCGGCCTGGCATGTCAACAACCCTGACACAGACAGAGGGCTGCTACTACAATCCCAGACAGATCATCTTTTCATACAAAACAGTCTAGACCAACATACCTATATCCCACTCCAAGCCCTCTTCCTCCCATCATCTCCAGACATCACCTTCTGGTCCCCAAACCTCGCTCCCACTACAACGTGGAGAGTGGTCAAAACCCTAGGTTCTGATCACCTCCCAATCATCATCACTACCAAAACCAGAATCACCCCAGCTGGCCACAAACACACATACATTAATTATAAGAGAGCCAACTGGGATGCCTTTGTAACTGAAACAGAACAACATTTCGAAACACTAAACAGTACACCCATCACAAACATCAACACCGCTGTGCACACTTTCAATACAATCATACAAAACGCAGACAAAAGACAAATCCCTAGAGGCAACAGAAAGAGACACAACCCCAACTTCACACCAGAAATTCAAGGCCTCATCAGACAACGGGATACACTGCGACACTTCCCAACACCCCATACACAAGACATCATACAACAAATACAAGAACTCAACACTCAAATAAACAGTAAAATATCAGAACAGCAAACACTAAACTGGAAAAATTACCTCCAAACACTTGATCACAAAACAAACATCAGCAAACTCTACAAAACACTAAACAGCATCACACTTTCCAACAGCAACACCACACAATCACACGCTGCCATCACAACAACAGACACCATACCCTCAAACAAACAACAAGCAAACACTCTCATCAATCACTTTTCACAAGTCAGCCATCTAACCCCCCATCCGGAAGACCGACGTATCATCAGACATAAAAGACAGTTCCCCACAGACCCAGACTACGCACCTTTCACTTACAACCAGACGAAGCACATCATTAACAACCTCAAGCACTCATCTGCCTGTGGACCAGACAACATAAGCAGCATTCACCTTAAACACCTAGGACCACAAGGCATACAAGCACTCACCAACATATCAAACTACAGCTACTCACACAACATAATTCCCAACATCTGAAAGCATGGCAATATCATCACTATCCCTAAACCCAACAAAGACCCCACGTTACCCTCCTCAAATCGCCCCATCACACTCCTCTGCACCCCTTCTAAAGTCACTGAATGACTGATACTACAACTAGTCACACCTCACATTGCCTTAGCCCAGTCACAACATGGCTTTAGGCCACTACACTCCACAAACACCCTTCTTACAGACCTTACACAGAGAGTTTTCGGTGGCATGAATTCAGCTAGGCCACCACACAGAACACTCCTAATCACACTAGACATCAGCAAAGCTTTTGATGCCATCCCCCGCCACAACCTCACAAACAAAATACTCAACACAAACATGTACAATAACACAAAAAGATGGCTGGCAAACTACTTAGCAGGCAGATGTGCGCACGTAACATTTGCCGGTCATTCTTCTAACATCAGAAACTTCACAAACGGCATCCCCCAAGGATCTGTTTTGTCCCTTACACTTTAATCTATACATGCACGACGTACCCACACCCCACACACCACAGATACACATAGCTTCCTATGCAGATGATATAACACTCACATGTACACACCAAAACGCAAACACAGCTGCACGCATCATTCAACCTTACCTCAACACACTACACGAATGGTTCACCACAAACAGGCTCAAAATAGCCCCAGCCAAATCTACAGTTACTCTTCTCACAAACTGGACAGCAGAACACAGTCACATCACACACCTCACCATAAACAACACTCCCCTACCACACACACACACACACACACACACACACACACACACACACACACACACACACACACACACACACACAAAATCCTTGGTGTAACATACAATACATCAATGTCAGTTAAACAACACATCACAAACATTAAAAATAAAATAACACTAAGACTCAATGCTTTGAGGTCACTTGCCCATACAACATTCGGATACAACAAAGAAACCACCACCACAGTATACAAACAATACATACGTTCAGTGATGAATTATGCATGCCCTGCCTGGGTTTCTAACCTGACCAAAACACACTACAACACTCTACAGACCATACAGAACAAGGCCCTAAAAATAATCACAGGCTGCACAGCTACTGAACCCACAGACCACCTACATCAAGAAACCAAAGTCCTCAAGGTCAAGGATCACCTAGACATGAGAGGCACCCAGTTTCTTGCTGCAGCCTCCACAAACCCACAACATCCACTACAGTACATGGCAGCACATCCACCCACACCAAGGAACATCAAAACAACACGCAGCACACGATACCATACACAAATACTGTCATCTCTCCCCCCTCGCCCAGCTCAGACCAGCTTCCAGAAACATATCCACACCCAGATCACTCGCCGCTCCATTCAGTCACTTAAAGACAACACAGAGCTGCATGCACGGCCTCCTGACATCCACCCTTCTGAATCCTAACTTCCTCGTGAGGACAGGGTCCACCTGGCCAGGCTGAGATGTGGGCACCATCCAGCCCTCTTAAGCTACCAGAAGAGGCTGGATGACTCCGTCGCTGATGTCTGTTCAGGATGCAACACAGCACCCCATACTATTAAGCACATTATGGAAGACTGCATTGCACACAATCACCTACGCCAACAACACAACATACACTCTTTGAGAGCTCTGTGGGAAAGCCCAGTCTCGGCCATGGCCTTCCTAAGGGACTCAGGGCTGTTCGGCCAGACTGCCTAGGGAACAACTACTACTACTACTACCATTTTTACTGCTGCTATCACTACTTGTACTGCTGTTGCTGCTGTTGATACTACTACTACTACTACTACTATGATTACTACCATTACAACTACCATTACTACCATTATTGCTGCAGCTATTGTGGCGTATATTACACCACAAAATATCGCACCTCACATTTCACCCACACACGTGGTTCACTTTCCTCATGGCATCTCCTCATTTCACCGCACACATGGTTTCCTTCCCTCTTGGTTATTTTCCTCATTTCACCTACACACTTGCTTTCCTTCCCTCACGGCTTTTTCCACACCTTGTTCTCAGAAATAGCATGGCTACTCATGCCAACACCAATAATAGCCGATTTCTCATCCTTCCTCCTCTGTACCAATGCCGCCTCCAATGATATTCAGTTTCTCATCCATTCTCCTCTATACCAGTGCCGCTACCAATAGAATTGAATTTCTCATCCCTCCTCACCTGTAGTGGTGCCTAAACCAACCAAATTTGAATACTTAGGCGACCTAGCCCTACCGGTGCTCCGCCCTCTCATTAAGGGGCTTAAAAGCGAGCGGGTGACCTCACCCGCCCCCACTTCTCTCCACTCTCCACTTCACCCAGCTACTACCTGCCTCTCCGTCTCTCCTGGTAAATCTGGCCACGTGGTACAACTTTACAGATACAGTTACACAAACACATCAGCCCAGCACTCCTGCTTCTCACTAAATTTATTACTCATATTTTTATTCTGCAACTATTTATCCAGGTAATCGATGGGCTTGTACTATTTTGAAATCATGCAGTAACTCTGTATTGTTCCAAAGGAATAATCACTCTCCTAGCTATTTCTTCCCCGCACAATTGCGTTTATCTATCCTTACCAATTGCCTTGGTGTAGCCCCTAGTAAAAATATACCTCATAACCACGCCACATTGGTGACCCCAGCTATATAGAAAGAACGCTACACGATCATTACTAGTACAGTGTATACTACTACTACTACTACTACTACCACGACTCCTATTATTGCTACTTTTTCTGGCTCCTATGACTCACTCTGAACTAAAAAATTCTTTTTTTTTTTTTTTAAATAACAGAACGGAGGAAGGAAAAACAAATGGGGAAAAAAAAAATCCATACACCAGATTACTGGTGTCCTCTGTTCATAAAATATCTGTAACAGTTAGACTTGAACAGTTGTAGGTTGAAATTTGGAGGAAAACAACTCTGGGGAAGCGAGTTCCAGAGAGATGCAGTTCGGGGAATGAAAGAATTCTGATAGGCAGAAGTTCTGCAATATGGCTGAGTGACATTCCAGTCATGAGCGCTACCAGATGCCCGTGTAGCACGAGGGAAGGCATGGAGAGGTGGCACCATGGACGCAACTTCGTCTGAGCATTTGCCAAAAAAATATCTGTAAAATAATGCAAGGGAGGCAACATTCCTTCTTACTTGCAGGGGAGGTAGTTTATATGTAATGGCAGGGTTGTTAATGATTCTAACAGCTTTATTCTGAATTTTGTCTAGTTGTCTTAATGCAACCTCTCCACAAACATTCCACAAGGGTGAGCAAGAATTCGTCCGATCATGAGAGGGTTAGTGAAGCTACCCATTCTGACGTAATAATTCATGATTCACCTGTTCTTCACTCAGCCATCCACAAGCAGTTGGTGAGATGGTGTGCATATTGGCAGTATTTTACCTCAGTATGGAAGTACTCTCTGTGGGTATAGTAATCTGATTACATTCTTTTTTCTTGGTAAAATCCTTCACTCAGAGGACACTTCAGAAATATGGTTGTCTGTTACTAGATATTATTGCCTCATGGATTCTCCGACTGAGGAGATAAAATACAACCTCCATCAACTCCTTCACTTTGATTAGTCCTCCCGAAGCTGAGTTATTGTTCTAATTGTTATTGTTATTGTTGTTGCTGTCATTGTTGTTGTTATTGTTGTTGTTAGTTGTTGTTATTGTTGTTGCTGTTGTTGAGTTACTCGGGTCTCTCTGGCAGAGCAGTAGTTGAGCAAAATTGTCGGGTGGCAGCAGTAGTGGCTGTATAGTTGCTGTGGCTCAATCGGTAGAGATGGCCTGCAGTCCTACCGGACCCAGGTTCGAATCCCAGCTCGGGCAGGGAACAGTTTAAGGAGCTGAATTTCTTTAAATCAGCATTTACTGATCTAGCAGAAGACCCGCCGACATGTCTTAAAAATACCCCCGCTAATACCAATACACCAGTCCTGTATGAGACCGCCCTAGCATGTATTCAATATGGACGGTGGGTGTTAGCGCCGGAGTGGTGACATGTAGAGGTGTATGGTATGTAGGAGGACTACTGGGCCTTGAGTGCAAGCTGTGAAGCCTATGCCCAGAGCCGGATACATAAAAAAAAAAAAAAAAAAAAAAATGGCCCCCCTGGATGTGAACCCGGTGGACTGCAGGTTGAAGGTTTCTTTTTCCTGCAACTCACCATCCTCCTTCGGGGGATTGTGAGGTAGCTGAGGGACTACAGTATAATCGGGTAGCGACGCCTTCCAGTTACATCAGCGCCACCACGTGAAGGCGTCCCTCTCCAGCACCGGGTGACAGCAAGAAAAAAACATAGCAAGAGGTCATGGCAATGAAGGGGTTAAATACAAATAAGAAAGAAGCAGCATCCACTCAGGCTTACGTGTCAGGTGTTGTAAAATCTCTGGTCATATTTCTCACAGTTTAGTGTCAAACAGTTGGCAGTTGGCACATTCTTCCACCAGGCCCAGTTGTAGCAGAAGCCTTAGCTCTGTACACGGGGGCATCCGATGAGCCCACACAAGTACTGTACTGGCCGCTCCATTAATACCACTCCACTAGAAACTCACCTGGCGTTATCTTGTGTGTTTCAGGGATGGCTGGTGTGGCCGTGGGTGTCTCAGTGGCAGCAGCAAACAATGCAGAATTGATACTGATAACACGGTTTAGTCTGCGGATGTGGGAGCAGGAAATGACTAAATGATTCAAGATAGACATTGTTAATGCTCTCTCTTCTGGTGCTGGCCTGGGTGGGACAGTGGGAGTATGAAATGTGTGAATGATGCAGAACTGGCATTGTTAACGCTGACTGAGCCGTCCCCGTAACATACGAAAAATCTGTCAGTGGAGTGGTGGAGGAGCGTTATATATGTACCACAATGAACGTCTCCCCTGACACATTATAATTATCACATTTCCCAACCTGGCCGATACTGGCTGCACATTTTCTTAGCGCCTCCAAACACAGGTGTAAATCAGACATAGGGTGATACAGTACGTGGTAAAGGAAGCTTCGTATCACATTTTCCTCAGTGATTTTCTTTATATATTACACCTTACTGTCCTCTTGTATGTTGTTTTTATTGCTGAATAGGATGGTATTATAAATGCCATATAGAAGGCTTCGTTTTACTTCCATAGTGATTTATTTTGGTCAGCACATCTCAGCGTAATTTTCAACTCTTAAACATCAACTAAATGGGATGAGTAACATCCAAGAAAACACTGAGGTGTAATAAGTTAAATAAATCACTTACGAAGAGGTGTTACGAAAATCCCAAACCCACTCATAAGTCGACCCATATATATTCTGATGTAAATCGTGTGATCTTGCAGGTCAGGGTAAATGTAGGGCCAAGAACACACCATTTCATTAGGCCGCGTTCTCTGGGCCAGGCTTGACGCAGGTGACAGGTAGAAATGATACCCAATTAAGCAAAGTGGTCTTATTGTAGTGTCTACCCTGACCTACACTCGAACCAACAATATGAGCCTAAATATTGCCTGCATTGCAGCTGTCATAGAAGGTTTTGTAGTATATCTTCTTTGGTGATATGTTTTGTATAATAGTATGTCGGAACCAAAACTTTATATACATAATAAATCACTAAGGGTTTGGACACATATGCCTTCAAATATTGCTGAAACCGTTGCTACAAACTTGCTATCATCATACTAGTAGTTTGTCACTAAACATATTACAAACATATCCGTAGTTATATTCGTTGGAAAAGTTCGCGGCAACGGCTTCAGCTTGTTGAAAGGTGATATGTCATCCAAACGGACACATGTCTGTAGCAAATTCAACTGTCTGGTGCGGCTGCCACACGGTCGGAGTGATACAATTCTATTAATCGTAGCTCCTGCTCTCTGGCTCACTCCATAATATTAAGGTGACTTCCACTCACAATCTGTAGTACTCAGTTGAGCAGCTAACCAGCTACATTTATGTTCGGTGCGGGAAACGTCCAAACCAGGGCTGCCATAATGCTACCAAGCAATGCTACGAACATGTCCGTAACAATGGCATTTGGAATATACACACGAACTGATGAAACCAATGTTCCAAACATTTTCCGAACACATGTTTCGAGCACGTACGTTTGTGCCCTAAGGAAACAGTGCTACGATGTCTCCATTGCCAAGGGGAATACGACCCTTCACATATGACAGATCCGACTTCATTGTGACGAGATCCTAAATCTGACTGGGTGGAGTTGTTATGTGGATTTCTGTATGCTTTATATCCTACAATAGTTGTAGATTCACATAAAAACGAATTTCAACCAAACCTTTGAGATTGCCCACGTATTAATTTCATCACAAATCTATCACTAAACGAAATGCTGTGAGTGTAGCCTGTGGCGCACAGACTCTCTAAAACTAACAAAACATAACCATAATAGGGAGCGAGGTAAAATCGTCTAGTCGAAAGGACGGAACGTGGCATCTGGCTCTGCTTGCAAAGTACTACGCTTGAAGAGCTTAACTGCTTTTCATTCAACAGTAATATGACGGCTCTGGTCTTTACAAATTACATGCAGTATTTTAGAACGATTGGTCAACGTTAAGTATGTACATACAGCACCTACATTAACAGTCTCATCGGTGGTTTGAGTTCTGTGGCATGTGTCCACTAAACGTTAATAGGATAATTCCGTGACTGTACGGTACCGGACTGAGTTCTGGTGTGGCCCTTCATGGTGGGGAGTGGCTGTGGTGTAAGCGGAAACACTTGGCCAGCAATTGAAAAGTCATAAGGGTGAATCATAGGAAGTCCACTGAGTCCCTTTGGCTAGGACTTCATTACCTCGCCACGTTCATGCCTAGTGCTGAAACAGGGACCTGGACATAAGTTCGACAGCTGCGTGTCATAATATAGAAATAGGTTGAGTCATCATCTCGACCTCTCATTTCACATTAGGATGGGATGTGGTAGGGTCAATGGGCATTAGCCTAAGACATCTCAAGCTCTTTTGTATCAGTCTCATCTGAATAAGACCGTCTGTCTTAGTCTGGAATAAAATACTACGCTTGTTGTGAGCATAGAGAGCTCAAGGCAATAGTATTGACACTCAGGGTCATATGACTCTCTCTCACGTGCATAAATAATCTATCATTAATTTAAAAAAAAGAATGAGTTTGTCCTTGTTATGGCAAAACTCCAGGTCCAGGTGAAATTCCTCCCCTAGTTTTGAAAAAAGGTCTTCCCCAGAACTTGCTCATGTTCTACATATTATTATTCAGATTATGCATAAGTACTTTTTTATTCCCATGCGTACATATTTTTTTTTATTCCCTATTTCTCAGAAAGAAGCCAACATCCACCCATTTCCGAAGAAAGGAAGTTCCTCTTATCCCTCTGATTATATCTTCTCTTGGTATAGTATTTGTGATTGTTTTTAATAAGCACATTGTTAAACACCTTGAATCCAATAACTTAATTAGTGACAGACACGAGGGATCCGCTGCTGATATACTCATTCTTATTGTTCATACAATCCATTAGTCAATTAACCTTTGCAGTAAACCTTCTTATTTCTAAAGCTTTTGACAGAGTGTGGCAAAGTTCCACGTTGCCCAGACCCCTAGCTGCAGCCTATCAACTTTGTTCTGTAGAACTTTGCGCAGCTCAGCAACAGGAAGAGGAGAGCAATGGGAGATAATGCATACTCAAATTTCCACTCATTTAATATCAGTGTGCCACACGGATCAATCCTGGCTCCAGTTTTGATTCTTCCACATTAATCATCTGTTTGTAACCTAAAATCCCATACACTCATAGGCTATTCAGATGACTCATCGCTTCACACTTCCTTTACACTTAACCACAAATCCTAAAGTTTCATATCTTAACTCCCAACTCAGCGCAGCAATCTTCATAAATCAGGGCTTAAAGACCACTGAATGGGGACAAAAATTTTTTGTCTCAATAAATGCTAAATGCTCGGAAAACCAAATATATCCAATTTAGTATAGTAATAGGGAGTAGGATTGTTGCTGGGTTGTAAGGCAAATAAGGCTTTATGTGAGTGGGATCCTATAGATGAGCGATTGTTATACGCACGGTTTAAATCAAATCATGGCAACATCAGTCTGTTTGTGTGTTATGCACCTGCTAATGATGCACTCGATGAAAGGAAAGACACATTTTATGAAAAGTTGCAAGAAGGAGTAGGAAGGGTACCTAGACATGATGTTTTGATCTGCGTTGGAGACTTTAATGCAGTAATGGGCTGTTCAAATGAGGGATTTGAGGCATGTATGGGTAAGATGGGAGTTGGATGAGTGAAAACGGAGTGAGGTTTGGAAGCTTCTGTCTAGCAAATGACTTAGTCATCGGGGGCACACTCTTTCAGCATTGCAATATACACAAGACAACTTGGGTGTCGCCGTGTGGAAAATATAAAAATCAGATTGATCACATCGCTATCAGTAGGAGGCATAGAAGTTCTCTGCTAGATGTTCATGTTAAACGGGGAGCGGATATTGGTAGTGACCATCAACTCAGCATTGCAAAAATAAGGTTTAAACTTAAAAATCAGAAGAAGGAAAAATCTGGTGTTGTTAGATACGATATTGTTAAGCTTAGAAGGGAAGGAGAAGAAAAAGAGGAATTCAGATTAGAATGCAGAAATAGGTTTTTGGTGTTGGAAACGTTGGAAGAGGGGGAGAGAAGTGTAGATGAGATGTGGGAGGATGTGAACAAAGTTTTGCATGAGACTGCTGAATGTACGATTGGAAGGAGACATAGATTCAGGAGAAAGAAATGGATATCAGAGGAAACGTGGGATATGATAAAAAAGAGAGGTGAGGCTAAATTGAGGAGTGAGATGCAATGCGTTGATGAACGAGAGATTGAATTAGCAAGAGCTGCGTACTGGAGTTTGAATTCAGAAGTAAGAAGGTTAGCTAGGAGAGATAAAAGAAGATGTGTGGATGAAAAGGTTGCAGAGACTGAAATCTTAATAAACAAAAATGATGGACAGAGTCAAAGAATAGCATATGAATCGATTAGAGAACTGAGTGGTAATGCAGGTAAACGCAAGGAAATACCAGTTAGAGACAGGGAAGGAAATTTATTGACCAAAGCTGGAGATATTATAAATAGATGGAAAGAGCATTTTGAGACAGTTCTTAATAGACCAATACCACCAGAAGAGGATATACCGTCTGCTCAGGAAGATTTAAATATAGAAACAGGAGAGTTGAGGCTTGAAGAAGTGGAGAAAGCAGTAAAACAGTTAAAGAATAATAAGGCACCAGGGGAGGATGGTTTATTTCCGGAAATGTTTAAAGTGGAGGGGGATAGATTAATAATGATCTTGACCAAGCTATTCAATAAGATATGGGTGACGGGGTTACTACCATCAGTTTGGAAGAATGGTGTAATTGTTAAAGTTCCGAAGAAGGGAGACCTGAGTGAATGTGGTAATTGGAGGGGAATCTCTTTGTCACCGATAGCTTTGAAAGTTTTCAGTAGAGTGTTGTTAAATAGGTTGGAGCCGGTGGTTGAGGGTATTCTGAGGGATGAACAGGCTGGTTTTAGAAAGGGACGTGGTTGCAATGATCAGATCTTTATAGTTAGGCATTTGATGCAGCAAGTTAATTAAATGAGAGTACCGTTAAGTCTTTGTTTTGTTGATTTTGAAAAGGCTTTTGATAGTGTTTCGAGAGAGACTATGGGGAAGATCATGAGACATTATGGAATACCAGAGGAGTTTGTGAGGGTCATTATGAACATGCATGAGGACACATTTTGTAAAGTGATGGTTGATGGTTGTCTGAGTGATTCGTTTGAAGTCAAGTCCGGAGTAATTCAAGGTGGTGTTCTATCGCCTTTACTATTTATATTGGTCATTGATTACATTATGAAACGCGTTGGAACAGAAACCGGTGCAGGTATTCTTTGGGGAGAGAACAGGAAACTTTTGGATTTAGATTATGCAGATGATATAGTTTTGATTTGTGATGGGCCAGAAGAGATGCAGAGAGTGTTGGACTGTTTGGTGAGTGAAGGTCGCAAGGTGGGTTTGGTTATTAATTGTGGAAAAACTGAAATAATCAATATGAATATGGAAAATGCGCAGGAATGTGTAATTGGAGGTATGGTTGTAAAGCAAGTTGATAGGTTTAAATATTTAGGTGCTTATTTAGCCAAGGATGGTTCTTTGAACTTTGAATTCGAGGAAAGGTTAAAGAAGGCTAATCAGGCAATGGGAATGCTTAAAAATATTTGTAATAATAACAATTTTTTCTGTGCATACAAAAATCAAACTTTATAAGGTAATGGTTAGGAGTATCTTAATTTATGGACACGAGTCTTGGTACAGCACAGTGACTATGAAAAATAAATTCTTGGTGTTTGAAAATAAAGCACTTAGAAGAACATTAGGAGTTAATTGGTGGGAAAGGATACCAAATAGTAGAATTAGAGAAATAACGGGAGTGCAGCCGATCGATGAATATGTTAGATTCTCACGATGGAAGTGGCTAGGACATGTGTATAGGAGACAGGGAATAGTACGAGGTACACCAGGGTGGGTGGCACTTGGTAGGAGAGGTAGAGGAAGGCCAAAAGAGACGTGGGTGAGGACAATGAGACGGGAAGCTGGAGATGAGTGTTGGGGAGATCTTGAGGAGTTAGCACAAGATAGGATGTGGTGGTGTGAGTTCATCGAGGCCCAATGCATCCCCGAGGGTGCCACAGGAAATGATTGATTGATTGATTGAATAGAGAGATATTGTCTTTGTAAAATACCTTTAGTACAACAAAATTTTTGTTTCTAAAAGTATTGTTATTCTTGGTGTTTCGCTCAACAGTACCCTCAGTTGGACCAGTCACATTGGATCACCTGCTGAAACCGCCTCAAAGAAATTTGGATCACTGTACAGAGTCAATAACTTCTTCACTGACGAGCAGTTAACTATAATTTACAAGCCATGTTTGCTCTCAGCTCGAATATTGCGCATCCTTATGGATTGGATGTGGGGAGCTTGTGCCAAAACAACTGGACAATATTCAGATCAATGCAATGAGAAAAATTAACAACGTAGCAGTTATACATGAACTACCTTCCCTACAAGCAAGATAGAATGTTACCTCTCATACATTCTTTTACAGATACTTTTATGGTAAATTCTCAGAAGTTGTCCATTGTGCCACCTCTCTACGCCTTTCCTTGTGCTAGACGGGCATCTAGTAGCGATCATGTCTGCACTACCACGTTACCATAATGCATAACTTCTGCCTGTCAGAATGCCTTTATTCCCCGAACCACTTCTCTTTGGAACTCACTTCTCCAGATTAGTTTTCCGTCCCAAACTTAAACCTACAGCAGTTCAAGTCCAACTGTTATAGATTTTTTTTTTTTTTTGTAATGAATGGAGATCCCTTGTTGTCTGATGTACGGAATTTGTATATATATATATATATATATATATATATATATATATATATATATATATATATATATATATATATATATATATATATAAAAGAGAGAGAAAGAGAGAGAGAGAGAGAGAGAGAGAGAGAGAGAGAGAGAGAGAGAGAGAGAGAGAGGGTGGGGGAGTGGACTTTCTGACCATCACCAAGTGGTGGTCAGAATCAAGGTCCAAATGAAATGGAGAAATAGAAGAAGGGAAGGACGGGAGGAAGTAGTTCATACAAGAAGAGTGGAAAGGTTACAAGAGGAGTACAAAGAAGTTCAAAGGAAAGCAAACAGCAACAGACCTTATGGTCCTTTCGAGGCTGTTTGTTACAGAGTAGACTATGACTGCGAGATCTAACTCTACATGCAGAAGGATAAGGATAGTAAAGCAGGAAGGCTCCCCCTGCCTTCAAACCCTCCAGTTAAAACTGGTAAGAAAATGTGGGAAAAACCACCAGGCAGCATGGAAATACTGACATGGAGATTTCATAGGAAAGACTGGAAAGGAAAACGTTCTGTAATACTTTAAGCTACCGGTATGAATAACCTGAAAGAGAAAGCAGTAAAGTAAAATGAATTATTGAATAAATAAGTAACACATGACACTATGTATAGGTAGGTTGAGTTAAAGGGGCGTCTGCGGACACAGCGTGAAAATTGCACAGTGCACAGTATAGATGTTCAGGGGCGGTGCTGCAGCCTTGCCTGGCACTATTAAGGTAAGCAGCAGTCAATCAGGCCCGAGCTCCATTCATACCACTGAGACTAGGAACTTTCCTATGCGGTACAAGCACAAAAGTCACCTCCTGAAGCAGTGACGCCTGGTACATTAAAAAAATCCTGATGGTGGTCAACCCAAGGTGTCCCGACGACGTATGTATACATTGGCACGTTTTGTCATGGTGAAACCTGACAACGTATCCATACATTTTGCAATTGCGAGGTCCATCATTTGCACATTTTTCAAGTTTCATGGGTGATTTTTGGGAGGCATATGTGGGAGACCTTCCTCTACCCAAAGCCAGGCAGGGATAATACCTGGCCCCACCTGACCCCCTCCCCCCACACGCCATTTTCTTGGCAACTCACCTGTTAGCAGTGACCTGGCCAGTAAAGACATGTCACACTACGGTCTCTCCAATTACGAAATTCAAGGCAAAAGTGATTCCCGAGGTGGAGGACAAAGGAAGAAAGAAGCCAGAGAAAGAAACAAGAAGAAGTGATGAGAGGTAATGTCTTAAAGGAAGGTGCCATATATTGATATTTTTCGTGAGTGAACAATACTTATATCGCCTATATTATTGTGTGAAAACCAATATACTCTTGTACTACATATAAATTCGTACCAAATAAATAAATATTTACATATAATGAGTGGTTTGGAACAGTTACCCCTCCTAAGAAAACGTTTTCTCTGGAGCCTAGACTGAGAGAATATGGTACCAAAGTGAAGGTACTCTTACCTGTATTGGTATTTCTTAACTCAACTAAGCACTTTCTCTCTGAATTTTCGATGTTTCTCATAAAAAGCGGAGGTTTTAGCCAAAGAAATCTTTTTTTATAATCTGCCGGGATGGGGGGGGGGGAGGTCATTGGTGAAAAATTTGCTGGGATGCAGCGAGTTAACTAACAGAGACCCTCAGAGGTCCACAGCCCATCACGTCAAATGTATGAGTAGTGACCATTAACTCAGGGCTACCTGTGCATATCTTAGTCTGTGCATATAGTATACAGTAGTGCTTTAATAAATTGATGCCGGCTCTAAAAAAATAAAATAAAAAATTATACACACACAATTGTTTTATTCAGAAGTTAACCTATTAAGCTGGGGGTTAGAAGACAAATACTTATCCGGGTGACCATTAAAGGTGGGTACTGTGTTACAATTCATTACATTGGAGGGCAGTTTATTCCATATAATTACAATTCTGTTAAAGAAGAAATGCTTTGTTTCATGCGACTGGAATCTTTTGCCAATTATTTTATGCCCATTGCCTCTAGTATAATTTGAGTGATCAACCATGAAGCACTTATCAACAGCCATGTTATCATGTCCTTTGAATATTTTGAATACCTGAATTAGGTATCCTCGTAGCCTCTGTTTTGTTAGGGTAATTAAATTCAGGTCATCTAAACGTTCCTCGTACGGTTTATTTTTCAATCTAGGTATCACCTTTGTCATCCTTCAATGCACGTTTTCAAGCTTTTCCATATCCTTTTTATAATACGGTGACCAAAACTGAACGCAATACTCCAGGATGGAAAAAAGGCAGACTATAAGAGGGAAGTGGAGGAGCGAATGGGTAAACATGGATTGGAGCAGATGTGGGACGTGCAAGGTGTGTGCAAGATATTCACAAAAGAAATCTGTGCAGCATGAGAGGTGGTGTATGGGGTGAAGAGAAGACGAAAGGGGATGCAGGGAACAGCACGGTAGAATGATGAGGTGAAAGAGTCTGTGACACAAAAGAAGAAAGCATATAGTGAGTGGATGAGAAACAGGGGCGTGGAAGAAGTTGAGAGACGGAAGAGAGAGTTTTATGCAGAGAGAAAGAGAGGGGTGAAAAGTTTAGTAAGACAGTAAGAAGAGAGTGGATGAGGAATTTGGAAGGAATTTGAGTGTAAAGTGAAGGGAATGTAAGAAAATGTTCTGGAAAGAGGTAAGGAGAGTTAGAGTGCTAAAGAAGTTAGTTGGGGAGTGAAAGATAATAATGGTAAATTAATAGTGGAGAAGGGAGAAAAAGTGAGCAGATGGAGAGAACACTTTAAGGAATTGTTGAACATAGAGAATGAAAGTAATGTGAGTGTAAGTGGCTTGGGAATGGTTGGGAAACAGAGGGATGTGAAAAGAGAGGAAGAAATCAGTAGGATGGAAGTTGTGGAAGCAATGAAGAAAGTTAAAATGGGGAAAAACCCCGGAATTGATGGAGTGTGTGGTGAAATGCTGAAGCATGGGGGAGAGATAGTAGAATGGTTGTGGAAAATGTGCAAATTGGCCTGGGAGGAAGGTAGAGTCCCGGAAGATGGTAAGTCAGGTATAATCATACCCCTGTACAAAGGAAAAGGGGAAAAGGAAGTATGTGGTAATCACAGGGGCATTTGTCTTCATAGTGTAATAGGAAAAGTATACGGTAGGATACTTATTGACAGAGTTAGGGAAATAACAGAGGAATTAGTTGGAGAAGAACAGGGAGGTTTTTAGAATAGGAAGAGGTTGTGTAGATCAGATATTCATTCTTAGATCTTTGGTGGAAAAGTTTATAGAAAAGGAAAAGAAGTTGTATGCAGCCTTCATGGATTTGGAGGAAACATATGACAGTGTGGATAGACAAGGATTGTGGAAACTATTAAGAGCATATGGAGTAGACGGAAAGTTGTTGAATGCCGTGATGAGTATGTATGAGGTGCTAAGGCTGCAGTGTGTGTGGATAGTGAACTGCGTGAATTTTTCTATTTGAAGGTTGGGTTGAAACAAGGATGTCTCATGTCTCCATGGTTGTTCAATCTGTATATAGATGGGGTTATAAAAGAGATACAAGGTAGGGCAGTGGATGCTTGAGCGGCCCTATTGAGAGAAGGCAGTTTTGGGGAACTCCCTGTACTGTTGTTTGCAGATGATACTGTGTTGTTAAGTGAAGATTAAGGGGAGCTGCAAGGTTTGGAGGATGAGTTTGGGAAAGCATGTAAGAAACGGAATATAAAGGTGAATGTAGGGAAGCGTAAAGTTATGGTCTTCGAGAGAAACGAAATTAGTGGATGTACAATGAGGTTGGATGAGGAGGAAATGGAAAATGTGAGTGTGTTTAAGTACTTGGGCAGTGTGATGAGTAAGGATGGAAGTTTAGAGGATGAAGTGCTTGAAAGGGTACAACAAGGAAGAAAGGTTGCTGGTTCCTTGAAAGCGGTGATAAGAAACAGGGAAGTGAGCATGGAAGTGAAAAGGTTACTGCATGCCAATATTGTGATACCAACTCTAACGTATGGAAGTGAAACTTGGACCTTGCTGGAGGGACACAAATCAAGAGTAAGAGCAATGGAAATGAGTTATTTGGAAGGACCCTGTGGAGTCACATGGAGAGACACTAACAAATGATGAAGTGAAGGAGCATTGTGGTGTGGATGTGAAGGTGATTGCAGAGGATGAAGAGCGACAGACTGATGAGGAGAGTGTATGTGAGTGAGGTGGAGGGGGGGGGAGAGGGAGGGGGAGGCCAAGGATGAGATGGAGGGATGGAGTGGAGAGGTATATGAGAATGGGGGTTGTGATTTGGGATCAGGGCAGTGATATTGCGGGGGACAGGGCGACATGGAGACGATTTGTTTGTGGCCACCTCTTATGGGATTAAGGCGTCTGGTAGCAGATAGATAGTTAAAAAGATGTATAATTAATTTGTTTTTCCTTTTTCAGTTTATCTTTAGTAAAGAAAAAAATCATATATCCGAGATTTCCACAAGTCGTGAATGTCGTGTGGGTCATAGAGAATGTTCTGGTTCAGTAACTAGCTTACCATTGGAGTGGCTCGATGTGGATGTGGCCGTCTGGTGCTGTATTTGCGAAAATGTGATGCATCCTAACTAGTATTTACAATTAGCAAGTCTGTAACTGATGGGTGGTATCAGACCTCTATTTTTTTTTTTTTAACTTTAATTTTCATCAGATTTACCTGTGAAGTATTTGGGAGCTGTGTGAGTGAAGACAAGGGTGTATACAAACAACCTTATATACAACCTCAGCTTAGGTCATGTGGCGGCGCCTGGTCCCGCCCCGCTGTGGTGCTAGGCTTTGCCTGGGCGGACACAAGGCGGTCAGGGGGCGGAAGGAACACGATGGGTCGCAGCCGCTAATATCTGGTACCCCTAGGGCCCGGAGAGAGAGAGAGAGAGAGAGAGAGAGAGAGTACCGAACTATGCGGATATGCCTTATGGTACAGTGACTATGGTTTGTTTACTTGTGGGTAAATGACACACATCTACAGCTTGCAGATTGAATAGTTACTGAACTTTAAGTTATTGTTAATGGGAATGTTTTTGTTGGGGCTAAGTAATAGCTTCATCTTCACAACTAACCTAAAGAGAAAGAAGGGGGAAGTGGTGAAGGGGGAGAGAAAGGCATTGAATACGTGGCAGAAAATACCATTATTTTAAACATTCTTGAAGTCGGCGTAATACTTAGTAGCATGTCTATATACTGCACGGTAATATATGTGAAGTCTTCAGTCCATGGATGAAACCAGACAGGTGTGTCGGTCCTGTTGACGTCGCCAATGTGAACATGTTCCCTGATATTAGTACAGAGGGGAACATAACGACTTCTGTTCCATTACGATCAGTATCAAAATAATGAGTAATGATTTTTAAACCCAGGACCGTCATGTAATCTTTAGAGTATAAAACATTTCTTAGTACATGATGCATGAGATTTTTAATGTTCGATTTTAGAGTGAAGCGAAGTTATTGCTCCCAAGTGCACGGTTGTAAGTGTTAACATAATGCAGTGGTGTATCAACAGTTCGTCTGGGAGAACTTATTTACTTGAGTCCTATAGTCAGAGACAACAGTTGACCTCCACTGCCAGTGCGTCTGCCTCTCCTTTGGCATCATCAGTCACTTTCTTCCGTAACTTATCAAGGAAAATACAGTCATCTATAACCAGAAAAACAAAAAACTTCTCTCAGCTTAGGACTATTAGCCAGGAGTGGACTGTGATAAGTACGATAGATAAAATATAAGGGGAACTTTTGCCCCCGGCTATACAACGCCAGGTAACGGGCCTGCCAACAACTCTACTTCACCCGGTCTTGAGATGCCAGAGGTTTCTATAGTCTGCAGCTCACTCGAGGCGACATGCAAGGACTTCAGAATCGGGGATGACTAGTAATTAATTCTCATAGATAACCAAGACATTATTTATACTGCAGTAACCAATAAACTGTCATTTGCTGTATTTGCAATGGAGAAACAGGACAACAAACAGTAAATTTCACTGATAAGGTTTATTTTTCGTTTAGGAACTGCAATAAAAGGTGTAATTTACCACATAAGTTATTGCTTGATTATTACATGCACGTTTGCAAAGTAGGTGCTGGGGAGGTAGTGATCGAATTATTATTGGGGAGGTTAACTGTTGTCCAAATGGATGCGAGATCAATCTCAGGGTTTAACGAACTAAATCACCACTGAACTTTGGGATATAAGCTGCAAGAGGACGAAAATCTCGGCTAAGTTGAGATGAAAGAAGTGTAGTGTCCTGAAATCAGTTTATAAGCTTTAGAAACTTGAAATTAATAATTATGAAGGCAACTGTTTAATCTGTGGTTCATTGTGCCCTGTAGGTACTGTACACACACACACACACACACACACACACACACACACACGTGGCAGGCTCCTTTGTTGTGGACCATAATTAAATTGAGGAAACACCAATGGAACCATGAGAGGATGTGCCATCCCACTACGGTCACGTATTTAAAACTGTGCTCATGCTATCACCAGATGATATCAATAAAGTTTAGAAGGCCCATCAGCTGTGAAGCGATGGAGGATGGTTATATCTAGTTCCTTAAGTTAAAAACCTCACCACTAAGCTGCATCAAACTGGAGGTTTTTACTAATCAAACTGAATGGTTTTATCCAGGCAGTGACATCAGATCAGTGTGTATTTGAGGTGGTGGCACAAGTCACTGTCAGCTGCCTTCTATGTTGTAGAGGAGGATTTTAGTTGATCCTCTATTAGCGATTTTTTTTTTAATAATGCATTCTGACAAATATTAGTATTTAGTAATGACACTGTATCGTTAATATACAGAAGGATACTGACGTACAAAGTACAGAGTAAATCGTAAAGGAGAAGTGCTACGAAATCTCCGAAGTCACTTGGAATATGGTATTGTGACTCAAGCAGTGAGTGTTGGGAACCGCATATTTAGTTTTGCATATTTCAAGCTGGTGAAGCTGATGAGCAGCTTGCGTGCAGTGTTATGTTCAGTTTTATAAATGTAAGCCTTTATACTTCTTGAAGAATGTAAGTAATGCTGAAGCTGGCTCTTGAGTACAATTTTCCATACTCTGTTAAATTTAACCAAGCAAATACTTGCCATTTCTCCATCTTGAATGATGAACAGTAATAAGAGATTAACAGTAGAATATGGTGCCAGTCACTGAGAAGTGTTGTGGAATGCATGTAGAGCCGTAGTATTGTCTTATTCAGCCACTGAGCTACGGGAAATAGGTTGCAAAAAGACGAAAATCTCCGCCAGTTTAAAGTGAATTAACTATATGTAGTAAACTATATTGATTAATGGCTTAATCTTACATTTTTGCCGTCCGTTTCACATCAAGCTCTTTTTTTGAAAATTGGGTACAAATTTTTTTTTTTTTTTTTTTTTTTGTTAGCATTTGTGGTCAGTATTTTAATTATGTTGTGAGCAATTTGTTGAGAAAATTGAGTACATGGACCTTGTAACTATGCTGAGTTCTCTTCTCCATACTGTTGTGTTAAGCGAGACTGACAACATGCACATATCTGTACATGGAAATAAACTGCAGTAATTTGGTAGCCTTCTTTTGTAGTCCATGAAAACAAACTAGTAAATACCTAACTCAAGTGACCAAAATTCATACTGTACAGGTGTACAGTACAGGTTTCTCTCTTCATTCTGACTTGCCGTAAGTGCTTGGGATAGATTAAAAGCATCTACATGCTCGAGTGCCAGGGGGTTAACTCATCCTCTTGATGCCCACAGTGGGGGCGGAGGGACGTTGGTTACAAGATTGTGACAACGTGAGTTAACTCTTACCTGGTCGTGGTGTAGTGGTATGCTGCCTGGCTCTCACCTGAGAGTCCCTGGTTCGATTCCCAGCATATTGGTAATTTATCAGATAATATGTGAATATAACACAGGCTGAGACCTCAACAATACATTTTGGTGATTCTGACTTAGTCCTGGTCATTTAGGTGCCTATGAATGCTTTAACGTGATGGTGTGTTCCACTGTATCTACGTCATCTAATGTGGTTAATTAACGAAAAGTGCTGACAAAATCTCTCAGGATGGCCGTCTGAGGTTAGTGAACCTGACACCCTGGGTAAAGCTTATGATACTGCCAGTTGGTTCCTCACAACATCCTGTCTGCCTCGGTCTGTGGTAATGAAGCAACAGAACAGCCGGATAACTCTTTCGGCTGCTGTGTGAGGCTCGGTGAACACAGGACAGACGTCTTGCCTAAGTTCAGCGGGGAGGAGAGGAATGGGCTGAGTGTAGAATATAACTGTATTGTGTAGCATGAACAGCTGTGAACGATTCTTGTTCTCTAGCTTGACTGGATTGGATTATTGTTGATAGTACATGAAAGGAGTCACCGTGGTTCTTGTTTTGATATTATTAACAGGGGAGATATTCTTTAGGGTGTAAGTGGTTAAAACTTCGTCATGGATGGTGGCAATGACGGTATGGCAGTGGATACAGTACGATGGTGGTGTGTATGGTGGCGTGTGCATGTGAGATGTGTAGTTAGGGAAATTCATGGGAAAATGAGATTAATCAATGAGTCCAAAAGACTGCTAATGTAAATGGAGGAAGTAATTTTTGGGAGAAGTTGTTTTAGAAAATGATAGGGGAATTCCATGAGGAGAACAAGGACTATATCGTAAAAACAAAATGTAAATGGAAGACGAAATGCGAGGGAGCTGCTTTTATAGAAAGTAAAAGGGTAGTGTTGCGAATATGATAGCCGATGACTGCTGGGGGAACAATAGCCAGGGACGGGAAACAGGAGAAGAATACAAAGCTGTTGGAGGAGCACACAGTATGGGTGGCCCGGAAAAATGTAGGGAGTTTGAAAAATGATGGGTGAGGGAGCAGTGGGAAGCAGTTTAAAGATAACCAACGAAACATTACGTATCCTACTGCCGCAGCGACGTTCAGTGCAGTGTGGGAGTGATGTGTTGGGTAGTGTGGCAGTGGTGTGGTGGGTGGTGTGACTGTGGTGTGGTGCATGGTGTGACATTGGTGTGGTGGGTGGTGTGGCAGTGAGGCAATGGTACGGTGGCTGGTGTGGCAGTGGTGTGGTGGTTGGTGTGACAGTAGTGTGGTGGGAGGTGTGACAGTTGTGTGGTGGGAGGGTTGAAAATGATGTATAAGGAGATATTGCAGCATTGTGGTGGAAGGTGTGGCAGTGCTGTGGTGGAAGGTGTGACGATGGTGTGGTTGGGGATGTGGCGCTAATGTGGTGAGAGGTGTGGCAGTTGTGTGGCAGTGGTGTTTTGGGAGGTGTGGCAGTGATGCGGTGTGAGTTGTGGCAGTAGTATTGGCTTTTGGTAGTGGTATTGGCTTGTGTGATGGGGGATGTAGCAGTAGTCTGGTGGCAGTAGGTTGTGTGGTGGGAGGCGTGTCAGTAGTATGCAGGGAGGTGTGGCTTTGATGTGGGAGATGTGCCAGTAGTGTGGCTGAAAAATGTTGCTATGGCGTGGTGGACGTGGCAGTAATGTGGTAGGATATGCGGCAGTGGTGTGATAGGAGATGTGGCAATGGTGTGGTGGAAGATATGCCAGTGATGTGGTGGACGATATGCCAGTGGTGTGGTGAAGTGTGGCAGTGGTGTGGTGAAGTGTGGCAATGGTGTGGTGAAGTGTGGCAGTGGTGTTGTGTCTGGGTTGGCAGTGTTGTGGTGGAAGTGTGGCAGTGGTGTGGTGAAGCGTGGCAGTGGTGTTGTGGTTGGGTTGGCAGGGTTGTGGAGGAAAGTGTGGCAGTGGTGTGGTGGTTGGGTTGACAGTGGTGTGGTGGGAAGTGTGGCACTGGTGTGGTGGGAGCTGCGGCAGTGGGATGACTTACAAGGGAGCGACATTGTTCTTCACACGGAATTACCTTGTAGGTGAAAACAAAAAAAGTCCAGTGGCGGCAGAGCTGTGTGTGACGAAGCAGGACGAGGATATAGGTGGCTGTAAGAGGCAGGCGTAGAAGGATGTGATGGTGAAGTAGAAGAATGGTATAGCCACCTAACTAAGGTTCGCCTCTTCTTCTCTTTTGGTTGTGGCAATTGAAAGTGTTGAATGATCTGTTGTATTTTTCTGTGATAGTAGTAACGTGGAGAACAAAGAAAATAGTATGTAAAAGAAGGATATCCTCGGTCGTTCGGGGGGGAATAAGGAATGAGTAAGGCAAATCGCAGTGCTTGCATAAGTTTGTTGGCGAACTTTGGGTTATGGCTGTACATACGGTGCACGACGAAGGAGACAGTAGCAGACGCGTTTGGAAGGTAGGGAAATTTCTCAGGCAGAAGAATGATATATGGCGAAACAGGATGGAGGGTCAGGAGAACAAGTTGTGTCATGCAGGAGTGATGGCGAGGCGCAAGTTGCACGGCAGGTCATAAATGAGAGCGCAGCAGAGTGTGGCAGTGGCTGAGGAATGGTGATGGAACCACAGGACGTATTGTTTAGGGTTAGGACGGAGTGTGCGGCACCCCTAACTTGGTATAAGTGTGACCATTGAATATTAACAGCAGTAGCAATTGCAACCCTGGGCCCATCTGAACGTGAACCAAGTGAACTACGGGCCATAGCTTGCCCTCATCCATGGTTCACCATTCTCAGTTCGGGGGACAGACAGGGAGATGAGGGACATTTGTGTAACCAGACAACTCATATCGGTGCCACCACGTGAAGGTGTCCCTCTCCTGTATCATGGCTGACGCGAGATAAGCCATAATACTTCTTGATCGGCTGGTGTAGGACGTGTATTTGGATGTTACTGAAACAAACCAAATTGGACAAGAAAGAAGAATTACTAATTGCCTATGACTAATGAATGTATGGTGCACCAGCAGCAATGTGGAAAACAATTTTGTAAAAGTTATATATCAACAGTATTATATTAGGGCAACAGTAGTTAACTGTCAACATGGCGTTCTTAACACTGTCTGTATTATTCTCGTGATGTATCAGCCTACACAGTACCATATGTTATAACACTGTGCAAATGACAATAACCAACTCCACCGCTTTCACTGAGGTGTCCATTATCACATTGTGCACCATGAGTGTTTATTCGGCTGATGAAAATTAATCAGGCATCTTTTCAAGTAATGTAATAACGTAGGGCGGTGGCAGAATAGCACATCAAAATTTGTTAGAGGAAGTTCTCGTTATAAATTAGGAGTTTTGTCAAGGTATCACGATTATTTCCATGCAGCTGGTAAGGTAAATGGCCAGATGGAAACTGGCGATTCAACGTTGGCGGTAGCAATGGAACCCTAAAAAGTACGTGTTATTTAATGCTGATTTAACGGCAAAAATTGAAAGTAAGATTTAGAATCTGAAAACGACGACTAACTGTGACACATTTTTTTTTTTTTTTTAAGCATATTATCCCATTGTCCTCATTACAGAGTTGACCTAGGCTCACAGTAAGAAAAATGTCTGGAAGCAGCCCAGTCATCATTCATCTCCACTCTGTCCATCCAGTGCAAGGCTCCCTCTTTCATGTAAGGGAAAGCCTGTGTTGTAATGGCTAGCACTGCAGTATGCAACTTAGAGAATATGACATCAGTAGTGTGCAAAAATAAATAATACGTACATACATACATAAATCTTTCAAAGCGAAGTGGATGGTAATACTGGAAGAGGTTGACCTTATGTGGTACAGAAGGGTAGAATGGAATACCATATTGATCACACACACACACACACACACACACACACACACACACACACACACACACACACACACACAGTTCAATTCTCGAGCCGGTCAGACTCTTGAACAAAGACTGTTTCTCTTTATGCATCTGTTCACACAGCAGTACTACTCGGAACCTGCGTGTAAATTTGATTACTGTGCGACTGATTACGTGGGAAGATTGTGACTTGGTAAAAACTGATTGTCTGCTTTCATGAGCCTCGTGCAGTCGGTAGGCATTGATCCTAAGCCCTCCTCTTCTTCCACTCCATCCATCCAATCCAAACCATCTTCCTTCATATTCTCTTGATCTTTCCACAACGGTCTTGGTTTTTGTCGCCTGATTCTGCCATCAGTTTCGGTGCTGGTGAGGAACACCTTCATGCGGTGGCACTGACGTAGCCCGGTATTCCCGGTGTCCGGTTATACAAACGTCCCTCAGCTCCTTCCCTGTTTCTGGAATGGGGATGTCAGTTGTAGGAAAAGGGGAACTTTAGGCTGTAGTACACTGGGTTTACGTTTACATGAGCCTGGCGTTGCAACTACTGCTGTACTATTGCTACTGTTGCTGCTCCTTGTCCCAAAAAACAACACAAGCAACAACAACAGCTACTACTACTACTACTACTGCTACTATACTGCTGCAGCTGCTACTACTACTACTACTACTATTACTACTACTACTACTACTACTACTACCACACCACCACCACCACCATTAGCTTCGCAATCCCTTGATCCTTTCACCTCAAGAATGACTCTTTCTATTCCCTTTTTGCAATCACCAAACGATTGTATTCAGTCTAGGAAAAGATAGACAGTATATCATTTGCATTTGGGAAACACTTCCAAACTGGATAAAATCGTCTAGAAATGGCATGGTAGCTATATAAACAAAATTGCCGTCTGAAATTACGAGGTTAAGGTGTTAGGTGAGAGCAGCTGGTGTTCTGGCCTAGAGCATATTTTCAGTACGATAAAATCTTCTTATAGCTTATTCCTGCTGTCTCCAAGCAATTGTGTTCGGTTTAGAAAGGATCTCCCGCATCGAAACGCAAGTCATTACTGTGGCATCTTTTTGCTGCATCCACAAGGGCAATCAAATCTGGCGTATGTCCCTGTGTCACTCACTGACAGTCATTATACTGTTTTGAAGGGTAAATCTGGCAAGTTTCAACCGTATGGTTTTATAAGCGTTATGGGATGTGTATTGAGGGGAGGGGAGTTCTGGGGGTGTGTCTAGTGCGCACCTGGAACGTGGCTTGGGTGCATCTGAGGTGTGTGCGTCAGGCATGTATATAATGAGGCTGAGGGTTTTACTTAAAATGCAGGAGAAGCTTTTTGGGATATGTTAGGGTGGTGGATAAGCTTGGGAACGGTGTGACTATTAAAGGTATCATCAGAGTTGTTTTGTTTTATTCTTGCCGCCTCATAGCAACTGCACTCAACTTTGCAATGGCCTCTTGCGCTTAAGAACAGCAACTCTTGCAGTATGATTTTTTTTTTTTTTTGTTACTTTCATGTGATCTGGTTAAACTTTGAATAGATAGTTCACTGAAGGACATCAGTGCTTCCAGTATGATGGCTCCTTCTGTCTTTCATTTTGGCTACACCTAGACTATTTTATTCAGCTTAAGAATGATACCTGTCATTTAATGTCTGAGAAACAATCTTCATGGACCCTTTCGATTGCACCCATAATCCCTCTAATTCGATGACATCTTAATTAGGTCTCCATCCCATAGTACTGAGACCTACTGTTCTTGCTCAGTATCTGTCTATCTGTCTGTCTTCTTTTTCGCCATTCTTTCCTTCTTTCAAATGTTTTTAATTTGTCTCCATCCTTTATTTATTCAGTAATTCGCTTCAAACTTGTCACAGTTGTTTCTTGGGCAAACATTCCCATACACTTTCTCATTTTTATTTGGGCTTTTAAAAAGACCCATGGGGTCAAAGGTAAAGCCACACAAATCACACAATTCTGGGGACCTTTTTTTTTTTTGTATATATGTCCATTTCTTGTCAAAGACATTTGCCCAGAACTATATCACGTTCCGTAGCTGTGTGCAGACCATCCTGCATTCCTTGTAGAACGTTGGCAGTGTTTAATTCTTTTCAGTATATCTCCAGGATATTTTATTCACTTCTGGAATGTCTTGCTGAACTAGCAAGGTTAGATATTGTCTACATTAATTCCTTCACTGCTCAAAATCCTTTCAGAACTGAATAGAACTTTCTAGTGACAGTAAGAACAAACCAAAGGCCTCCTTCTGAATGACGGGATTAAAGTAATTCTTGTTACCATCAGACGAATTTGATTAAGACCTCTCGTATAGCAGTGGTTACTTGCATCAATCAACCTTGATATACAGTATAATTCAATAATACTCTTATTACAGTGACCAAATATTCCCTGTTATTGTTGCTGCTTCCAGACAATTTTATTCATCTTAGTAAAGACCTCGTATCGAAGGGGGTAATGAAGGCTTTATCTAGCTTTTCCAGTTCAGAAATTCCCTCCGAAGCTGGACCAGTCGTCTGATAGTGCCAATAATGGGATATCGAATACGTAAGTGGAGTGAAGTGATTGACCTCTTCACGACGACGACGAATTAGTTTAGGTTGTTTTTGCTGACTCTAGGCTTTTTTTTTTTTTTTTTTTTTAACTTATAAGAGATTTCTCGTATTTTAAATAAAAAAAACAATTTCGACTACAGTATACAACTCTGCCATTGAGCAACAGGAAATTATTGCAAAAGGACGAAAATCTCTGCTAAGTTAGAGTGGACGAACTATAACGGTAAAGTGAAAAGAAAAATGGAACACAGTAATACGTCATCAGAGTGAAGAGTTTAAGCGGACAAACTGTAGCAAGAGAGAAAATATGGGAAGGAAACAAAAACACTAACACGTCGTCAGATAAAGGAGATGACGTGGACGAACTACAGTGATAGTAAGAATAACAAAATATGAACAAAATAAATATTACGTCACAGAATGAAAGTAATGAGACGAACGAGAGCGATAAGGAGAGTATAATAAACTGACATGATGGCGATGAAGTGTTTGCAGGCCATGCCGGGGTCAAAGGTCATCTCGTGTTTTGAATACCGCTGACGTTCTGCTTACCTGTCTCAGTCCATATTTACATTTTATTTTTCAGCTTGGGCTACGCATAGGATTTTTTTTTTTAATCTGGACTTCTAAGTCTACCAGATATTAGCTGAAATATATATTTACGTGTATCAACTCAAATTCAGTAACTTTCTTGTGTCTGAGTTGTGTTTAAGATTGTTTGTACTTTTAGCTTCATTCACACAGATGCCAAACACTTAATCCACTGACAAATTATACATGTTTGAATCCGTAAACACAAGATTTCTTGATCTCACGTGGGATATAAGTCTGACTGTTTGCATTCTTATTTTTACACATATATCCAACACACACCTATATTTATATTATGTGTCTGAGCCCATATTCACAAACTTATTAGCCTAATTCATACTTGTCTGTTTGTACTTTTCAAACATTAAGCCGTCATCCATATGACAACCAGCGAGAGTGATTATTAAAATGAAAATCCTAGCCACACAAAGTGTGTTCTGATGATAACTGACTACCAGTGGGACTTGTATATCGTAACATTTTTCATTCTTTATGAGAACTTGTCCTACTTCTTTCTGGTGATAGCCTTTCTCTGACTGTATTCATCTGATTACTCTCAGACTGAAATATGAATGTTCTTTTGGCTTTTACTCCACAACTCGGCTCATTATTTGTTGATTTATGTTCCTTGAGGCGCCTGGTGGTCCAGTGGTTAGAACACCCCAATCGGAGTGACGGCCTTGCATGGGTTCGATCCCTAATGTGTAACTGGAGTTGTTTCTGTCATGTAATGCCATCAAGGGAAGTGGGATGGTTATCTACCCTTAAATATACTGGGCTGCCAAAGTCTAGCCTAAGGCACCTATACCTCAAAGGGAATATTATGGGTCTGGGTGTTTTCTAAGTCCCTTGTTCGACTTACCCTTGTATCTGCAGTCGCTCTGCAAAAACTGGGAGACTAACCGGGTCAGTGAATAGAGAGGCTGGTAGGAGAAGGAGAGGTAGCCTAAGAACCAGGTGGTGAGATATGGTGCGAGAATACAAAAGAACGTGTGGTGTGTCGTGGTAACGGGTCGTTACTGAGTAAGAACAATGTAATGCTGAGTAGAATTTGGCTCGACTTCTCGTCCCAAATGAACTCAACACTGAGCGGGGTCCTCTTTCGAGACCGGAGCTAGTGCAATGAAGAGAGGCAGGACATAAAAACTTTCGGCAACACCATACACGTGTATTATTTCAGTTAGACACAAGACATTTCAGTAGACATTACATCACAATATAGAGCAATACAAAACCTTATCTAAAATATTGTGTATCTCGCAGGATACTAGCTTCCTAGATATTAATGACAATACAACAAATCTTAGTACTAGGAGTACAGTAAATGCCCGTGCGCGCGGAGCGCGTGAGGGGAGGGGGGGGGGTTGTGATCTACCAGGAAAGGGGGAGAGGTAGGGAGACACGGAGAGTGACTTAGAACGGCGAGGGGGAAGTTATGGTAATATTTAATGAGGCCCGATATTAACAAGGGAGTTTAGGTGTTTTCTGTTGGCAAGAATTCTTTGACAATTAACTCTGGTTCTTATTTGGACTTTAAGAGCGGGGGTAAGGAGTGGAGAGAGTTTTTGGGGATAGCGTACGGAACAGGGGAATATAGTTATTACTCGCTGTCCTCGTTGTTTTGGTGACACTAGGTTTCTGTCGGCACAACTTATATATTACACATCTCCCCGGTAGGTTATATAGACTTGCACTTCCCAACGCGTAACAAAGTCGGAACCCTCGTAGATTCTATTCCACTATATTACTCAGAGCTTAGCCAATAGCACTCCAATAATGTATTATTCTTTCTTTGGGCTCTAGAGAGAAGTCCTTAGTAAACTCGGGATGGCACTCGCACGTATCTTCACTTGGGGTCTCTACCCATATTCTCGCCCGTTAATGTAGCATTATGTCCTGGGTTACCCCAATGGAAATTACATGAAATCACTGCACTAGTCTTATTCTAGAGAAAAGGAGTCACACTTAACCTACTTCACAATTACAGGATCACTCGTATCTCTCGTGGAGAGAAACACGGTTACCTCAGTGATGATCCGGTCGGACTGAGGGCGTCGTCAGGATAGGGCGAGCCGGGAGGGCACGGGGCGACTCACTAGGGCGTCCTCTCACGTCCGGGGGTTTCCGGACTGGGCTCCGGACTGGGGCCGAAGAGGGCTAGGAACCTCTGGGTCAGGTCCCGGCGTCGCGGGGGCGTGGTGAGGTCTCGCCCGGGTGTCCTGGGGCGGGCCGGAAGAGGCGACGGACTGCGGTCTCCTATGGGCAGGGGCGCCGGCAGGGAAGGACTGCGGCAGCGGCTGTCACGGGGGCCCGACAGGTGGGTCTTCTCAAGGGCCTCGCGCAGGGAACAGAGGCCGGGGGAGACAGGGAGGTCTTTCCTCCTCACTATACCCTGGGAGCGACCATCGATCGTCTCCACCGGGGTGCTGAGGGAGCGATCATGGATCGTCTCTACCTGAGCTTTCAGGGAGCGACCATTGATCGTCTCTTCCTGATTTTTATGTGAGCGACCATAGATCGTCTCTATCTTTTTTTTATGGGAGCGACCATTGATCGTCTCTACCAGTGTGCTGAGGGAGCGACCGTTGATCGTCTCTACCGGAGCTTTCAGGGAGCGACCATTGATCGTCTCTTCCTGATTTTTATGTGAGCGACCATAGATCGTCTCTATCTTTTTTTTATGGGAGCGACCATTGATCGTCTCTACCTGGTTTTGAAGGGAGCGACCGTTGATCGTCTCTACCTTGTCACTATTAGAGCGACCATAGATCGTCTCTACCTTAGGGGCGCTGTCTGGAGTACAGTTTCTGACTCCACCCCTAGCTAACTCGGTGATTCCGCCACACGAAGGTAGTGTCTTTTGCCTACGGTGGCGGCGGCGTGGTGGTTGAGTGTCACAAGGGCGCACGGCCCGGGCTGACGTACGCCGCTGTTGCCCGGAGTGGTGGTGGCTGGTGGCGGCTACCCCGGGGGGTCCGAGTGGGGGTGTCGGCATTCTTGAGGGCAGACTCCACTGCTCCTGGTCCGCCTCGATGTCGGGGATACTGCGGTATTCTCCGGAATATTCCGGAGAATCGTATCGGTCAAAGCCACGCATTTCACCACCGTGTTCTTGAAAAAAGTCACGTCCCTGTGGCTGGAGGTGGAACGCTAGAGTGTTGGAGGTGGTGTAGACGGGCTGGAGGTGTCGGAGTGTGTGCTGCCAGGTGGCAGTATAAGAATTTTCCTCTTGTGTTTGGTCATAGGTGAGGAAGAGGGCGGAGGGGGTGGTGGTGTGCTTGAGGATATTTAACAGGTGGTGGGGTCCGCGGAGCCGGTGGTTCTTGGCAAGGGTAGGGGCCCATACGGCCCGCTTAATTCTCATGTTGCTTGGTGTGGCTGTTGGTGTGGTTGGAGGTTGAATGCTGGATAGAGTGGGTGAAGGCCGGGTTTTGTGTCGCGGTAATGCGGCTTTGAGTCTCTGGGGAGTACAGGTAGGAGGGATTTGGGCCTGATGTAGCTTGACGGTGTGTGTGTATCGGGTGGGTGGGCATAAGAGTCGGCCGGAGGGGGTGGTGCTGGTGGTTCTGAGGGTGGGTGTGGGTGGGGAAGCAGGCGTGCGGGGTGGGCGGGGTCGGTTAGCGCGGGCCGTCGCGCGCGTTGGGGACGCGGAAGAAGTTGAGAACGTCGGAGTGGGTGTGCGTAGGTGTGGAGGGGAGAGGGCGGTGGTAGTGGGTTGTCCTGCGGGGGTGGCGGGGTGGGCGGAGCACGTGGGCTTGGGTGAGGCGGCGGAGGGAAGGGGTGAGGGTGAGCGAGGCGTGGCGGGTGAGATGTCAGGTGCGGTGCAGGGGGTGGTGGAGGCGGTGGAGGCTGAGGTGGTAGGGGAGGTGAATGAGTTAACTTTGTGGGCCGGGAAAGCGAACGGTGGTGAAGTGATGGCGGGGGGTGGCGCGGGGTGGGAGGTGGAAGGCAGTAGACGGGGGGAGGTGGTTTTAGGAAGTAGGTTAGGGGAAGATGTGGAGAGGGTCCTAGGAGGCCTGTGAAGAGGGAGGCCGGTTTTGTGTTGCGGGAGTATAGTGGTGTGTGGGGTGGGAAGGTTAGAACTAGGGGCAGGAATAGGGGAAGGTAGAACAGAAGAGATAGTGAGAGGGGGGGAAAAGGAAAAATAACGTTCTCCCCTGTCGTAGACTGGGGGAGAGGTGAGGTGGCCCCCGCCATTACGGTGGGATGCGGGGGCAGGGGGGCGCTTTTTGTTTTTCCCTTTTTGTTTTTTCTTCCCCTGGGGCTTAGGGGAATATGCGTATGGTGGGGAGGTTTGTAAGCGCCCTCGTGTCATTTGGCTGCACTGGGCAGCTTCTAGCTGCTCACGGATGTCGTGAATCGGACATCCGTGGTAGCACGGAGAAAATTCCCACGGGTTGATGGTGATGAGGTCAACGGGGAATTGATTTATTTCGCCGATGCGTTGAGGGGTGGCATGGACGGCTAAAAGGCGCCTCATTAAACTGATATCTCTATCCATGTCTCCTGTTGGATCATGGATAGTGAAGTGTTGTCTTACAACACTTCGGAGTACTCTGAGCAGAGTATTAAATGTGTGTTGATCCCGGGTTTCTTCATCTGCCTCCGGGTAGGCAGCAGTAACCAGGCGTCTTGCCTGTAACAGGGTATTATCTAAATCCCCGTCATAAGTAAAGCTATCCAATTTGGATAGAGCCACCACTTTCCCTAGTGATGGGGTGATGGCTTGGACTGCGAACTTGGTAAAGTTCTGCCAGGTGAGTTCTGGGACAATTTTTGGCGCAATGTTAGCTGCGGCTTTACCCAGTAGTGGAAGTGTGACTGCAATTTTTTGTTGGTCATTATCGAAGCCAATATCCAATAAGGGTTTAACTATTGCAAGATATGTATGTATGTCATACTGGTCAGGGTCAAACTTGGATAACTGGACGTGCGGTTTAGTTGCCATTTTTCCAAATACTTCCTATTTACCTCTCTTCTACGCTCGGATCTAGAACCACCGCTGGCCACCAGTGTAATGCTGAGTAGAATTTGGCTCGACTTCTCGTCCCAAATCAACTCAACACTGAGCGGGGTCCTCTTTCGAGACCGGAGCTAGTGCAATGAAGAGAGGCAGGACATAAAAACTTTCGGCAACACCATACACGTGTATTATTTCAGTTAGACAAGACATTTCAGTAGACATTACATCACAATATAGAGCAATACAAAACCTTATCTAAAATATTGTGTATCTCGCAGGATACTAGCTTCCTAGATATTAATGACAATACAACAAATCTTAGTACTAGGAGTACAGTAAATGCCTGTGCGCGCGGAGCGCGTGAGGGGAGGGGGGGGGTTTGTGATCTACCAGGAAGGGGGGAGAGGTAGGGAGACACGGAGAGTGACTTAGAACGGCGAGGGGGAAGTTATGGTAATATTTAATGAGGCCCGATATTAACAAGGGAGTTTAGGTGTTTTCTGTTGGCAAGAATTCTTTGACAATTAACTCTGGTTCTTATTTGGACTTTAAGAGCGGGGGGTGAGGAGTGGAGAGAGTTTTTAGGGATAGCGTACGGAACAGGGGAATATAGTTATTACTCGCTGTCCTCGTTGTTTTGGTGACACTAGGTTTCTGTCGGCACAACTTATATATTACACATCTCCCCGGTAGGTTATATAGACTTGCACTTCCCAACGCGTAACAAAGTCGGAACCCTCGTAGATTCTATTCCACTATATTACTCAGAGCTTAGCCAATAGCACTCCAATAATGTATTATTCTTTCTTTGGGCTCTAGAGAGAAGTCCTTAGTAAACTCGGGATGGCACTCGCACGTATCTTCACTTGGGGTCTCTACCCATATTCTCGCCCGTTAATGTAGCATTATGTCCTGGGTTACCCCAATGGAAATTACATGAAATCACTGCACTAGTCTTATTCTAGAGAAAAGGAGTCACACTTAACCTACTTCACAATTACAGGATCACTCGTATCTCTCGTGGAGAGAAACACGGTTACCTCAGTGATGATCCGGTCGGACTGAGGGCGTCGTCAGGATAGGGCGAGCCGGGAGGGCACGGGGCGACTCACTAGGGCGTCCTCTCACGTCCGGGGGTTTCCGGACTGGGCTCTGGACTGGGGCCGAAGAGGGCTAGGAACCTCTGGGTCAGGTCCCGGCGTCGCGGGGGCGTGGTGAGGTCTCGCCGGGGTGTCCTGGGGGGGGCCGGAAGAGGCGACGGACTGCGGTCTCCTATGGGCAGGGGCGCCGGCAGGGAAGGACAGCGACAGCGGCTGTCACGGGGGCCCGACAGGTGGGTCTTCTCAAGGGCCTCGCACAGGGAACAGAGGCTGGGGGAGACAGGGAGGTCTTTCCTCCTCACTATACCCTGGGAGCGACCATCGATCGTCTCCACCGGGGTGCTGAGGGAGCGATCATGGATCGTCTCTACCTGAGCTTTCAGGGAGCGACCATTGATCGTCTCTTCCTGATTTTTATGTGAGCGACCATAGATCGTCTCTATCTTTTTTTTATGGGAGCGACCATTGATCGTCTCTACCGGTGTGCTGAGGGAGCGACCGTTGATCGTCTCTACCTGAGCTTTCAGGGAGTGACCATTGATCGTCTCTTCCTGATTTTTATGTGAGCGACCATAGATCGTCTCTATCTTTTTTTTATGGGAGCGACCATTGATCGTCTCTACCAGTGTGCTGAGGGAGCGACCGTTGATCGTCTCTACCGGAGCTTTCAGGGAGCGACCATTGATCGTCTCTTCCTGATTTTTATGTGAGCGACCATAGATCGTCTCTATCTTTTTTTTATGGGAGCGACCATTGATCGTCTCTACCTGGTTTTGAAGGGAGCGACCGTTGATCGTCTCTACCTTGTCACTATTAGAGCGACCATAGATCGTCTCTACCTTAGGGGCGCTGTCTGGAGTACAGTTTCTGACTCCACCCCTAGCTAACTCGGTGATTCCGCCACACGAAGGTAGTGTCTTTTGCCTACGGTGGCGGCGGCGTGGTGGTTGAGTGTCACAAGGGCGCACGGCCCGGGCTGACGTACGCCGCTGTTGCCCGGAGTGGTGGTGGCTGGTGGCGGCTACCCCGGGGGGTCCGAGTGGGGGTGTCGGCATTCTTGAGGGCAGACTCCACTGCTCCTGGTCCGCCTCGATGTAGGGGATACTGCGGTATTCTCCGGAATATTCCGGAGAATCGTATCGGTCAAAGCCACGCATTTCAAACAAAAATAACTGGAAGTCCATGATCTCACCTCCCATGCAATACGATATATAGACAGACAGACAGAAACATAAATAAACAGAAAGCTAGATTAATAAATGAATGGATAGTTCTTACATCTTTCGATCCATTAAAATCTATCACAGAAATACCCATTAATTTTTTACAATACCCAACTCAATTCTGCATCATCTTTGAGCATAATAGGGGTTTCATGCTCTCTGGATTTATCTTGAAATGATCATATTACCTTTCTTGTAAAATCTGCATCTAACAGATTGTGTGTGCTTAACCGACTTTGTGCCTTTTTTACCTCTGTACAATTGTTGACTTTATACACGTTTACTTTTCTTCTTTGCATCTGTGTAGAGTACAACTCTCATGTGTAGGGAGGTTCCCCACACACACTTCCTCTCAACAAGGTGGAGTCAAAGGCTATTCGTCTCATTAACTCTCCTCTTCTTACCGGCTCCCTTAAACCTCTATATCTTCCCCGCACTACTGCATCTTCATATCTCTTCTGTCGCTACTTCACTGGTCACTGCTCCTTTGAACTGTCTCCTTGCATACCCCCACCACTATGGCGAGCTCGTAGCACCCGTCTAGCAGCAAACTCGGATCCCTTTTCTCTCCAACTATCTAATGCAATAGGTAAACGTTACTCAATTCTCCATACATGTAACAGGTCAACTCTGGAGCAGTCTTCCTCTCTATGCATTTCCTACTAACTATGACCTCCAGTCTTTTAAACGTACAGTAGTGTATTTAGGTATCTCAAAATTAATGGATCTTGGATTTGGCACTCCGTTTTCATGATTTTAGTTTTTGTTGGAGGGAACAACTTGTGAGCTCCTATCTTTGGTTTCTTCTTCCCAAAACACACACACACACACACACACACACACACACACATATATATATATATATATATATATATAAAGAGACATACACTAACGTTTTTCTTGCATACTCCTTTCCATCTACATTTTTTTTTTTTTTTTTGCCTAAATTTCTCATGTAGTCAGTGGGAGTAAACATAGCGAAGCGTGAACACTGCAGGTATGAGTTTCAGAGACTGCGTAGTATTTCTCTCTACTTAATTGTCTGTATCGTTCATCCATTAGGAGATTTTCGTCCTTTTGCAGTTTATTTTCCGAACCTCTGTTGAAAAATAAGATATTACTACAGCCTTACGTCTTTTTCATACTGTAGAACTTCTTCGTACTTAGCACTATATCCTAGGGTTAACTGCATGCTACATCTCAGCATTCAAGATGGTGAAATGACCATTTTACGATTCGTTTAAATAATGAGTGTAGTATGTTGGAACAAGTTATCCAAGCGTGAAAACTGCAGTGAAAGAAAGTTTTGAACAAGTGCGGAGCAGTATGCAATATGATGTAAACAGCAAAGGAACAAAGGCACACGAAATATATAAAAGCAGCGGGAAGGATGAGTATGACGAGGTTACAGTCAAGGACATAATTCTCCATATGTGTAACGGCATCACCTTCATACTAAGGGTATGTCAGCAGTTTTCCCTCCTGAGGCACCACACCAGGGAAACAGGAAAATCGAAACCTCTCCTAACACTTTCGGGGTCTTTGGACGTGGATCCGAGTTCAACCTGGAAGTGTCCAACACGCTCCCTGGACTCAAATCCGTGTCCAAACAAAGAAATATTCACCATAAACCAGGAATTGCGTCTAGCATCCTGAAACTTGGTTTGATATTAGCCGACTGAATTTCCAGTTCAGTGATACTATTTTCATTTATGGGAAAATTAGAAAACGTGACCAAAAAAAGCTTAGAAAAGGAAGTGGTATAAACTTTCATATGCGCTCGTTCAATTCGTACTCGTCATAACTATTTTGCTTTCTGCAGTATCACTTTCCTTTTTCTTTCATCTTATGATTCAAAGACTCAGCTTTCTAACAGTATAAAAACAAATTCGCTAATCCAACTATTACGGGGTGAAAAAAAAAAAATCGAGGGCACGGCAAGGTAGGAATTGGGGGGAGAGAAGGAAGGAGGGGGGGGGGGGAAGCGGGAAGGTTCTGCAGGCTGCAGGGAGCTTGGACTGGGAAAGTGTTAAATCACAAATATTAGTCAGCTGAGTAAAGTTAAAAGCAGAAGTGGTGAGATAATGGATGAAAATATGTCTCTGGCTGTGTGGGGTGCAGAGAGGCATATAAAGCATGGCTCAATCGGTAAAGAGGTGGTCTGCGGTCCGACCGGACCTAAGTTCAAATCCCCGCTGGGGCAGGGAACAGTTTAAAGGTTTGAATTTCATTAAATCAGACTTTACTGATCTACCAGAGGACCCGCCGACGTGTGAAAATACCCTTACTAAATGAGACAGCCCTAGCATGTATTCAATATGGACGGTGGGTGTTAGCGCCGAAGTGGTGACATGTAGAGGTATATGGCATGTAGAAGGACTACTGGGCCTTGATAGCAGGCTGTGAAGCCTATGCCCAGAGTCGGACACATTTAAAAAAAAAAAAAAAGACACTAAGGCACTTGAGCCGAACTTGGAAGTTGGGCTTGGGATGTTCCCAAGTCCGAGCTCACAGCTTTACTCAAGTCGGACTCAGCGAGCTTAGCTTCGTCATATACTGAATCGAGGCTCAAATCTGACTTCACAAAGTGGGGCTCAAGCCACGGACTTGGGGAAAAACTTCAACTGTTTTCAAAGCAGCCAATCACAGTACGGACTTTTGACATTAAAATTTAACTAAGATTCCACTTGTATCGTCCAAATGTTAGTAGTCATGGATAGTGTCTATACGAAATGTATGGTAAATCCTATATTGTTACTGTAATCCATGTTATAAAACGTGGAAAAAGGTCTGCTAAAAAGTACCTACATTATAATGAGCTGAATAGGCTATGAAAAATATTCGATAGTGTACAGTTAAAATGTGCGCAGCCTGTATACAATTTTGTAAGTTGTGCTGAAGTACAAAAGACTGTTAAATATATGGTACTTTGTTATCTTCACAATAGGAAGTGTACTAGACATTATGTAAACTGAATAATGAACTACATATTAATTTCAGTTGTATGGGAAACTGTACAAGAAAGTTTTGTCATAGGCTAGCAGCGTACTCGGTACTGTAATGTACATTAAAACTGATGTCATCGTAATGCAAATATGAATATCATACAGCATTACCAGCAAAACTTTTGTGTAACATCTTCAAACGATGGAAAAATATTCAGGTAAAATTTAAACACGCATACAGAAAGCGGCCTATATACCTTCCTGGCGGCATAATATTTTGCATAAATTTCAAATAATTTTTGCTAAGGATCTTATGCAGCCACGTCTTTTGTTGTACTGGAGTTTGTTAATAAATCATTCATCGTTTTAAATGCACATCTACCCTACAAAACTGTTAAATAACTGAACCTCACTGCTCAAGTCCGATTCAAGCCCAGTCAGAGGTGGCTTGGACTTAAGAGCATCGGCTCAGCCTGTGCAAGGTTCAAGTCTTCTTTCTCCATATCGTTTTTTGGTGGGCACGTCTCAAGTCTGACTTAAGACCGACTCAAGTCCCAAGTCTGATTCAAACCTCCTTCTTGCATTTGGACATAAGAGAAGTACAGTAATAGAAGCCATTTCTAACGTACGGCATACATTATTCTTCGTTTTTCTTTTCTTGGCGCCCCCAGATGATCCGATTCAGTTTAAGGAAGTTTTCCGAACTATGGGACGACCTATAGCTTTCACTTACCACTTCACTTAAACTGGTCTTCTCGAAGATGAATAACTACTTCTGTGGGTATCAGGAATGTACATCTAGCATACGTGACATGATTCAAGAAGTTCAGACTAAGATGGTGAAAGATTAGGCATCTCTCCCCCCCCCCTCCCCCGACGAAATACCTGACATTACTATGAAAGTGTGTAGTAGTAAATGATAGTAGTTTAACCTTTCCACCTCATTACTGACTGTGTTGTGTATGGCGGAATACCGTCTAGTCACTTTCGTCTTGACAGGTGTTATAAAGTTGTCTGTCCTTTTTTTTTTTTTTTTTTCGAACCTTTGCGTGCGCAGTTCTCATAATGAGGCCATAACAAGACCACAAACTTAGACGAAAAGAAATTTTTTTTTTCTTCTTCTTCTCCAACAGATTGTCTTTATTGTCAGGTTAACCCTGTTCTTCAGTTTTCACCCCGTGGACTTTTTGTGTCTTTTAATCTAGCTATTTTCAGACACTTAGGAGAGACATTTTGAACTGGAGGGGTTAAACATCTCCTTCATTAATCTTTTCAGTGAGAGGAAGCTTTCCAAAGTTGAATATCTTTGTCTGTAGGTAGCAGGGAAAAACTAAAGAACAGTATCTTCATGGCAGGTAAAAAAGTTGTATGTATCCCCTCTCTACTTTGATAATGTTCTTTTATGCTTTACATTCCGATATACCAGATTGTATTAAAATATACAAAAAAGATTCCCTAGTAATAAACGGGTTAATATCGGCCTAATCTAACTCCTACAGCTCGAAAAGTCTCTCCTAAGCAGTGTACGATTATCTGATGTAGCAGTAACAGTGTTGAAAAGACATCATCATACTGAAGATGTTAAAGTCCGTCAATTTTTATGTTTTATTGGTCAGCTTCTGAAAGTAATTCACATGCCAGAGTAAAGCAATTAATTTGGTGTCCTTGAAGGAAGCACTGAATAAAGCAAACATACTTTTGAAAGGAAAATGCCTGATATACTGAAGCTGTAGCATGTCTGACAGTATTTATTTCACTTAAATTCGTTATTAAATCACATCAGTGTTGATATTTGAAGAACACTGGAAACAGTAAGAAGATGTACCATGTGTTTCAAATAAAATTACTAAACTTTGTTGTCACTAAACTTTCAGGTAAGGCACGGTGGCTACCTTCAGATAACTTTTTTCAGCTGGGGGTTTCCAACTTAGTTTCAAAGGATTGCTGGCTGAATGATAAACAATGAAGGTTGGATAATTTGTAATCCGCATGCTAGATGACATGTGAAACATTGTAACACCTCTTATTTACTTATATATTTTGGATTCTTCATCTTTATTTCGTCTTTTGTGCCATTAAAGCCATATAATATTTACATAAGTTGTATCAGTAACACAAGAGGATATCATTGGGTCATACGCAAAACAAATCGCTAAGGCAAATGTGCTAAGAAAGCTGCTATGTAAACGCATATACGGTTGTGTGTTAGGACTGTGCTGGAAGCGATATGAGTACTTTACCCAGTCCCAACTAACTTGCCTCCCTGTAGCTTGTTTGACTTTACACAAAAAGACTGAAACGCTCGCAAAAATAATGATAAGCAATACTCAGTATCAAATAACTTTCCTGCGGTGTTTTGGGAGACAGGCGTACCCTCTCAACTTCAGCCTCTGTTGTCAGGGCATTACTGTGTTCTAGCCAAGAAGGTTCTCTATGTTGTGACTGACATGTTGGCTCTTATTGATTATTTTGTCATTTTTCATGCTGATTAGCCCTCGAAAAGTCTCTCCCTAACTAAATAAAATCATCTGGAGGGAGCAAGAATAAAATATACTAGTAAAGTACATCATTGGACGGAGGGACTAAAGGATACGCCACTGAATTTGTTCTTATTCTCACTTTCTCAAACTGCGTCTCACTTCAGACTCCTCTCAAACTCGTCCAAGTTTAATATCCGGCCTTCCTCTCTGCATCCGGACTTTATGCATTCTGAATCTGCCTTCTCTCTTGCTGTCTCTAAAAACGAGTTAATTATGCTAAAGAATTTTATTTGATCCCACATCTAGAGCTGCGTACAAGTACCTTTGTTAATGTAGTCGTGTCAGTGTAACATTACGAGTATGAAAATATTCCATACTGCTACTCTCACAGGTTGTATGTTTATCTTCATAGTAGTGTTCTCTGCTCATATTATGTCCCATTCCATCCCATGTTATCACTTTGCACTAATACCCACCATCCATACTGAATACATGCTGGGACTATTTCATTCATAACTGGTTTGAGGTATTAGCGGGACTGATTTTACATGTGGGTGGGTATTATGGGAGATTAGTAAAGCCTGTTTTGTCGAAAACATCATCAAACCGTTCCAACCCCAACCTGGAACCGAACTCGTTTCCTTGCGTGTAGCAACCAACATATCTACTCATTCAAGCATCATAAGTGTGTGATGATGAGGAGGATGTACCGAAATGTTCATGATGGTGGTAGGGAGCTGTTCTTGTAGTGCTGTTGGTGTGACAGCCCGTAATGTATAGTTGTGACAGTATAATGTTTGGTGCTGTATAAAGGTGGTGCCATGTTCTGCCGTAAGCGCTGTTTTGTGGCAATGTGGTGCAATATAAAAAGTGCAGCGATTAATGTGGTCTTTATACTGTAGTCTATTAGAATAGTTCTGTAGGTCAATGCATATTATACTGTAAATTGCTGTATGTAGGCCCTACTGTACTGTATGTAGGCCTACTGTATGTTGATGCTTCGTCTTTTATGTGCGAATGACAGACGTGTTAGTAATACCGGGCGAGTGAAGATGCACGCAAGTCCTTAACTTCTTAACACCTATAACTGTTAGGTATGATTAGCCTGCGTTCAGCACTACAGAATGTCGTTCACTTTCTTTGTTCAAGAAACGTATTCTCCTCTAGATAAAATATCGTTCAATATGCTGGGAAGATTTTGAGTTAAAGCACTTCGAAACAGAGTGAAGTCTTTTCGCCTCATCAGTTCCCCTTCATTCACTCAGTATCCGAATGGCCTTAAATAGACCACAATTGATCTTACTGGACAGGATTGCATGTGAAGGACCTGAATGAACATTACATGGTCTGACTGGCCTTCAGTGGCTTTGAATAACCCTAGACTGACCTTAATGAACCAAACTGGTTTGTGAGGATCTAATCGGACCTCAGTGGCCCTGAACTGGCCTTAATGGACCAAAGTGGACCCGCACAGATCTAAGAGAACCTGAGTGGCACTGAACAGACATTAATTGAACAAAATTTACCCCTCTGTGCCTGATTTAACAAGGATAGACCTAGTTTCCTCTGACTGGATTTAAACATGGCTATTATCACCTAAGATGATGGATGTAACTGTATCCTGAGTGACATGACATGAACCCCGGACTACTTTGTTCCAGGTTAGTTCATGCTAGAGGTTTAGTAGGCCATTGCCACTGTTTTACTACTCCTTCCATATTTTATCTGAAAATAAGGAATAACGCTCAGCTTATCCTCACATCAGCAATTAGCTGAACTAATAATTTGTTGAAAATTTAATAAGACTACTTCAGGATCAAAGATCTCCATTCTCTTTTTTTCTCTCAGTTCTCGGGCATCCACTTTTCTCTTGCTTTCCTTTCAGATGATTCTTTTCACACTTCCCTCCATCAGTCCTTTTTTATTGTCCATCCTTCTTTTCCCTTTCATCACACCTGCCACTTTTCGGTATATTTATTTGAAATATATTTTTACGGCGGCTTTTGATCCTGTTTTGAATAAACCTTGTTATATATTTGTCACTCCTCAATCTATCCCGATTGTATTTTTTTTTTTTTTTACAGTTCACTATTTTTCATATTTCTCTGAGAATCTGGAATAACTGAACTTTGTGTATGTTCGTAAAACAACTCTGTCACATTGTCACACTGTTGCCGTGTGTCTGTGCCTGTAATATTTTCTCGTATAATTGATATTCACCAAGGTTTTCCATTTTTTTTATTGCTTTTTTCCTCCTCCCCCCCCATTTCTCTGAGGGAAGCCAGACATGATCATCTATTTTGTCTTGTTTCCACAGTTCAGTCCACAAATTATAAATTGAGCTCAAGCCTTTTATGTAGGCTGTAATAAACGGAAACACTTACCATCTACTCTTCCTCGATGTAGTTTTACTTTCATGGCACTGGGCACTGATAAAGCGAATGATTTCTCATAATATAGGCGGCCATTTACTGTGCTGAATGGTCACCATACTTGAGTAATGGTTTAGGGGTTTAAATCGAGAAGCTGGTTTGCTTATAACACCCCTCAGGAAAGGCAAATGGTTATTTTTGCTTTAAACGTCTAGACAAAGCAGTCTAACATCGGGCCTCTACGTTCGTGATGGGGCAATAAAAGACTAGATAATGGATGAAGGTTTTAACGAGCTACCTTGCAGCTTGGGTTTATATTACCTAATTCATTATTATGGAATGTGTTTTGTATCAGGGTCTTGGGCAGACTGACCCACAGGCCATATATCCTGAAGTTCAGTTCACACAGTACTGAAGACACTGCTTGAGTAAGGATTAATGCAGTTCACCTCAGTCTGCTGTACTTTATATATGACATCAATACTCACGCTTATTTTCTAATCCACACCGGGACGTAACAAAACAAATATATTCCTTTAGATTTCAATAATTTTTGTCATGTCAGAAACAAAAGCACAACCAAGGAAGCTTCGTATCGGTGTTTTGCTTTTTTATTTTTTATTTTTTTGTGCGACAACAATACTGGTCGTACGCAACACTGTCACTGATGCCCTTCTCGGACAGTTTCTGAGAAAAGTGTCTAGGATAATGGTTTTAACCTCAGGACTTTTGAATTAATACATTATCCCTCTCATAATCGGGAACAGGTCTAGAATTCCATTACAGCTTCCGGCAGATAATTTTATTCAGCTGAGCGTTAATCAAAGGAGCTTGAGTGTGTTGATAGAGGTATCATTAACCATTTCATAGTCGGGCAACTTTGGCTGTTGTTGTTTCTTTTATTTTACCCCTAACTCACCAGCTGAGCAGCCCCGTCGACCGCAGGTAAACTACTGCTTCTGTGGGGCGGTCCTGCTTGTACAGTCCAGTACACATACAGCGTCGGGAACAGTACCTCACGAGAGACGGACGATAGACTTCCTCACTGCGATGTGCTGGGAAATATGCTCCTGGGTGGTCGCCGCAGCTGCCCACCCAGGGTGCACTTGCGTCATCATGTGTTGGCACCTCGTCAGCACGGGACAACTCTGGTATTCTATTTAATCTAACAGCAGAGGATTCTGTTGAGCTGAGAGTGAATCATAGGAGCCTGAGGGTGTTGGCAGTGACACCATTAATCCTCTTATGGTCGGGACAACTGCAATATTTAATTCCAGCTGACGCCAGACGATTTTACTCAACTAAGAGTAATATTATAGGAACGTGAGAGTGTTCAAGTACGGTGCCTGCATTCGTATTGTAGGTTTATTAGGAATTCCTGCACTTGTCCCAGACTCACCTCTGTCCATTTGTGTCATCTCACTTCTGTTAACCCGCCCCGTCCCTTCGACGTATGGGTACGTTGCAACAATTTGCATTTGCCAGTCCCGACGACGTACCAGTACGTCGTGCAATTGCAAGGTCCCTAATTTGCACAATTTTCAATTTTTGCTTGTGATTTTTCGTATGTATACACGGGACACCTTCCTCTATTCCTCTACAAGATGCCAAGCAGGGATTATGCCTTACACCGCATAACCTCCCCCCTCCCCCCCTCACGCCATTGTCTTGGCAAAGGACCTGTTACCAGTGACCTGGCTAGTAAAGATATTCAGGGCCAGAGTGATTCCCCAATCGATGACAATGTGGAGGACAATGTTTACATAGCATTAGAAGAAGAAACAGCCAGAAATAATGATCAGGTAATGTGGCAAAAAAATGTCAGGTATGGTGATTAGTTAGTGAGTGAAACAATGCTTATAATGCCTTTATTACTGCTTGAAAACCAATATACTCTCATACTACATATACATTCGTACCAAGTAAATAAATAAATACCGTTTATGAGTGGATAAAATAGTTACCCTCCCATAGAACGCGTTTTCTTTGGTCCCAACATGTTAGAAAACCCGGTCAGGTAAGGAGGAACTCCTACCTGGATTCGGTATTTTAAACCTCAGGTGAGCGATTTCTCTATGAATTTTCGATGTTTCTCACCAAAAGCGAAGGTTTAAGCCAAAATTTTTTTTTTCGAAAATACCTCGGGACTGGGGGATGACGGAGGTGCGGAAAACCTCGGGACGTGACGGGTTAATTAGTTTGCCCTCTCACCTGTTGTTTTCTTTCTTTGCTTCTCCTTTTTCCATTTTATTCTGTTTCTATTCTTTCGTATCATCACCTATCGAATGTTGCATACTCTCTCTCTCTGTCTCTCTCTCTCTCTCTCTCTCTCTCTCTCTCTCTCTCCTACATTCCAGAACTGTTCCTCCACCTTCCTTTTTAACCCTCTGCTTTAATCATCCCTTCCATTTGCTTCCTTTCATTTCAAATCTCGGTTTTGCCTCTGTGCCCCTCATGTGCCTTTCCTCTGTGTTCTCTATATTTCCATCTCTCTCTTCCCCTCCCCTCTGTTATCTCCATGTTCACATTTTCTGTTCTCTTCTTTCCCTTCCTCTCTTCTATTTCTGGCCTTCATATCTTTCATTCCTTCCGCTTCGTCTCTCCTAAGGCCGTATACTCGTTGCCATGGAAGACTTCGTTGCGATATGTATTTATTTTTTACGTATTATATCTGTGATTTTATCGTCCAGTCATTTTTGTGCCCGATCAGAAGCGTTAGTGCCTGGAAGCAGGCTATAAAGTTCTGATAACTAAGGTGAGGATGATCAGTTGCTCTTCCCTGAGTAGCATTATGTAACCAAAAAACGCCAGTCTCGCCTCGGATATAAACCCCTATATAAGGACAGTATTGTTAAGTTTGGAAATGAGCGGCTCGGCCAGGCCAGGCCAGGCCCGACTCGACCTGACCCTAACGCAAAGAAGCTAATAATTTCACTACTATGTGAGTTAGAGTTGAAAGTCTTTCTCCTTGTGATACAGTAATTCAATAAATTTTTGTTATCGACTAAAAACTCAAACTTAAAGGCGTAAAAACTCCTTGGAATCTCGAGTTCTCAAAGGGAGTGTTCGGCTGTAATCGGTGAACGCATCAGTTACAAAATCACATTAAAAAAGATTTTCCGTCATAACGCTGTGTATATCAGAGGGGAAACTGTGATAACATGGCGCATGCTCGCTCGTCACGCGCTCACAAAGCGCGCTTTAATAAGTTACAGGAAATTATTTGGTTTGTCACTCAGTGTAGAGACACCTTAAGGGTGCGGTACATAAGTGAGTGATCGGTGGATGCCCCAACCTGCCACTGGGAGCACCACCTTCCGCTGTTTTATATACTATACCTAAGTATTCCCTTGTGTGCATTTCATGTATTTTTGCCATCGATATAATTTGCATCAGTAACATACGAGAGGAATCTATAGATATAATATGGAGAATATATATAACAACGGAAGAGACATTTGCAAATGCTCTAAAGCCAAGAATATGATTCCTAGACTCCTTCCCATTCATCTCGGCCTTTTATTCTCTCTCTCTCTCTCTCTCTCTCTCTCTCTCTCTCTCTCTCTCTCTCTCTTTCTCTCTCTATCGTTCCGTTTCTTTCTTTATTTTTTCTCCTTGGCTTCTTTTCCGATTCTTTGATTTCAGTTGAACCGTTCCTTTTGTACTTGTCTTTTTTTTTTTTTTCTGCTCACAGCAGAAAATGAAGGTTAATCTCTCTCTCTCTCTCTCTCTCTCTCTCTCTCGTTTCGTTTCTATATTTTTTTCTCCATGGCTTTGTTTCCGATTCTCCGATTTCATTTGAACCATTCCTTTTGTACTCGCTTGTCTTGTTTTTTTCTGCTCGCAGAAGAAGATAATGGTTATTTATTTATTTTTTTTTTTCTCTCTCTCTCTCTCTAAGTATCCACTTATCTATATATCAATCTCACACCATTTTGAACATCGATCATAAAAAAAAAAAAAAAACTTGTCTGTTAAGGGCAGACCACCTCCTACGGACAGTAAAGTCTCTGATGTCTCCGATTTTTTTTATTTTTTTTATTGAGATGTCTCTAGCTGGACACTGAGTATGGTCAGTGATATGAAACAAAGATGTAAGCAGTAGCGCAAACACTTTGCTTTGTCTTCAACAACTAGGGCACCGGAACTACCCACCTCTTGCCTCCAATTGTTGGACTAATATAACGATGGTAAATTATCACAAATCTGTATATAGCAACATCTGCAGGTATCTGCTCGCAGTATCTGCAGAGGGATAAATCCCGCATCGGATATTTCACTATCGATGCTGTCAGTAGAAGAAAAGTCTTCCACATTCCTTGTTCTCCTTTTAATTGTTTTCTGCAGCATACAGGGTATAGGCAACGTGGTCATTGTGCTGTATCTATCTTGTCATACATATAGCCCGTCTAGGAACAGGGCTCCGAGGCTAGTCTGATGTAGTCCATAATAGTTAACGTACCTTGTATTGTATCTTGATTAATGTCAATCATTTGTTAATTTTAGAGAAGGCCCTTCTAACTGACAGAACTAACCCTTTCTTTCTATGACATCTTTTTATACTATATTCCTGTTACAACCAGATTTTATTCAGATAAAGGGAGACTTCTCGTTGTGAAGAAGTTAATAACTTCTAAATCCCACTAGACATTATTGTGCAGCTTGGGGTAGAACTGCCATGGGGAATCCGAAATACGTAGATGATTACCTTAAGGTCCTGGTGGCATTATATGATTGACAGAACTCTATAGGTATGTATGCTGATACCCACAAGATAATAGGAATGACGAACTTTGTGAACGCTGTGGTCTTTCTCCCTTGTTCATGTTCACTGAGTACTGCCACTGGGGACCTGGATGTAAACTGATTACTGTGGGTCATATTCTAGGGGAAGGTTGTGACTTAAAGAAATTTTATTATCTGCCTCAGCAACCCTCGTGTAGTCGATAGGCATTCCCTTCATCGCCCTTGTGTATTAACACCTTAACCATGGGGCGTCACTTTCGTGATGCTTGGGAGCAAGGGATCATACCAAGGGGCATCACCTTTGTGATTCTGTGTTATTTTGAATTCGCCCGGGCTTTCAAGTGGTGGCTTGTATCATCTATCAGTACTACCAGTGTCCAGCTATACTCAGTTCTGCTAATGTCACCTGTACTCCCATCCACTGTTGACAGTTTAGCCATTTTTCTCCTGTCCTTGACCTCCCCCCTCCTTACCTCCCCTCCATTACCCTCTCCTCCCGCCTGACCAGCTGCGCTGCGCTACACAAATGCTGGACGTATTTTTCAACTCATTTTATCCATTCACATGTGCCCTTTGCCCTATTCTTATACAAAATAATATATAAAAGAAAGATAAAAGGTAAATGATACTGCCATACATCTGGAATGGGCTAATTATCACCTGACAACACCTCAACGTGCACTCTTTCGCTAAGTTTCCCTGTTTATTTCCTCTTGAAATATGCCGTATGACCTGATCTCATAATAAAAATATATATAAGAAAGGAAGGAAGAAGCCTAAGTGATATTAACATTCACCTGGAACTACCTAATTTATTATGTATTGTCTAGATTTCCTGCCAATCATTTCATAACGTATATATTAGCAGCTGTCACCACGCTGACACTGGCAGCCTTTCACTGCCCCTAGGCAACAGCATTCAGTTTAATATCGTCCTTCACGGTGAAACCACGTCGGATTCGCTCCTGTTCAATTCCGCCGCTTTTTAGCCCCATGCAAAGGGCCTTGAGACCTCTATCCCTACCAAACCTCGTGTGGAAAGGGGTAAAGGGCTAAGTGACTGCTGTGGAATGTGAACTGACTGATTTATCAATGAAAATGATGGACAGTGATTACGATCTTTTTGGTGACTCTAAAACAGTGCAAGTGGAAATGTAAATAATGTGTAAACAGCAAGTGAAAGCAATGAATGTAAATATAAGTGAACAATGGAAAATAGTTTTATAAGTTACTGCAAGTTACAGTGCATAACACAGTGTAAATAAAATAGAAATATAAATAATGTAAATAAAATAAAGAATGTAAATAGAAATGTAAATGAGTATTAATATAAGAATACGAGTATATATACTAGGATTAATGAAGGTGAAAGTTTCACTCTAGTATGTATGAATACTGGGTGTTATGAAAGTGAAAGTGGCAGATTCACTCTCAACACTAGTATACAGGACGAGAAAGTGAATGCCTGGAGTGAAAATAAGCTACTAGTACTGAGAGAAACTTATAGATAAATATTGTATATATCAATAAGTGTAATAGAGTATTAAGAATATAAAGTGTGAATGTGTTTATAAATAATAAATGACAGCTCCTCCTCAGAATACCACCGGGGAACTAGCCCGGGAGGAAAGCTCGTATGCGCTCGTAATTTACATTACTTTCACAGTGTTTATTTTTTTGGAATATGGATTCCAAACTACTTGAAATTCATAGAATAATGTTTGTAGTTATAATATCAGGCAGTGGTAACCATATTACGGGGTATCGGGAAGTGTGTCACGAATCAAATTCGCGACATTTTCCTTTTGTGAGAAACCACGAACTATTAGTGGAAAACTCACTGTGTTTCGCTCAGTTAACCGTTTCTCTCTCCATTTCGGTGGTATACTTTTCAAAACATTCGTCACTCTTTCAAAAGTGACCGATCTAATGCACGTCATTGAGTGCTCTACTGAGCGATATTATTGTTTCTTTATTGTTCGCCCCTGCTTGCCTAAACCGTTGGCCACGCTTCTGGGCTGGCCTGTGCGTTCTACCTCATGCATCGTTTGAATAGTCAGTCAAGTGTCTGCTGTGATGGAGTAAGGTTCTGTACTCCAGCAGTGAGGGTCAGCTAGCACCCAGGCTCACTAGACTACAGTTCTCCAGGCTCCCACCCTTCGTTGGTGATACACTGCATTCATTGACCAGTATTTCCTTTTCGTTTTCCTAGACTTAAGAGTTTAGTTAAGGTGTTTTTTTTTTTTCTAGGCGTAAGAATTTAGCTTTTGAGTGAGTGACTGAGTGCGATCTCATTAATTTGATTTTGAAATGTAACGTTAAATTTATTTTGTAATCAATAAACTTAACAGTTCTTTTTCTTGAGCTTAATGTAATGTAAACTCATGTTTCATTTCTCCATAATTAAGCTTATTTCCCTTATAGCTCCTAGCTTGCATAAACGTTTGCCATTCATAACTGGTACTTAGGCCAGGCTTGTCGTATTAAGCTTAAAATCCGTTGTGCCTCCTAGGAGTTAAGCATCAGCAAGAACCTGATATTATTAAAAACCAGACTCTATATATTAAAGTCATTGTATTGAAATCTGATAAAACTTCGATGTAATCACTTCTCATGGAACTGAAGATGGATCTATGCACTTGATAATACACCTAATAGTAAGATAAATGAAAGTAACATTACATGCGGCAAGACGTGAGAGTGAGCGATGGTTCATATATCCGATCCATCCGCCTAACAAATCAGTGTTTTGGTGTAGGTAAGGAGGGGGAGTTGGGGGGGGGGGTAGACGTGTGCGATTAACCTGACCTCTGGTGGCAGAATATCGTGCATCACGAATTTCTGTCCGAAGGTGTACGTATGGTGGACAGTGTATGTGTCAGCACTGTGTGGAAATCTTTGTCTTCACAATTGTATGAAAGAGGTTGTTCATTCTATTAGTGTTGGCCATTTTTTTTCTCTTCCGGATTTTCCTCATAATTTGATTTGTCTGGCCCCACTAGATCTATCTATCTATATACCTAGGCTGCTTCCCCCAAGGAAAGGGAGGTAGCCGAGACAGGACGACACACTCCCCGCTTACTTATCCATTCAAACACATTCATTCGCATCTTAGCCCCAAAGGGGAGAAGGGACAGATCCTCACCGCACCGCACCGCACAAGGGTCAACTGCGCAGTGCAATCAGTGACATCCGCAGCAGGGCCCTACAGCAGAGCTGGTTTACCCCTGCCACACTATAATAGACCCATCCCCTTACCCGCACTTGACCTGACTAGGTGATCAGACCAAATGCGGGAAAATGTCCCCTCAGGGATGCGTCATCATTTATTCATTCACAGTTTCTCTCCATTTATTTCTGTCACGCACAGCCACTCTTCCTTGCTTAACAGACATCCCTCTCACATCCAGCGCTCTCTTCACACTGTCCATCCATCCTATTCATGGTCTCCCTCTCAGCCTTACACCTCTCACATCAGATCTAGTTATCTTTTTCACCAATCGCTCATTATCCATTCTCTCCATATGCCCAAACCATCGCAACACCCTCTGCTCAACTCTATCAGCCATCTCCCAAACAACTCCAGTTCTCCTTCGCACTTCATCATTTCGCACTCGATCCATACGCGTCACTCCACACATACTCCTCAGACACCTCATCTCCATTACATTCAAACTTTTCCTCTCTGCTACACCCATATTCCATGTTTCAGCCCCATATAACGCAGTCGGTACCACAACACCCTCATACAGCCTTCTCTTTATATCCATTCTAAGCGAACGACATCTAAACACCTTTTTCATTCCTCCCAACACCTTTCCTACTTCATTCATTCTAAACTTCACTTCTATTCTTCCCTCCACAGGAACATGTGACCCTAAATATTTAAAACACACTAACTCTAGATAGCATTAATTAATAATTGTTTATTACAGTTCTTTTAATCGCTCACTGGGTTAATGTGATAGTATATTTTATATATCACACAGCAGATGGAATGTTGTCTAGTTGTACGCATGAAACACTTATTTTATGTATGAATGCTATAGTAATGATTAATTATACAGTATTTAATTGTTATTGCTGGTGCAAGTACTTAGTGATTGACTTAATGTATATAACTGAAGTAGGTATACATTGGTAAGTTGTAACTATAAAGCACGTTTTCTATGTTTGTGCAGAATGTTTGTCTATCACTTTGACTATCATTGTGTATTGTTTATAAATGAAGTAAATATTCAACTCACTGATTATTACCATGGTGGGAATGGTGATGTCAGATCGGGTTGATTGATGTGCTATGGAGTTCTCAACAATTGCTGGCACAGCGCAAGTCGACTCCTCACTCTGGTAATTGTGATGGTGGTGGTGATGGAGAGTGGCTGGAGAGAATGGTGGGGAGAGGTGGGGGGTTGATGTGGGTGTCAGTAAGCTGAGTTAAGCTATCTCGGCACCGCATGTCAGTGCTCTCACTGCAGCTCTCTTTCCCCTTGCTTCCCTAACTTCAGTTTCTTGCTTCTTACTTTTTATTTGCTTGTATGCTTGTTGTCTTGTATATGTGGCTTGTTTTGTGACAATCGTTGATACTTGTAGTTTATCGTGAATCGTAGGACAGAAGCTCGTAGCTGAATAGAATTATTGTAGCTGAATGTTGAATCTTGATAAAATAGTGAAGCATTAGTAGACTGTATTGTGGTTCGTTGGTTAGCTGATTTTCACCGATGTCGATACTTAGTCGTAGAAAGACAGAGGTTAGTTGTAACTGTAGATCGTCAAACGACTGCCAGTATGAAGTTGTGAAGCGTCTTATGGCTCGAACTTGTAGTCGTTTTTGTATTCTGTCTTGATAATGTAGACTCAGCTGTAGACTTGTAGACGTGGTTCATACGTTTTACTGCCACCAAACATAACATCTTAAGCATCGTTGCTACCAAATATAATATAATTATTCGTCGCCGAGCTATTACAACAGTGTGCTGAATTGTACAGATTTTAAGGAATGTTCGTTGTACTTGTATATGGCAGGAGAAAAAGAAAATTGAGTCTGGATTTTAACTGCAGTTTATTTCTTCAAAGGGAGAATCTCACAAGAGCAGTATTCAGATGAGTTTATTTCTTCAAATGGGAGTATCTCACAAGAGCAATACTGAGGTGAGAGCGGTTTTATGCTGGCTAACCCCGCCTCTCCTCACCATGCCTCTCTCTCTCTCTTTCCTAACCCCTTCTGCCCTGTCTCTCCCATTTCCCCTGAATATGACTGGTTGTGTCACGTGTAAGGGCACGGGCCTGTGGAACTTTCCAAGCCTGTGGAGGTTCCCATCAGGCATCAATGTGCTGTGTGTGAAATTCCTAACTACAGTAAGAATGTGCAAATGTTATTTCCTCCAGCCCTCTCGCTTAGGTACGACTATCCTCTAACCTCTATATTGGATATATACGTTACTAGCTATTATGTAGTGTGTTGTGATATTTTAGTGTCCCGACAATGCCATGCTACTCCCAGCATCCCTTTGAAGACATATGCATACTAGGGATGACAGTCAGTAGTTCTGTGTAGAGAAGCCATATCACCGCAACCTCTCTGCTGCTTTACGCTATCTGTTCCCTTCATCTACAACTAACGAACCATCTCTGCACCAAGGCTGACATACGAGCCAGGGTTGGCCTTGTAAAGTTAATGAATTATTGAAAAGCTCAAGGTACGGACGAAATAGAAAATGAGTGTAAGTGAAGAGAAAAGGAGGAAGTAGAGCATATGAGAATGTGAACTGTAAATAGCGCTACGACAGGAGGCGTGGGGAAGAGGAAGGAGAACCTAATATGAAGGCAGAGAAAGACAAAGAGGAGAGGAGAGCCAAGAATGGGGACTGAAAAGAGAGGCGAGGTAGAAATGAGAGAGCCGGAGTGAAGGAAGGAAGGAAAAATGGGTGGGGGGGGGGAGGGATAAGGTAAGAAAAACAATGAGACGGAGGGGTGAGACAGTCAGGGGGTGGAGACAGAGACGAGTCAGCAAAGACTAAATAGCCGAACAGTGAGGTAGGCAGATGGGGGAGGCAGAGGAGAGGAAGGGAGGTAGGGCGGTGAAGCAGAGAAGTAGCTAAAGACGGAGAGAGGCAGGTCTGGGCTCCGGACTGGCGCCAACCTGGGGATGTCTCATTGCCATTTTTTTATGTCACCTGCACTCTCGTCCTTATCATTTTCTATTTACTTTTCATGCCTATGGTAAATGATCCAAAACTCCGGAAATTTCATCTACATTCACCAGTATCCTTCCCAGCAAGATATCTGTAAGGGAGGATATACTTAATCTCTATACAATAATACGCCATACAACTAGAATAAAATCGTCCAGAAGTTACAAGAATACTGGTTAAGTCCTTCTGTCCGATGATGTACATATACTTTACTGTAATTCCCCCCAAAACTTTCTCTTCAGAATGGAGAATCAGATGATGGTGATGTAGTTAATTAAAACAATATAAAATCTCTTCAGATGGAAATGTCTCTCCTCCAGTCAAGGAAATGATGAAGATAATGTAGAGAATTAGAATAAAGTAGAAGAATGAGCACGCAGAGAAAACATCCGGACCCATAAGGTGGTCTTAGAGCAGAACATCTGTCTTTGCTCTTTGACTGTGTCCTTCGACAGAGTGCTGTCAAAATCGAATTACTTCATCCTTGTACATGCCACCACAGCACACCACTCCATCACATGTACACACCACCACTTGTACTCCACACCACATCACACCAACTCCCGTGCACTACACACCTCTAATACTACGCTACACCTACCAGTACAGAACAGTACACCATACTATATCACACCACCACCAGTACACTACATCACACAAAACCACACCACCATCTGAACACCACACCACACCACCACCAGTACACCACACAACACAACACCACGACTGTACACCATGTCACTGGGTTTTTATAATATCACGGTGTTTTTTTAAATAAATGCTAAATATTATTTAATTGATAATAATATTCAATAATATTGAAGAGCAGGGACAATGATCGTCTTACTAAATCAAGCAACGATTACTTTACGCTGACTTCTTCGCACGATTCTCTAAGAACGAGATTTTATAAACTTCCTCAACAGTACACAGCAAAGACTAATTACTCAATTGCTGTTTCTTAGTACTGTTAGCCTCTGGAGAAAGTTACTTCACCCCTGACAATAAATAACTAATACTAATGATAATATCAGGCTCTTGCTGGTGCTTAACTCCCAGGAGGCACAACGGATTTTAAGTTTAATACAAGACTGGCCTAAGTACCAGTTATGAATAGCAAAACGTTTATGCAAGCTAGGAGCTATTTGGAAAATAATCTTAATTATGGAGAAATGAAACAAGAGTTTACATTACATTAAGCTCAAGAAAAAGAACTGTTAAATTTATTGATTACAAAATAAATTTAACGTTACATTTCAAATCAAATTAATGAGATCGCACTCACTCACTCACTCGAGCTAAATTCTTACGCCTAGGAAAAACACCTTAACTAAACTCTTAAACCTAGGAAAATACAAAAGGAAATACTGGTCAATGAATGCTGTGTATCACCCAAAGCTGAACTAAGGGTGGGAGCACTGGAGAACTGTGAAGTGGAGTTTGGGTACTAGCTGACCTCTCACACTGCTGGCACAGGACCTCTCTCCGTCACAGCAAACATTTGACTGCCTAAGTCGTGGGAAACAAAAGCGGAGCACTAGGCCGCATTTTTCTAACGGTCGAGGCAAGCAGGGGCGAACAATAAAGAAACAATAGTATCGCTCAGTAGAGCACTTAGTGACGTGCATTAAATCGGTCATTTTTGAAACAGTGACGAATGTTTTGAAAAATATACCACCGAAGTGGAGAGAGAAACGGTTAACTGAGCGATACACAGTGAGTTTTCCACTAATAGTTCGTGGCTTCTCTCAAAAGGGAAATGTCGCGAATTTGATTCGTGACATTACGCCCCTACAAAATTAAATTTTTTCCTGATGGGAAAAAATTTTTGGATATATATATATATATATATATATATATATATATATATATGTACACATCCTAACTCAGTCACACAAGATTCACACTGTGGTGTGCGTGCTATCCTGCTACAGGAGAAAGTCGCAGTCGCCAGTGAGCGAAAAAAAAAACTCGTATTTACGTTAATAGAAGCAAGCTTGAGGGAAAAACTCCGTGACGACGGTGAAAATCCTGTAATCAGGTCAAACTGAGCGAAAGTTAGCTACATTTACACTGAAAACTAATTGTTGTGTAGCGTGGTGTATGTAATACACGGTGTAGGTGTGACAGTTGTAGTGTAACCGTACCTATGTGTAAAATGACACAGTAAATAATACGGCGACGACGAAGGCAGAGGAGAAGAGGCGGCAGCGTGCGGCAGACGATCAGCTGGCCCACACAGCAAAACTGCTACACCCATTGCTGTACCTGCAAAACCAATTAAGGTGGAGCATAAAAAGTGTCAATGAGACAAAATTCTTATTACGTTACAATTACTCTGTCTGCCTAGCAATCAGTACATGGTACGAAAAGTACGCTCTGGCTGAAAAATACAAGTGACAGCCTAAGCTTCGTACATTCGAGGTCGCCATTAATTATAGCACACGATTACTGTTAGCAAGTTGAGAATCCTTGTGCAAACTCGGGTCTTCCATAGCCTCAAACTGCACACGGGTCCTCAACCTGTGCCTCAACCTACGGTACTCATATTAATATCGGGGAGCTGAGAATCCTTGTGCAAACTCGGGTCTTCCATAGCCTCGAGTTGCCTCTGCGGAGTTCTCACTTCCCCCTTAACCTACAGTACTTATATTAATATCGGGGAGCTGAGAATCCTTGTGCAAACTCGGGTCTTCCATAGCCTCGAGTTGCCTCTGTGGAGTTCTCACTTCCCCCTTAACCTACAGTACTTATATTAGTATCGGGGAGCTGAGAATCCTTGTGCAAACTCGGGTCTTCCATAGCCTCGAGTTGCCTCTGCGGAGTTCTCTCTCGAACTTCCTCCTTAACCTACAGTACTTATATTAGTATCGGGGAGCTGAGAATCCTTGTGCAAACTCGGGTCTTCCATAGCCTCGAGTCGCCTCTGCGGAGTTCTCTCTCGAACTTCCCCCTTAACCTATGGTACATAATATGTATGTACAGGCCCTGGACATAATGTGTCCTGTGGGGCCAATGGGCGAGACGTCAGGTCTGCACCCACTTCACCACTACCCTGTCTCTCAACTGACTCAGAGATTACAGGTGTGGTTACGAACGGCACAGGAAGGACATGTCCCTGATTAGTGGTGTTACTTTGACACACACTGCAGGAACGGACAAAACTATCTGTCTCATCCCATCCCTGGCCAGAAAAAGTCAGCTCGGATACGGCCCTGGGTCTTCCTTTTGCCCATGTGACCTCCTGAGGCTGAACAATGACACCATTGTAACACTGCTAGGCGGTACTTGGCGGGAACGACAAACTGCAGTCGAACCTCGCCCTTGGGTGTTCGTGACTCACGGTAGAGCCGTCTTTGTTTGTGAAGGAACTTGGCTCGACCTCCCCGTGAATACTTAATCACTGACCCTTTTGTTTGTTCCGCACGGCAGCAAGTGTCGGGTCAGAATGTTGTTCTTGTACAACAAGTTGGCTACACATCAGATCTTGCGGCGATTCAATGATCACTGGGGTGACACAATCTGGAGCCTCAGCCATGGCTCGTGTTACCGCAGCAGCTGAAGTCTGAGTAGCGTCATCATCGGAGCAACTATCCTTGACTCCATGAATATTGCCAATGATGAGGTCAAATAAAGGTTCTGTCATGACAACTGCAAGTGTCGTACCAGTATAAAATGGACATGCCACCTGGATACATGCCTCAGGGAACAATCTCACTGATCCATCATTAAGGTTTGCATGGATCTGCCGACCTGTATACTGCTCAGGCCGAACTAAACTCTGCTTGACAGAGCAACCTGAGGAACCATTGTCTCTCAGGACCTTCACAGGGATGCCTCCCACAAACCCTGGCTGAACAAGGAAGGTACTGTCACCTGTGGGAGGGCCTGTGGAGGAAGCAGCTAGCCACTCATGAGGCTGCTGAATTGATGAGGCAAACATTATGCCTTGAGAATTATATTCGGAAGATGGAACATTAGCCATCTGTGGAGGGGGGTTCACTGTCACTGTGGGACTAGTGAACTGTGGGGAAGTACCCATACTGGTAGGGACGTGACCACCGTTCTGCTGCTGAGGAATGAAGGCTGCATTCGCTTCCTGCCTCTTTTGAGCTGGTGGTGAAAAAGTTTGTCCTGACGGTCGGTTGCGTGGATGATACTGCTGCTGGTTAGGGTACTTGTTGTATCTCTTCCACTCAGGTTTCTGAGTGTTTTGCCCCTGGTCCTTCCACTGCGGTTTTGGACCTTGGCCATTATTCTGAGAATGGCCTTGTTGCTGGGGTTCAGTCTGAGACGAATTCCCAGATTTATCAGGTTTTCTGTTCCAGGTGTTTTGCTTACGAGATTCATACCCGTATGCAGTAAAGAATGCGTCAGCCTTTTCTGCCATTTGGCTGGCATCTTTCACCTGGCAGATCTTAAGCTGTGCTATGAGCTCAGCAGGCCACGACCTTTCTAGCTGTGTACGCAGCATAAGGTCAATTATTCTCTCATGCATGGAAGGAGTTTCATCTTTCTCCATCCACTCATTTAAGTAAGCAGTGAGATGATCAAGGAACTGAACAGCTGTCTCCTTGTCTTGGAGACGAGCTCGCATGAACTGAACTTTGGCGTTGTCTACTGTGAGACCATACGCCTTAATGAGTGCAGCTTTCATCATCTCATACGTGAGATTGTCTCCACGAATTCTGTGGAGAATATCGAGGGCAGGGCCCTCAAATAAACTAAGAAATTGGATCCGCTTAGCTGCCTCATCCAGTTGATACATGTCTGCCATGTCCTCAAAACGAGCTATGTACGGCTCGATTCCCTCGCTTTCCTTGTATGAAGGAAGCTTGATGCGTGGGGTCGCCAGGACATGTGTAGGAAGAGCGCTAGTGGAGCTTGGATTAACTGCACCAGATGTGTCTGAAGCCAAGGAATCTCGCTTGAGCTTCAGCACTTCAAGTTCATGTTTTTTGCGTGCTTCTCGCTCGGCACGTTCGTGTTCTCGTTGTTCCCGCTCGTATTCCCGTTGTTCCTGCTCTTTTTCTAACTCGAGCTCGCTTTGTTTCTCCTCGTGTTCGCGCTGTTCTCTCTCGTATTCGCGTTGAATCTTACGCTCTTCACGGGCATCATTCTCGCGCTGCTGCTCCTGATTATGCCGTGAGAGTATATACTCTTTAATTTCGGTTGGGTCCGAAAGACCCATTTCCTTGGCTTCCTGTAAAAATACAGTGGTAGCCATGGCGCTAATTTACTAAGCAAACCGAAACTGAGTACTGACTGCTTCGCAAATGAATGCTAATAACACAAATAAAGAATACAGACACAAGCTAGTGGTGACCAGTCTTATCTAGTTAACTGGAAAAGAATAAAGCAAAAATGCAAATAACTGGGAAGACTCAATAATTAACAATGGGTACGGCGACTTCCCAGGAGCGAATAAAATTGTCTGGCGTTACCAAAAATAAAGTGCTAAATAGAGTTAAGTACCCTATGGATTGATAAAGCAAAAATTCACTTGCTAAATTAACGGTAAACACCAGTAAACTTGTGCCTATAAACTTAAATACCTAAATATGAACGAGTGAGCACTATCTCGTGAATAGCTTTAGAGCTAGGAGTTAATATCCTGGAATGAGGTCGCCAATTGTCACGGGGTTTTTATAATATCACGGTGTTTTTTTAAATAAATGCTAAATATTATTTAATTGATAATAATATTCAATAATATTGAAGAGCAGGGACAATGATCGCCTTACTAAATCAAGCAACGATTACTTTACGCTGACTTCTTCGCACGATTCTCTAAGAACGAGATTTTATAAACTTCCTCAACAGTACACAGCAAAGACTAATTACTCAATTGCTGTTTCTTAGTACTGTTAGCCTCTGGAGAAGATTACTTCACCCCTGACAATAAATAACTAATACTAATGATAATATCAGGCTCTTGCTGGTGCTTAACTCCCAGGAGGCACAACGGATTTTAAGTTTAATAGAAGACTGGCCTAAGTACCAGTTATGAATAGCAAAACGTTTATGCAAGCTAGGAGCTATATGGAAAATAAGCTTAATTATGGAGAAATGAAACAAGAGTTTACATTACATTAAGCTCAAGAAAAAGAACTGTTAAATTTATTGATTACAAAATAAATTTAACGTTACATTTCAAATCAAATTAATGAGATCGCACTCACACACTCACTCGAGCTAAATTCTTACGCCTAGGAAAAACACCTTAACTAAACTCTTAAACCTAGGAAAATACAAAAGGAAATACTGGTCAATGAATGCTGTGTATCACCCAAAGCTGAACTAAGGGTGGGAGCATTGGAGAACTGTGAAGTGGAGTTTGGGTACTAGCTGACCTCTCACACTGCTGGCACAGGACCTCTCTCCGTCACAGCAAACATTTGACTGCCTAAGTCGTGGGAAACAAAACCGGAGCACTAGGCCGCATTTTTCTAACGGTCGAGGCAAGCAGGGGCGAACAACAAAGAAACAATAGTATCGTTCAGTAGAGCACTTAGTGACGTGCATTAAATCGGTCACTTTTGAAACAGTGACGAATGTTTTGTAAAGTATACCACCGAAGTGGAGAGAGAAACGGTTAACTGAGCGATACACAGTGAGTTTTCCACTAATAGTTCGTGGCTTCTCACAAAAGGGAAATGTCGCGAATTTGATTCGTGACAAACCACACCACCACCAGAGCACCACACACCACACCAGTCCATATCAACACCAGTACGCTACAGCACACAACATCCCCACAGTACACCGGACCACTGCCTATAACACCACACACCACACCTCATCACAACACGCCGTATCACACCACACCTACACACATCACAACACACCACCGACACACCACATCACAACTTGCACACTACGCCACTGCACACCAAATCACCAACTGATCTGACTGAAACGATCATCAATGCAAGACTTGTTAGTGCGTGAAACAATGCCGTGAGGCCCGAAATGCTCATAAACTGGGTGTGTGGGAGGGCGAGATAGCATCAGAGTGTTTACGGTTCACTCGCATTGAGTTTCCATCTCTCGTGCATTTGATAATGCAGTCGCGGATTGCAGTGCCAGAGGGCGCTGGAGCGGGACTCCTTCACATGGTTGCGCCGATATAACCGGGCTACTCCACTGCCCAGTTATACAAACGAACCTCTGCTCCCTCCCTATTCCCCATAAGAAGGATGGTGAACTGCACGAAAGGGAAATTTAAAACCCCCAGTTCACTGGGTTCACATTCACATGAACCTGGGGTTTCAGCTGTTACTACTCATTGGCAGGGACAGTCCTCGTGGGAGCTCCTGCCCTGTCTTTCCTGTTATGGATACATCCAGGGACTATGTAATCTTGATGTATCTCTGTACGGAGCATGAGTTACCGTACAGTTACAGGCATCGTGAAAATATGCTTCATGTTCAGTGAGTACAACTTCCCAAATATTAAATTTCCATCGTACCTCACGTTTTTCCACAGCCAAGACTTGGACCGCAGTAATTTTAGCCTATTCTGCCCCGTAACATTGCTGTGAGTATAACTTACTTGTGGCCACTAACTCATTTTACCTTCAGGGGCTAGTGATTTACGAGAAAAGAGAAAATGATCGTATATTAGTGCGTAGCATTTGATCTTTTCTTCTTTCTATAGGCGCCAAGGAGAAATAACCAGACTCGGATAAAGTCCTGTACTTTATCATCCATAACTATATTTGATTATCCTTATTGACAAGGGATGCAGTGTAGGTTTACCCAAGTCTTCTTTGGCACATAATCATCTACCGTGATCGTATCCTTCCTACTGCATACACTATACTTCCGGAACTCATACGGATTACTCCCCTCGGTAGTTATGATGCAGCTTATCACCCTTTTATCATATACCGTATGTAAGTCGACTGATCAGTTAACAGACTCCATTTTCTTTACCTTACTTTAGAGGATGATGCATTATGGTGCAGGGAAAATTGGACTTCAGGAACGCTCAAAGCTTATTATAGAAATAAAAATACGAAAATTAAAATGGATCACGCTAACATCGATGACTAATATGATATGTAAAGAAAAACTTTACTACAGTATGAACGCAAATAACAGGACATAAAGTCTTGGATTATCTGGTGAACATAGCTGGATCCACAAGTCTATCATAGACGGTGGCAGCTTGTGTAGGAAATGACAACAGTTATGACTGTCCATAAATCAAAGTATATCTAGCTGAAGGACATGAAACAAACCTTTGTCAACAGTCAGATTACAGAGTCACTCAAGGATTCTACTGTGTATACGGAAGCGATTAGCACAAGTCTCTAGCTGGAATTCCTGAACTCAGGTCTACAAAACTGAATAGGAAGAAAAATATTGCAACGATCTGTTGAAAACCCACACAACAGCAGCCACCACTGTTACTGGCATGTGCCCCTCACTCTCTTCCTTTACTTTGCTACCAGATGTGTGAGGAAAAGACAATTATAAAGAAAGTCTATGTGTTGGTCCTGAGGCTGTCGACGAGCTGAACAAGGAGTCAGCTGGACCTCCTGACATACAGTACAGCTGCTGTAAATTACTGTATAGTTTCAGAGTAGTGGACGGGTGGTGGTTAAAAGGCTGGTGTATAGGACAGAATAATAGGTAGGTGCAGGAAGTGAAGGATGTACAGCTGAAGTATGATGTTCAGTGATCTCTACCTCTTATGCCCCTTCCCTTCATTCTCGTCCCCCCCCCCGCGCCGTCTCTCTCTCTCTCTCTCTCTCTCTCTCTCTCTCTCTATCTGTGTGTGTGTGTGTGTGTGTGTGTGTGTGTGTGTGTGTGTGTGTGTGTGTGTGTGTGTGTGTTGGCCCCTCTAAACTCCCCTTTTACATCATTTCCTCGCGCCAATGAACGTATGTAATATTTACAATTATTTGCTATATTTTTCCTTTTTCTCCAATCCCCCCATCCCTTAACCTGGGTCCCCTGCCCCGTACACTGTTCCAGCGTTTTTCCCTAATTACATCCTCTACCACCTCTTCCCTTAACCTGTGTTCTTCTCTCCTTCCTGTCGCCCTAACACTCCGTCTTTCTCAACCACTGAAACCTCAATAGATAGTGTTTATTTTTTTTTTTTTTTGATGAATCTGTATACGTTCTTTACGCGGGGTTGTGTTTTCCATATGCTAGATAAAAATTATGATTTTTAAGATCTACTCCTGAGGCAATACATGTATCTTCTTTCACCTTATTTTCTTGCTGCATGTTTGTTGATATTGGTGGAGGCTATATACAACAGATATCACAGACCTGAATAATAACGTACCATAAGCAAACACAACGAATTATATGCATACACAAGTAGATAAAAGAAGGGATCTTATCCGGTCTCCCTAACCAGCGAGAATACGGGACCCGGTCTTAATACGCATCCTGTATTGTCTCCCTCCAGTTTCCTGTAACATTGTTTATTTCGCTCTCTCACAATTTAGCATTTCCCCATATATCATTTGCTTCGTTTCTGGCTAACGATATCTAAATATCATGATATCCAGTACCAGTATCAGTAGAGCAAGCCTTGTACACAATTACAAATTACACAAAGTAACAATGTCTTCCTGCATTAATGGCATACTTGGAAAGCTTGATAAATCTTTGTATTTGCACCTGTAATTAATTATTACACCCTTGTTTTAATACTGTGATCAGGAATATATAACTTCTTTTCCTCTTATAATGATTTAAATAATTAATCTTTATTACCAGACATATCAGTCTCAGTTTTTCGAATCAATAAAAACCGCATAAGCCTGAGAACATAGTTTACATCCGCGCTCGCGTAGCGAGAGGTGTTATGTTCTGATTGGTGTGTGTGTGTGTGTGTGTGTGTGTGTGTGTGTGTGTGTGTGTGTGTGTGTGTGAGTGAGAGAGAGAGAGAGAGAGAGAGAGAGAGAGAGAGAGAGAGAGAGAGAGAGAGAGAGAGAGAGAACAAAATACCCGGTAACATATTGTTTTTAAGAACAGGTCAAAGGTAAAGATCACAGGACTAGGTCGAAATTCTGTCCGTGTGCCTGTTAGTGAACAAAATAACCACAAGATATTTTACCTCATTATTTTAGACCAACATTGTTAGATGGGTTGAGGGATCGTTTAGAGTTTAGCATATTATTTTTGAGATGCATACCTATAGGGTCAAGTTTGCATGGCGAGGTCAGCTTAAGTTTTTATTCAGTTTAGACCAGTCTTCCGAGGTACGTGCAGGGTAAGGCAAAGGTAAAGGGATTCGATTTCGGCTTGTGATGTAGTGCTGTGATCGAGGTGTTGTATTGCCCTGCGCGTTAGGTGAGCATGTAGGTGTTTCTTCTTTGTTAGTGTTGGAATGTCTGGAGCTGGGATATTGTGGTAGAGGGGGTGATAATGTTTATGTAGTGATTGTCCTATGTGCCTAGGTGTGCTGTGTGTCTCTGTTATGTAATGCCAGGGGTGTTGTGTACTGGCACAGGCTGTGGCATAGAACTGTGTGCCTCTCATATCAAGGTAGTCCCTGACAAGGAAGACTTTATTTTCAGAGTGCAAGTGAGCTATGAGGATGGTTTTGGTGCAGTCATTGGTTTCTTGGGGCATTGCTGTGTATGGTTTGCAAGATGCTGTACTGAGCATTAGATAGGATGGTGGCCTACGTCGTGCGGACATAGAACATCACTGATCTCATGCCTGGACTGTAGATGCCATGAATGAATGCACTGAGTCTAGGGGTGCACCGTTTCTTGGTATCTTACGGAGTCTGTGAAGGTGGGTCCGGTGTAATATATCACTCCAAGAACCTTAGTGGACGAAGTGTGTGACACGTGCAGTGTGATTTCAGGGGAATACTTGCATTCATGTTTACTTCAGGAGAAGCTTGGCCGTGAATCTGACTGGGGCTATCGTCTGACTGTTGTCCTTGACCTACGTCTGCAGTGTTTTGAGGTATTCCTGTTGCAGTGTGCAGGCTGTGTCTGAGATGTGGTTTATGGTTGTTCTGGTGAGGTCATCTACATATGATGCAATGCTTATGGTGTGGAGGGGGGGGATGGAAATATCATGTATATATAGGCTAAAAAGTGTAGGTGGGAGAACGGAGTCCTGTGGAACTCTATTATGAAAATTTCGTTTTTGTGATGACTTGCCTGGGAAGGCAACATGTGTTTGTTTAGCAGGCAAATAGTTGGCATGTCAACGTTTGATGTTCTCCACTTTTGTGTTGTATAACCTGGTGATTAATTTGCATCAGGGAATGTTATCGAAGGCTTTTAAAACATTTTTTGCTGTGAGAAGGGTGTATTGTGCGGGTGTAGCAGAGTTGACGTTGTCAGGTGATTGTTACGTGAAATTAGTAAGTTGTTTGTAGAGTGTATTAGGTCCAGCATGAAACAAAAACGGCAGTTGCAACATTCATTCACAGACTTTCAGCCAATACAGTTTCAGTATTTCAGTTATTCTAAAATTCTTTAACTTCCTTGAGTGTATGATTTATTAATTCATATTAATATGCAGTCCACCAGCAAGCATTAAATAATAAGTCCACCACCAACAATGTAAATGAACTACTGAATTATGTTACATGCATGTCTCAAAGGTATACATTTCTAGTTCAATGTTCACTATATAACAATAAGTATTAAAATCACTTCATTTTCACCATGACCCTCCATGACTCCTGATGGACCATATGGTAATAATGAAAACCTAGATGGATGCAAGAATACTGGAATTTGAATTATATTGATCATACCTGAAATATTCTTCCATAATATAAACAAACAATACCAGATACCAAGTATGCTCCACCGTGACAACTAAAAACTCTTTGACTTATTATAACTCACCGATGGTACCCTAACCTATGCTTGGAGCTTCACTAGGCACCGTCAGTCACTTATGACTATATGAAACTGACGACGTGAGAATGAGCACTGAACAGGCCAGGAAGCAGATCAGAAACAATGCTAGTTAGATGCGCACTATTTCACAAACCTTTTTACCTTACCATTATTACAACAATAAATCAATACACAACTAACTGTAACTGTTATTCCACATTACATCAATATTATCCATTACATTATTTCAACAATATACTCAAACATAACGAAAACACCAAACTAAAACTACAGTATACACAAATACACACAGCCAACCGAATCTCATACAACCAGGACACATAAAGACCTGTCCTTATACAGTACAAATACTTTACAGATAATTACTTGATACAATATCTAAGGTAAACAGTATATAGTTACAATACAGTACATGCCATCGTGAGTGCAAGTGGTAAATGATGACACAGAGTAGTGTTGTAAATCCATGCTGTGGAGTAAAGGGGACATGGGATGTGGCTGTGAGAATGAGGTTTTCAGTTATTTTAGATGGTGTGTTAATAGTGTTATGAGTCTGAATGACGAAGGGTGTGTTGGTATAGTGATATTTATTCCGTTTCCAAATACTGGGAATGCTATAGTGTGTGTACTGTATGTATAGTTACTAATGTTTGTCAGGGTCTGGATGCCTTGTGATCCTAAAGGCTTCAAGTACAGGTTGCTTATGCCATCGGTCACATGCTGGCAGAGTTCTTTGTTTTTTACTAACGTCAACGAAGTTGGAGGAGGTTATGTATTCACCAATGTTTGTGTTTGTTCACACCGTATCTCCAAAAGTTCTGAATGAATTTTAGTGGAAGTTTATGGAAGGGTGGGCCATGGGCCAAGAAAGAACTTATTAAATTTGGGGGCGGATCCGGATCCGAAATCTGATCCTTTGTATCCTGCATAACATCTCCAAAAGTTTTCAATGAACTTCAATACGAAGAGTGGGCCACGGGTCAAGGATCAACTGATTAAATTTGGGGGTCAAAGCAGATCCTACTTATTCGACACAATATCTCCATGGACCCGGATGCGGATCTTTTTTAATGGCAGTGACATTGGCGGAGGTATGAGCTCCCTGAATGCTTTCTACTCTTGATAATGTTGCGTGTCTGTTCTGGACTGAAGGAGGTTGCATTTTGAGAGAGAGAAAAAAGACTGTCTGTGATGAGAGGATTGTTTTTCAGACTCAGTGTGTGTTGGTGTTAAATGCCATATGGTTGCGTAGTGGTTCACGAGTATGTTTTCTTGCTCCTTCTACGAAAAGATGTGTTGGTTGTTGGAGGTGATGGAGGTGTAAGTCTTGCAGATGCATATTGTGATTTAGTTGACACTGTTGAACAGTTCGTAGAGACGAGAGGGGTCTGTGGAGTGAATGAATGTTGTTGCGAGTGCCTTTCAGTTTTCGGTTTTCTTTGTAAAAACTATGATATTTTTTCATTGCTTGGATTTTGGAGTCGTGTGATGGTGTGGTGTGTGTGTGTTCTTACCTAATTGTATCTTTACAGGAATGAGTAAAGCTCGTACTGTTCCGTGTCTTAAACCATATTTATCGTACATATCCTTAAATTTATTAATTGTTTTGGTACACACTATTTCATTCGGTAGTGCATTCCACTCTTCAATTGCTCTATTTGGGAAACTAAATTTCCTTACGTCTCTTGTCGCCTCTCTTTTTATGCATTTTTTTGCAATGTCCTCTTGCTGATGCATCCCCATAGGTTAATTAATAATTTATGTCCATTTTCTCCTTCCCTGATAGGCATTTATATAGCATAATCGTGTCTCTTCTTTTCCTTCTCTCCTGTAGTGTAGGCAGATTAAGTTTCTCTAGTCTTTCTTCGTACCTTAGATCCCTTAACCCGCGCCGTCCCGGGGACGTACTTCCACGTCCTCACGTTTTGTCACAGCTAATCCCGGGGACGTACTTCAACGTCCTGCAATTGCAAGGTTCATAATTTCCACAATTTTCAAAATTCGCGGAAGATTTTCGTTTCGCCCGGGTACCCAAGCCTCCCCTACCTGCCGCCAGGCGGGCAGCGTCCTAGACCCCGCGTGACCCGCGCTCGCCCTTGTCTCGGTCACTGACCTGCCAGCAGTGACCCAGGTCAGACATGGCGCGGAAAGGTCTCTCAGACGAGGAAATCGCATCCGTCCTGGAAGCCTTCACTGGAGACAGTGATTCTCCACTCGATGATGATGTGGTGGATCGTGATTACGTCCAGCCAGAGGAAGAAATAAGTAGCAGTGATGAGGAGGTCCCTTCGCCCCGAAAAACGCGGTATGTGACATACCGTAAGGCAAGGGAAGGCCAGCCTGCTCCCCAACCACGTGCACAGCTATCTCTCCATCACGATTCTGATCAGGACGAGGATGAGGACGATGAGGATGACAGAGGCCTAGGACGTGATATCGCCGCGTGGTTGGGAAAGGAGAAAATATCACCACGTGGATCAGAAGGTGGGGCGAGACGACACCTAAGGTATGGTCAAAGTACTTTGTCTGGGGAAGTGGCAAGTGGTGTGGTGGGATTGCTGGGAGAAAGGGAAAGTGTTGTGGCGGCAGCGCGGGGTGAAAGTGAGAGTGGTGTGGGGGTAGTGCGGGGTGAAGGGGCCAGTGGTGTGAGGGAGGCAGCACGAGCACGTGGTGCTCGTAGGCCTAGGGGAGAGGAGGTTGAGTCACTCCCCAGCACTTCTTTCGCCCCTGAATATTCACAAACTTCCTCCCCACAGCCCCAGGATGTGGGGAAAGGAAAGAAAGGGAAGGGAAAGGGTAAAGGGAAAGGGAGAGGGAAGAGAAGTGCGAGTGATGAGAGGCGCCGCTCTCCACCTCCCCAACCTCCCCCACCACCCTCACCTCCCCACCCTGACGAAGGGGACGATGGTGACGTAGCTGGAGACGGTGGTGTCACGTGGAACTGGGAGGGTGGGAGTAATTTTACTCCCATCATTCACCCTTTCACTGAGGAGTGGCGGTCAGGTTGCACGGCTCCAGGTGTAAATGCTGGGTTGTCACGGTTAGATTTTTTCAACTTATTCTTTGGTGAGGCGTTTGTTGGGCGCATAGTAGAACAAACAAATATTTTTTCACAATCCCAGCACCTTGAAAGTGAACGCTTAGGAACCACAAGCAAGCATGCAGAACAGTATTACTATCCCGTGACTATTTCAGAGATGTTCCTATTTTTTGCCCTGGTAATCTTGATGGGTGTGGTGAGGAAAAATCAAATTCCTGCCTACTGGACAACGGACCCAATCATCCTCACACCTTTCTTTGGAAAGGTGATGGGTCGTAACAGATTTCAGTTTATTCTCGGCCGCCTCCACTTTTTTGATGCAGATGATCCAGCCAATGCAAATAACACCGATAAAATGAGGAGAATTAGGCTGGTATTTGATCATTTACAGGAAATGTTCCGCTCCTCATTTTATCCCTACAGAGACCTCGTCATAGACGAGAGTCTTGTGTTGTGGAGAGGCAATATTTCCTTTAGGCAGTACATACCCAGCAAGAGACACCGTTTCGGGTTCAAGATCTTTGTTATGTGTGACTGTAAGACTGGTTATGTGCAAGACATAGTCTTGTACACGGGCGCAGAGACAGATATAATAGAAGATCGGAGTATAGGACTCTCTGGGGCCGTGGTGAAGACAATAATAGAAGAGTACCTTCATCGTGGTCATGTGTTGTACCTGGACAACTGGTACACTAGCCCTCTTCTCGCTAGGTTCCTCCACCAACATGACACCAGAGTCTGTGGTACAGTCAAGAGAAACCGTCGCCATATGGTCAAGATAGGGAGGAAACTTGACAAGAATGAGGTGGTTTTCTTCCAGGCCAATAACATCCTTGCAACCCTGTGGAACCACAACAGGGAAGTTTGCCTCCTATCAACTGTTCACAGCCCCCTGATGCACCGCACAGACTCCGTGGATCACCGTAGCGAGAGGAGGCACAACGTATGGAAACCAGAGTCTGTACTTGCCTATAATCTGAACATGAGGCAAGTTGATCAGTCAGACTCGATGATTTCAAGTGTTGACTGTGCCAGGACCACGATGAAGTGGTACAAGAAACTCTTTTTCCACTTGCTCGACATCACGGTCCTGAACGCCCACTACCTGCATGCAATGACCACTGGAGTATCCGAGACCTTTGAGGGGTTTGTGAGGGAGCTGGCACGTGAAATAATCGCCCAGCATGCCCAGGACAGACCCCCACACCGCCCCCGCGTCCCCATTGCTGCTCAGACTCCCCTACGTCTTGCAGGCCGCCGCTACCCCAGCGCAATCCCTTCCGAACCAAACCGTCGTAAACCCCAGCATCACTGCCATGTATGTAGGCACTCGACAGTCAGACCATCCACGCAGAGAAAAGACACAAGATACGAGTGTGTCGAGTGCAATGTTGCGTTGTGCCTTCAGCCTTGTTTCAAGGAATATCATAATTTCCTACACTACTGAAACTGTGTGGGAAGGCGAAATGACGCTCATGATAATGGTAAGGCCAGTCAGTAGGTGCTAAGTCAAATATAAAGTTGAAACGGGTGTTATTTTTTCAGAAAAGTAATGTATAAGATGAGAATTAGTGTAAGTGGAAAGAATTGTTATCAAAACTACACCCACTGTGTAAATCTGGTCAGTAAATATGTGATAGCAAGGAAATAAAGTGGAAACGGGTGTAATGTTAGCATGAATAAAACGTATAAGTTGAACATTACTGTAAGTTGTCATAATTGATGTCACGAGTACACCCACATTCTGGTCAGTAAATATGTGATAGGAATTATATACAGTGGAAGATGTTGTAATGTTAGTAGTAAGGTATTTTATAAGTTGATTACTAGTGTAAGATGAAACAAATGATATCGCGATAACACTCCCTGTGTAAGTACGCGCAAATATGACGCTAGGTTCCATCGTACATTCAGAAATGATGTGATATCAATTATATCAAGTGTTTACATGTGCAATGTTAGTGTAGAATTATTATATAAGTACAAAAATAGGTTGTAAGTTGAATTAGTTGTCATAGCGACTTCACCGTGTGTGTTATTATGCGCTATTATTACGCTATATATTTACGTAAGGCCTGAAATAATCTCAAAACAGTTCTATAAAGTTGAAAAGTGTATAATAATATTAGAAAAGTATTATGTAAGTAGAAAAAGCACAATACGAGTTGAAACAACAGTCACAGCGAGTTCACTCACTACGTAAATAAGCGCTAACATTACGCTAAATGTTATCAAAAGGCCTGTGAATACGTAAAAACAGTTCAATAAAATGTAAAATGGTATAATGTTATTGTAGAAGTATTATGTAAGTAAAAAAATTATATGTATCATGATTTTAGAATGTTAGCGATTCATCGTGACCAAGTTGGCCGATTTTGCTCGTTTCGCACGATGGTACAATGCTTATTTCTGCTCTATTTTTGTATAAAATCCAATATACTCTTTTATCACATGTTTTTATGTTTGTAATAAATTCATTTCTACTTACTTTCATTGGTTTCCCAAACTTATAATACCATAGAAAACGTTTGAGGCTCACACCGCCTAGGGAGAACATGGGGCCAGGTGTGACCAAAGCATACCTGGTTAAGCTAATTAGGGACCCCGGGGACCACTTTCTTTGCCATCGGCCATTGTTTCTGACCAAAAGCGAAAGTTTAAGCCAAAAAAAAAAGGGTCGAAAAATGCCCGGGATTGGGGGGTACCAGTGGTCGAAAAGTGGCCGGGACGGGGCGGGTTAAACTTGGTATCCATCTTGTAGCAGCCCTGTGAACTTTTTCAATCTAATCTATTTGTTTTTTGAGATGAGGACTCCAGACTACTGATGCATACTCCATGGTTGGTCTGATGAATGATGTTATTATCTTTCGTACCATGTCTTCATTTATGTATGTGAATGCTATTCTCATGTTTGCAAGCAGTGTATACATGTTCCATACTTTCTCACTGATGTGGTCAACTAGAGATAGTCTGTCATTAATAATCACACCTAGGTCTTTCTCTCTTTCAGATGTGTGTAGGGTTTTATTTCCTAACTTATAATCCCAATCAGGTCTTTTTCCACTTTTACCAAACTTGAATACATGACACTTGTCCACATTGATTTCCATTTGCCAAGTATTGCTCCATTCATGAAGTTAATTTCATTCTTCTTGTAGCTCTTTACAAGAGTCTGCATTAGTAATTGTCCTTTGTATTTTTGCATCATCAGCAAAATATTTAGATCACTTTCATTTCCAATGTTACTATACAGTATTTATCATTTATATACATTAACCCCTTAACAGTGGGGCGTCACTTTTGTGACGCTTGGGAGCAAGGGATCATACCGCGGGGCATCACTTTTGTGATTCTGTGATATTTTGAATTCAGCCGGGCTTTCAAGTGGTGGCTTGTATCATCTATCAGTACTGCCGATGTCCAACACTAGTCAGCACTCCTATTCTCATCTGTACTCCCATCGATTGTTGACCATTTAGCCATTTCTCCCAGTTCTTGACTCCCCTTCCTACCTCCCCTCCATTACCCTCTCCTCTCGCCTGCCCGGCCACGCTTCACTAAGTAAGTCTTCCTCGGAATTATCCACTGATTTCATCCATTGAAATAAGCCCTATGCCCTATTCTTATACCAAATTACATATATATAAAAAAAAAAATAAGGTAAGTGATAATGACATACACCTGGAATTCGCTAATTATCACCTGACAACACCTCATGTGCACTTGTTTGCTAATTTTCCCTGTTTTTTTCCTCTTGAAATATGCCGTATAATCTATTCTCGTAATAAAAATATATATAAGAAAGGAAGGGAGAACCATAAGTGATATTTACATTCACGTGGAACTTCGTAATTTATTATATATTGTCTAGAATTCCTGCCAATCATTTCATAGCGTATATATTAACAGCTGTCACCACGCTGACGTTGGCAGCATTGCACTCCCCCTAGGCCACCACAGCATTCAGTTTACTGTCGTCTTTCAAGGTGAAACCACGTCGAATTCGCGCCTCTCCAATTCCGCCGCTTTTTAGCCCCATGCAAAGGGCCCTGTGACCTCTACCCCTACTAAACCTCGTGTGGAAAGGGGTAAAGGGCTAAGTGACTGCTGTGGAACGTGAACTGGCTAATTTATCAATGAAAATGATGGACAGTGACTACGATATTACTGGTGACTAAAACAGTGCAAGTAAAAATGTAAATAATGTGTAAATAATGTGTAAACAGCAAGTGAAAGCAATGAATGTAAATATAAGTGAATAGTAGAAAATAGTTTTATAAGTTACTGCAAGTGACAGTGCATAACACAGTGTAAATAAAATAGAAATGTAAATAATGTAAATAAAATAGAGAATGTGAATAGAAATGTAAATGAGTATTGATATAAGAATATGAGTATATATACTAGGAGTGATGAAAGTGAAAGTTTCATTCTAGCAGGTATGAATACTATGAATTATGAAAGTGGAAGTGAAAGTGACAAATTCGCTCTCAATGCTAGTATGCAGGACGAGAAAGTGAATGCTATGTATTTTACTGAAAGAGAAATTGAATGCCTGCAGTGACAATAAACTACTATTACTGAAGGAAACTTATGGATAAAGACTGCAGATATATATAAGTGTTATAGAGTAATAGAAATATAAAGCGTGAATGTTTTTATGAATAATAAATAACAGAATACCAGCGGCGAACGAGCGCAAGTGGGAAGCTGGTACACGCCCGTAATTTTCATTGCTTTCACTGTGTTTTTTTTTTTTTTGGAGTATGGATTCCAAACTACTTGAAAATCATAGAATAGTGTTTCTAGTGATAATATCAGGCTGTGGTAATCATATTATTTGATGTCGGGAAGTGTAAAGTGGAGATTTCGTCACCCAACTTCAGAAGTCTCCACAAATCCTACGGTACTCGATGAAGGCTCAACAAACATCCCATGAGAAAGCTAAAGGTATGTGCCATATGCATATTTAATTATAATATTCTAGGACTGATAACTGATTTTTGGCAAATATTTTTACAAAGTCTGTTGGAGCGCGAATAACCTAGCAGGACACGCAAATCGAGCCAAAACAACCCCGCGGTTTAGGGGTTAAAAACATGATTGGTGTCAGCACAGAGCCCTGTGGAACTCCGCTAGTCACTTCCCTCCATGATGAGTAAATTTCCCTTTGTACTGTTCTCATTTCTCTTTTTTTGAGAAAATCTTGCATTCAACAATACAGTTGGCCTCGGATTCCTCCTTGATGGTACAATTTCCATAAAAGTCTTTGGTGCTGTACTATGTCAAATGCTTTCTTGAAGCCTAAATAGATACTGTCCACCCATCCCCCTCTTTTCTGTAATGTTTCTGTTACTCTGTCGTAGTAGCTCAACAGATTAGTAACACAGGATTTTCCTTTTCTGAAACCAAACTGTCATTCTGTTATCATATTGTGTTCTTCTAGATGATTTACCCAAGCTTTTGTCTTATCAGCTTTTTTAATACCTTGCTTACAATACTGGTTAGTGATACTGGTCGGTAGTTGAGTGGATTTTATCTATTCCCTTTCTTGAATAAGGGAACAATGTTTGCTTTCTTCCAAATATCAGGTAGTTTACCTTGTCTCAAGGATTTCTTGAAAATTAAAGATAATGGTTTACTTAACTCCTTTGCACATTCATATAGCACTTAACATGAAATTTCATCAGGACCATTTGCCTTTCCTTTGTCGAATTTACTTAACTCCTCCTGTATTTCTTTTTCTGATAATTGTGTATCCAGTAATATGTGTGGGAATGCATGTTCCATTTCATCCCTCTCAAAATTATTTTCTTCTGTAAAAACTGATTGAAAATTCTTATTTAGTGCATCACAAATATCCTTCTCTTGTGTATAGGTGATCCCATCATCAGTAATGGACTGCATTTTATCTTTTACTTTGGTTTTGCTTCTGATTTAGCTGTAAAATAGCTTTGGTTGATCACTACTTTTATTTACGATATCCTCCTCAAACTGTTTTTGGGCTTCCCTCCTTATTCTTGTATAATTGTTTCTTGCCTGTTTATAGTTGTTATGTGCCCTTTCACTATTGTGTCTTTTGTATCTATTTCACAACAAATCTCTTTTGTCTTTTGATTTTTAATGTTCTGTATTGAACCATTTCTTTATTTTCTTTTCTGCTTTGTGCTGTGGAATGTACTTCTGGAGTCATATTTCATAAAGTTCGCAGATTTTTTAAAATATAGCATTTAAATCTTGTCCTCTAAACTCCTTTTCCCAATGTATTTCTAAGAAGTACTACTTTAGGTCATGATATTTTCCCTCTTTATAATTCAGGCTCTTTTTTGTAACTTTCATTGCTGTTAACTAAGTCATATGCAATCCTGAAGTTGCAGTTTAGTACTGCATGGTCGTTTTTGGCAAATGGAGGGTGATACGTTTAATTGTCAATATCGTTTTCTTGCCTAGTAAATATAAGATCTAGTACTTAGGGTACATCCAGTCCTCTTTTTCTGGTGGTTTCCCTTACATGTTGCATTAGGAAAAACTCCTGCACGAGATCCAGGAGCTTTTGGTCCCAACAGCTATTTTGGCTTATTATATCTGGAGTATTCCAATTTATATTTGTATTAAAATTTCCAGTTAGTTTGATTCTTTCCTATTTCTCTTCAATTCTATGTAGTACTGCTCTTAAACTCTGAATTGTATTCTTTGTCAGATCCTCATATTTGCCTCTTTCCCATGTGTTTGATCTGGGTGGCATGTACAAATTGGCTACAATTACTTTCCCTTCAGATGTATTGATCTCTACTGCAATCAGTTCTACTTGTGAGAGTATATCTAGTTCTATTTCTTTGACTTTTAGATTTTTCTTTGTTAATATAATTCCTCCTCCTCCTTTTTTTTTTTTTTTAAGTTCCTATCTCTTCCCCATATATCGTATTCCTCTAAGTTTAGAACATCATTTGATGTCCTTGGTGTTAATTTTGTTTCAGTTAGGCATATTATATGTGGTTCATTTTCTCTGATATAATCATTCATCTCTAATAATTTAGATACCATTCCATCCATATTTGAGTACATCAACTTAATCATCTTATTTACATAGTTGTCATGACTTGGTTCTACTACCTTCCTCCTTTTTATTCCCTCCTGTTTATGTACCACATTCGAACCTACAATCTGATTACTTTGTAGAAAAACGCGTTCTCCTCCTCTGATCTTCCTTCGCTTTTTGTTTTTGCTTCCTCCCTCTTCTCTTTTAGTAATTCCAGTTCTTCCTGAGTTAGGCATCTTTTTATCCATACATTTTTGAATTCCTCTTTTTCCATGAGTTTCTTTGCATTTTTTAGTATCTCCTCCACAGCGTTAACACTCTGGAAGGTTACCTTTATGGGCCTTGACTTATTTCTCTAATATTTCCCTAACCTTTTGTGATTCTCTGTCTCTTTATTACAGATTTCCTCTGATACTTCCTTCAACATGCTCATTACATTTGCCATCTCCTTTTTGTCACTCGAGATCGTGTTTCTTATTTCTTCCTCTTCTATACCAGTGATTACTATAGATTTGTTGATGTCTGCTGAATCTCTGACCAATTTAGGATTGTTTTGGATTATTCTTTTCACCTCCTTTTTAATACTCTTTACTTTCACTTTTGTTTCTAAGTAATTTTTTACTTTCACCATTTTAGCATAAGTGGTTTCCACATCATTTTTGTAGCTTTGCACCGTTTCATTCACCCGTGTTATCTTCTCAATATCACTGCTCTGATCTATCAGATTGCTTACCTGCCTAATGGTCTCTATATCATTGTTGAACTCTTCTATAATACTCACGTGGTTGACTACTGTACTTGCCATTTCACTAATTTTCCTCCTAAGTGAACCACCTCTACTGTCAGCTCATCTATTCCTGTGTCTTTATTATTGACTTCCTTTCCTATTTTTTCTATTTCTTTCTTCTGCAAGTGCAAGTTTTTAAATTTCATCCATTTCATTCTTAAAAGCCATCTCTAATCTGTTTACTTATTCTGCCAGTATCTTGTAAGTCTCCATTTCAACCAGTTCTTGGTAGAAATCATATCCTGATTTCTACCTTTATCACTTTTCTTTCCCAAATTTGCATTCCAAAAGTAGGTGGCCGTCATGCGGTACTAAGAGCACAGATACTACTTACATTCCCTGGCGCAGTCGCAGACAAAAAACATCTGATCAGCTGATTTTGCGCATTCTTGCGCTACTTTGTTTTCTTTACTATTTAAACAAGTCTTACTTAAAACTTCTTGTTTTTATATTAGGACACCATTTAGTCTAACCTGGTACAGAGCTTGACTCATATAAAGATATTAATTTAGGTGTAGCCACTGGCCAGGTTTGGCCAGGTACGGAGTGGTGGTGAAGTGCATCCGTTCTGCTCGGCACCTCGTGTGATTAGGGGAGATGATCTGTAGCAAGTCTGTGTGTGTGTGTGTGTGTGTGTGTGTGTGTGTGTGTGTGTGTGTGTGTGAGAGAGTGGGGAGTTATGTTTAAGCTTATCACTTTGCCTTAGTAATCGGGCATTCTTTGGTGTAAAATGTGGATTTCAATATCTTCTGTTGCCTCGTGGAAAGTGGTGTTTGTGTTGACCATGATGTAGCTGAACTTTGTATTGTGCCTGTTGATGTTGTGACTCGCATGTTGGCTAGTGAGCTAAAATACAGTTCTGTTTCTCCACTGAATTTTGTCTAGTGTGCTTTCTTGTAGTATGTGTATGTGGGGTGTGATCATTCTGGTATGGATTGTGTTTCCTTTGTGATAATGACGGGGAGATGATCTGCAGCAAGTCTTGGTTCCGTCCTCGGGTGGTATTGAGTGCAAATGCTGCCGAACAGAGTGTGATGTCTAGGGAGGAAAGGGTGCGATTTGCCTTGGGTGAGATGAGGGTGTTGTGATGTGTCACTGAGAATGTTCTTATTGTTAAGGTGTGCAGCAATATCTAGGATTCGGCGGTTGTTTTGATTGCTTTCATATAAGGCTATGTTTTTAGTATTAAATCCGAGGCAAAGATGAAGACAGATACCTGTGTTAGGGGGAAGAGCTAAGGGTTGCATTGCTCAGGTAAAGTGTGGGAGGTATCATGGTGAATGTAAATGTTGAAAATATAGATTTCTTGCTTGTAACCAGATCTGTGGAAGATGTGCAGATTAGCCTGGGAGGAAGGTAGAGTCCCGGAGGATTGGAAGTCAGGTATAATTATTCCCTTGTACAAAGGTAAAGGGGAAAAAGAAGTGTGTGGTAATCATAGGGGCATTTGTCTTCTTAGTATAATAGGAAAAGTGTATGGTAGGATACTTATTGACAGAGTTAGAGAAAGAACAGAGAAATTAGTTGGAGAAGAATAGGGAGGCTTTAGGAAGGGAAGAGGTTGTGTAGATCAGATATTCATTCTTAGATCTTTAGTGGGAAAGTTTCTAGAGAAGGGAAAGAAGTTGTATGCGGCTTTCATGGATTTGGAGAAAGCATATGACAGGGTGGATAGACAAGGATTGTGGAAAGTGTTAAGAATATATGGAGTAGATGGGAAGTTGTTGAATGCTGTGAAGAGTATGTACGATGGTGCGAAGGCTGCAGTGCGTGTGGATGGTGAACTAAGTGAATTTTTCTCTTTGAAAGTTGGGTTGAAACAGGGATGTGTCATGTCTCCATGGTTGTTCAATCTGTACATGGATGGGGTAATAAAAGAGGTACAAGGTAGGGTAGTGGATGTTGGAGTGGCCCTGGTGAGAGAGGATAGTGTTTGGAAACTCCCTGTACTGTTGTTTGCAGATGATACTGTGTTGTTGAATGAAGAAGAAGGGGAGCTGCAAGGCTTGGTGGATGAGTTTGGGAGAGTGTGTAAGAAACGGAATTTGAAGGTGAATGTAGGGAAGAGTAAAGTGATGATCTTTGAGAGAGGTGAAGTCAGTGAATGTACAGCGAGGTTGGATGGTGAGGAATTGGAAAATGTGAGTACGTTTAAGTACTTGGGTAGTGTGATGAGTAAGGATGGAGGTTTGGAGGGTGAAGTGCTTGAAAGGGTACAGCAGGGAAGAAAGGTTGCTGGTTCTTTGAAAGCAGTGATAAGAAACAGGGAAGTGAGCATGGAAGTGAAATAGTTACTACATGACAGTATTGTGATACCAACTGTAACGTACGGAAGTGAGGCTTGGACGTTGTTGGAAGGACACAAGTCAAGAGTGAGAGCAGTGGAAATGAGTTCTTTAAGAGGAGCCTGTGGAGTCACATGGAGAGATAGGCTGACGAATGAGGATATAAAGGAACGTTGTGGTGTTGATGTGGATGTGATAGGGAGAGTTATGAGGAACACACTGAGGTGGTTTGGCCATGTGGAGAGGATGGAGGGTGAAAGACTGACGAAGAGAGTGTATGTGAGTGAGGTGGAGGGGGGAAGAGGGAGGGGGAGGCCGAGGATGAGATGGAGGGATGGGGTGGAGAGGTATATAAGAGAGGGGTGTGTGAGTTGGGAGCAGGACAGTGAAATGGCGGGGGACAGGGCGACTTGGAGGCGATTTGTTTGTGGCCACCCCAAACGGGATTGAAGCGTCTGGCAATAGATAGATAGATAGAACCAGATCTGACACTGAGTGACTGTATTTCTAATGTTGTGTAATTACCCGTCCCCGCCCCGGAGGGGCTCGGGGATGGATATTGTTTTCACTTAGTTTGTCTGTATGTTTGTTTGTTTGTCTGTGTGTCTGTCTGTTAACAACTTTACACAAAAACTACTGGTTCAATTTTGACTAAAATTACAGGTATAATGGGCTATGCCCTTTTGATCACCTAATTAAATTTGGGGTTTTGCGCCTCCCAAATGTAAAAAATCGGAGATGGGTAAAAGCTGTTCTTTCACCATCACTCCTTTCAAATTCGTCATATTGACATGAAACCAAAATCTAAATGTGCATCTTTCAAATCTACATCCTGAAACATGCCTCATTACAGCAGAGGGGTCATCCCTCAGTTAACAGTAGGGGTGTCAATGTCAGGTGTGATGGGTCTAAAATTTCAAATGTGCAGAAAATCGTCATTTTTCACTCGATTTACTCCAAATTTGATATATGGCATTTTTGAATAGATATCCTGTTGTGTTTGTATGCCAGCACCAAAATGACTGCCGGGGACGGGATGGCTGTGCCTTGGCACCGCTTCTTGTTTTGGAAAAGTGATTATCTTGTGTTGTGTTATGTCTTTGTACAGGACTACTAGATGAATTTATGTAATGAGGCCTCCTCCATGGCCCTCAGTTTTCTCCGAGTTGATGTGTAATACATGTTTGATATGGGGGGGTCTGTTGTGTGTGTATTAATTTTGCTTCTAGTAGTAGTGCAAAGTTTCGTTCGTGGTCGTGAAAGAAACGTTTTATTTCTGATGCATTTTTGTGCAGGATGCCAACGTTTAGCTGCCTTATGCTTATGTGTGTTCGAGATGGTGTTCATCCACTGTGTGTTTGTGTCGTAGGTGAAGTGCTGGTGTGCAGAGACTGAGTTGTGATGTATCTGGTTGCGTGAGGGGGGGAGGGTTGTTATGGGGGTCGACAGTTTTTTGCTGTGCCTTTGTCTACCATCCCTTAGTGTAGTGCATTTGATATGGATCCATTCTCTGAAAGAAGTGTATTGAACAGATTCACTGTATGTCTTGTGCTTGTGATGTACTGGGAGCAAACAGGACATATATATATAGTGACTGGGTTCCAGGACTGCTCTCCATGCCTAAGACTAGAGTGTGAAGTGGAGAAATGACCACCGGAGAGTCATTTACCCTAGTATGAAAAATGATGTACTCGTGGTGAGTAGCTGTCCACATATGGGAGATGGCACCTGGCTATGCTGGATCGAGGCCCTCCTTGGACGCAAGGCAGAATGAGGTTTCTTTCCTAGGTAGGAGGCGCCACTGCTTCTCTCCACCGAGGGCATATGTGGGACTGTGGGGAAGATCCTCTCCAATGCTATCATCTGAGTGAAGTAGTTAGATGAAATTAGAGCACACGAGTTTACAACATCTGTCCAATCTGGACTCTTTTTGGTTCAAGGAGGACCAAGCTTCTATCTTTACAATAAACACAATCTTAATGTGGGGGTAAATCGAGGACTGAAGAGAGTCTGCTACTCACCTCTTCTATTCTCACTTCCCTCTACAAGTTAATAAGTCGAAGCTGAGAGAGATTTAGTGTGTTTCTCTGCCGACAGATGTCCTCTAATGTAATGGGTCAAGAAGGAAAATAATGAGCATGCTCTAAGTCTGAAGCAGACACAGTTGAGCAGTTGGTCAACTTATGACCTTGCCTCTACCTTCTTTGCGGATGGACCAAGAATGTTCCAAAAATTCTTTCAATATTTCAAATCTTTCTGCTAGCGACCACATCATATCGTCAGTCAAAACAACCATCGCTTTGTTGTCCAGTGCATTTACCACGCCTCACTGCACACAATCACTGGGATTTTGTTAGTTCTGGATCGTTGATAATACAATAAATATACCTAAAAAGAAGAGTGTAAAGAGATAGTTTTTATACAGTTCTAAAATGTCTGTATATTTACACTGGCCCAGTGGCATGGCGGGAGAGGTGCAAGACTGAAAATTTATAGACCCTGCATCGAACCCCAGACATGTAATTTACCCTTAAGCGTAAAATTCTGAAAAGATTTCTACTAATAAATTAGAAACTCAGTATTCGAACCACCGTTGGTAAGTACGTGCATACAGCAGCTTACCGACTGAGCTATAAAGGCATCCAAAATTTAATACAATGAAAGAAATATTTACGTGTCAAATTTCGCAAGATTCTTATTATTAAACATACCTTCAACTATATAAAATTTTGGTTCCATAGTGGCACTTGCTGACCCGTCTTTGGCCATCTGGCCATACGGGTGGGATTCGCTGACCTGAGGCTGGTCTATGACCATCCTGGTGGGACTTTGCTGACCTGAGACTGGTCTATGACCATCCGGGTGGACTTTGCTGACCTGTGACTGTCTGAGTGGGACTTTGTTGACTTGAGACTTGTCTATGACCATCCTGGTGGGAATTACTGACGTGTGGCTGGTCTCTGACCACGATAATTCACAAAGCCATCCAAACCTTCTAGTCAAACAGCATCATTCAAGAACCAGCAGTCAACAGAATTCCCTCAGTATACTCCCTTCCCTGAGAAACATGAGTACACCTAGCCTGACTGGGGTGTAGCCACCACCCTTCGCTGGTACAGTAGCAACAAAAAATAAAACTCACACTGCAATCCACACCAAAAACACTTACTCACCACGTGTACCGCAATATCATAACAGACAGTCCTTCACCATAACCTTAACAAAAGACCACGAGGAGCGACAGGTCGGTCTCCGATCTCCTGTGGTCCACTGGGTTCACAATGAGATGGACAGCAATGATAAATGAAAAATCTACTCATTATTCTCTTTTCACATTACCATACTTCACGTACCTTACCAAATCACTAACCATTCATTTTATTGATGGAATTGATCTTATTTGCTTGTAAACATGGCATTTTTGTTGCCAAGGCCATATCACCCACCACTACTGCCACCCGCCTCATCATCCATCAGCAACTCTGCCTCTCCCCGTGCCAATCAAAGGGGCAAGAAGTAGGCGAAGGCAATGGATTGAGACGGTGATGGCCGCTGAGGCAATGGGTGTGATGGTCATAAAATGAGCTAGATGAAGTGCCCAGTCCTGAATAAATTAAAATGACTTGATTGAAATGATATGGTCTAATGGGACTAAAGTGGCCTGAATGGTTCTAAAGCTGCCTATAAAAACCTGAACATAATTAATGAATCTAGCTTAACTTAATTACTTCTTACTAGACGTAAGACTATATCTCCATGTTGATCTGAATGGACTGGACTCGACCTGAATGAATGTAACGGATCTGATTAAACCTACTGTGAATAAACTGGGGACTCACATGACTGGGCCATATGGGTGTGGAGGGCATCAAGGAGCCTGGTGAAAAAGACATGCAAGTAGATAGAAGGCTGGACTGTACAGTGTTCTTTGCATGGGCTGGTGAGGTGATTAGGGCTATAAGCAAAAGGATCACTGAACATAACTCTGACATTAGCGGACTCAACCTTACTTATGCTATTGTCAAATAATGCTGTGGGAAATATTTTACCCCAGAGTGGTTGTGCTCTTTACCTTTTAAAATAGTTGTCCCTGTTAACCCTTTAACCGCGGGCATTGTTGACCCAACTGGCCCCCCCCCCCGTGGGGGTTCCAGCCAAAATGTAAACAAACTTTAAACCTTTATAACTCTCCACAGAATAAAGCTAGAGCGAAAAATAAGGTACCATTAGAGAGTACTAACCTTCAGCTTTGCAATGATGTAGGTTCCATGATTTCGTTGACTATCACTGGACGGGCAGTGCCATTAGAAGTGAGCGATCTAAAATCACTATTTTTCGCCCCACACACCATTACCAAATGCCAACCACACTCTGATAATAATACTATAAACATATATGAACACTGCACATACGATAAACACCCACTCTGTGTTCATCGAGGCAGGTAAAAGGCACTGTGATTGCCTGCACTTCACTGCCACATCAGTGCCATTGTCACTCACAAAGCTGGACAGATACTGATGCGTGTTTGGGCAGGGGTGGGGGGGGAGCCCGGGGGATGGGAGGAGGGTGGTGGGGGTCGGCTGGAGTGAAAGAACTTAATAGCTACTCTCCCTTGAAACAATTGGTGCTCGGAAAAAATGCGCGGTGTTCAAAATAATCACAAACATTCCAGAATGACACCCGCGGTTTGGTCCAGTTTTTGCAATGTCACTCTGGAATGACACCGGTGGTTAAGGGGTTAAAGGCAGAGGAAATCCTGGAGAGCGTTAATGATTAATTCAAGTGGTTTTATAACCCAGAGATTATGTTCTCTTTAATAATTCTTATTATTAATAAATTAAATGCTACTGCATTTAACCCTTGTGGACAACTATATTGTAAATACATGTAAATACTTAGGAAATTCCATTGACCTAACTGCGCTTGCATAGTAGGGTGACGTGCCCTCATGTGAGCTGATGAGGTTTAATATATATTTACATAGATATAGGGAATATTTGGCTTTAGTTTAATGCAAACAAAGATTAATTTAGATTCACTTTGTATATATCATGAAGTAATTTAACTGTATTTAGGTTTGTAATCAATTAATAGTTGGCATCTCTACAATCCTATGAGGGAGAAGATACTCGCCATGTTCACTCACTCTACTTGAGCCCGCTCACACTTCACACTGTAAATAAGCACCTAAGGACGCTTGGACGCCCCAGGCAACCGACCAAAACATCAGGGACATCGTCATCTGTTGTCCGACTCTTTCTGGCTAAGTAACCTTTATGATATGGCCAGATCTTGGGGGAATTGGCTAGGAGATAAGGAGAATAATTGCGAGTGAGTAGGAATATTAATTACACCTAAACCTACTAAGAGGCATTGTGAATTTACTTAAGGTCGTGTTAGACTAACACTCGTCTGATAAAGGAGGGTATAATATTTTACTGTCATATTTTTGGTGCCCCTGAGTGCGAGGATAACAGATGTGGATGAAGCACCGAATGATTGTAAGTCGCATTTGTCGGGCACAGCCTACTACCTCGTTGTGTAGAAGTGGATGACGTGGAAGCACGTATATACAGGCTTCCTGGTGGAAGGGCAAGTTCTTTTTCTGATAATGAGCGGCTAAATGCCATATTTAACTGGGAGCATGACCGCTCTATCCCTTTCCTACAAGGAAATGACATCTATGAAGATATGGAAGTTAATCAAATTGTTGAAAACATTCTAGCTGTGGTAGGAGCCATTGGAGGTTCATGTAAATCTTCGGTAACCATGACCCTTCTTGAGCCTAAAAACCTACCATATGGTTCACCAGTTTGCCATGGTACATATAAATTAGTTAGCAGGGCAGTGAATAGGAAGTTGCCGAGGATAAGGAAAGGAAAGGATTCTCTGCACTTTAATGCAAAACCTTTCGAAGCAACTCTAAAAGCCGATGAGATGCACTAGAATCACCATGGCAGAGAATCGGTTCTGCAGAAATTTATAAACTACCTCGAGTTGAAGATAAGAACAGTTCTATGCTGTACAGGCTTTCGGGTGGTCCCATGTCATATTAAAATGATTAATTAATTATAAGTTTGTGGAAATATGTGTTATTTGGAAACTGAGTGTGGAGATAAAGACATAACCCCAGAGGTTTAACAGCCCAAGGAGATAGGTTTAATACCATAAACCCAACCCCTACACTCCTCAAAATTTAAAATAAATAGATAACTATTGAGCTGGGGTAAATTTTTGGTTAATCTATCTATCTATCTATTGCCAGACGCCTCAATCCCGTTTGGGGTGGCCACAAAAAAATCGCCTCCAAGTCGCCCTGTCCCCCGCCATTTCACTGCCCTGCTCCCAACTCACACCCTCCTCTCTCATATACCTCTCCACCCCATCCCTCCATCTCATCCTCGGCCTCCCCCTCACTCTTCCCCCATCCACCTCACTCACATACACTCTCTTCGTCAGTCTTTTACCCTCCATCCTCTCCACATGGCCAAACCACCTCAGTGTGTTCCTCATAACGCTTCCTATCACATCCACATCCACACCACAACGCTCAACTGCTCTCACTCTTGACTTGTGTCTTTCCAACAACGTCCAAGCTTCATTTCCATACGTTAGGGTTGGTATCACAATACTGTCATGTAGGAACTTTTTCACTTCCATGCTCACTTCCTTGTTTCTTATCACTGCTTTCAAAGAACCAGCAACCTTTCTTCCCGGCTGTACCCTTTCAAGCACTTCACCCTCCAAACCTCCACCCTTACTCATCACACTACCCAAGTACTTAAACGTACTCACATTTTCCAATTCCTCACCATCCAACCTCGCTGTACATTCACTGACTTCACCTCTCTCAAAGATCATCACTTTACTCTTCCCTACATTCACCTTCAGATTCCGTTTCTTACACACTCTCCCAAACTCATCCACCAAGCCTTGCAGCTCCCCTTCGTCTTCATTCAACAACACAGTATCATCTGCAAACAACAGTACAGGGAGTTTCCAAACACTATCCTCTCTCACCAGGGCCACTCCAACATCCACTACCCTACCTTGTACCTCTTTTATTACCCCATCCATGTACAGATTGAACAACCATGGAGACATGACACATCCCTGTTTCAACCCAACTTTCAAAGAGAAAAATTCACTTAGTTCACCATCCACACGCACTGCAGCTTTCACACCATCGTACATACTCCTCACAACATTCAACAACTTCCCATCTACTCCATATATTCTTAACACTTTCCACAATCCTTGTCTATCCACCCTGTCATATGCTTTCTCCAAATCCATGAAAGCCGCATACAACTTCTTTCCTTTATCTAGAAACTTTCCCACTAAAGATCTAAGAATGAATATCTGATCTACACAACCTCTTCCCTTCCTAAAGCCTCCCTGTTCTTCTCTAACTAATTTTTCTGTTCTTTCTCTAACTCTGTCAATAAGTATACTACCATACATTTTTCTTATTATACTAAGAAGGCAATTGCCCCTATGATTACCACACACTTCTTTTTCCCCTTTTCCTTTGTACAAGGGAATAATTATACCTGACTTTCAATCCTCCGGCACTCTACCTTCCTCCCAGGCCAATCTGCACCATCTTCCACATCCATTCTACTACTATCTCTACCCCATGCTTCAGCATTTCACCACACACTCCATCAATTCCTGGGGTTTTCCCCGCTTTAACTTTCTTCATTGCTTCCACAACTTCTATCCTACTGATTTCTTCCTGTCTTCTCACCTCCCTCCTTCTCCCAGCCAGTCCCCAGCCACTTATACTTGCATTACTTCCATCCTCTATGTACAACAATTCCTTAAAGTGTTCTCTCCATCTGCTCACTTTTTCTCCCTTCTCCACTAGTAATCTACCATTTTTATCTTTCACTCCCCTGCTAACTTCACTTCCACCCTGTCTTACTCTTTTCACCTCTTTTCAGAACATTTTCTTACAGTCCCTCCACTTTACACTCAAATTCCTTCCAAATTCCTCATCCACTCTCTTCTTACTCTCTTACTATTCTTTTCACCTCTCTCTTTCTTTCTACATATAACACTCTCTTCCGCCTCTCAACTTCTTCCACGCCACTATTTCTCATCCATTCATTGTATGCTTTCTTCTTTTGTGCCATAGCCTGTCTCACCTCTTCAGTCCACCACGCCGTTCCTTGCACCCCCCCTCCGTCTTCTCTTCCTTCCACACACCACATCACATGCTGCACATATTTCTTCTGTAAATATCCTACACATCTGCTCCAATTCATATTTGCCCAATCGTTCCTCCACTTCTCTCTTATACTCTGCCTTTTTCTCATCCTCTTGTAACCTTTCCACTCTCCTTGCAACTACTCCTTCCTCTCGTCTTTCCCGTCTTCTATTCCTCCATCTTGCTTGTGGTTGATATTAATGGTTAACCTAGTAAATTAGAAATCAGTCAAAATGTCTATTTCCTTGTTACAGAGATCATCTAGCAGTACGGAAGGATGGGTAACGAGAGCCATAAATGATGGCAGCCATTTATTAGATGAAACACCTCAGTCCAGGGAGAAACTGAGTAGTCTCTTGAATATACTGAAGGGCAGATGGACTAAGTATGAAGAAGGTTATGTAAATTTAGAAGCATCCATAGTAAAAGCTGATGATAAAGATCTTCTAGAGTCGGAGACTACCAAATCTGAAGATAAATTAGAGGATTATCTAACATTAGTGAAGTTATTAGAGTCAAAATTGGCCGAGACTTCCGCGGAAATACAAGTTGTGGAACAGCAGAGTAAAGCTGTACTATCACAAATTACGTTTCCGGAGTTTGATGGGTGGCAAAATTGGAAATCTTTGGGGGATCAGTTTAAATACTTAGTTCATGATAGAACAGACCTCCCCAGTGTGAGTAAACTCACATATATGTTAGGACAGATCAAGGGGACGCCTTACATGTTGATAAAGGAATTGCCTGTGGAAGAAAACATGAGGTGGCACTGACTATCCTTAGACAGAATTACAAAGACAGTGAGCAGGTCATTACTCAGTTACTGAAGGCTCTAATTGAATTATTACCCATACCTAAACATGATTATCATTCCTTCCAAAATTTTAGGATTGCGATGAGTTGTAATGTAAAGGCTTTAGGTACTTACGAAGATATTAAAGCAGCAGACTGGGTGCTTTCTAGAATTGTGTCCTTAAAGCTTCTCTCAAGAACCAAGGATGCCTTGTATGGTAGGTACCAAAGGGATAATTTCTCGTGTGAGGAGAATGAGGAAGGCTTAATGCAACTCTGTAAACATTTCCAAGGAACAGTAAAGCCTGCTGAAATTAACCAGAAGGCTGAAAAAAAGAAAGATGCCACTAACCAACTGGTTGGGAAACCTAAGTCAGAGAAGGCTAAGTCTGTACCTAAAAGAAGAGACAGGTACTCTCTTTAGCTCTTTATAATCTGGGGATAAAATATTAAAGACAAGGAATAGTCAAGCTGATGAAAATAAGGGGGAAAAACTTTCCATGGTAAAGGAAAGGAAGGTTTCTGCATTTTGTGAGTGTCACTGGTTTTTTAAGGAATATGCAATATTAAAGGATAATATTCAATAATACTGAGAGCAGGGACAATGAATTGTCTTGCTAAAAATCAAGCAATGATTACTTTATGCTGCCTTGCTTCGCCGATTCTCTAAGAACGAGAATTTATGAACTTTCTCAACAGTACACAGCAGAGACTAATTCCTCACAATTGCTGTTGTTGGTACTGTTAGCCTCTGGAGAAAGTGACTTCACCCTTGACAATCAATAACTAATACTATTAATGATATCAGGTTCTTGCTGATGCATTAACTCCTAGATAGCACAACGGATTTTAAGCTTAATACAAAAGACTGGCCTAAGTACCAGTTATGAATAGCAAAGCGTTTATGCAAGCTAGGAGCTATAAGTGAAATAAGTTTAATATGGAAAATAAAACACGAGTTTACATTACATTAAGCTCGAGAAAAAGAACTGTTAAATTTATTAATTACAAAGAAATAAATTTACATTACATTTCAAAATGAATTCAAAGTAAGGAGATCACACTCACTCGCTCACTCAAAAGCTAACTCTTAAACCTAGGAAAAAAACGAAAAGAAATACTGGTCAAAGAGTGGACTAAGTGGATGACTGGGTGTCGTTACTGGAAGGACACTGCACTCGCAAAGTCTCTCGCCAATCACACTACTGTAGGTGGGAATAAGGTGGTGGTGGGAACTGCGTCATAGGAAGGACACTGCCACACACTACCTCCTTCCGCGGTGCTCAAATCTTGAATGACTTCGTATCGTGGGAAAGAGGCTTATGTCCAGCCGCATTACTAATGGCTAGAATGAGCGAAACACGCCCACAATAAATCACTCAGCGGAAGTGCTAATGTCTTGCACAAAGACGATCATTTATGACACATTGAAAAATTGTCTGAAAAACACTCCCGGCCGGGTGAGCGGTTAACTGAACGATAAACACTGGGATTCCCAGTAAATTTAATGTCAAGAGCCGACTCATGACATTATGCCCCATCAAAAGTTGAAATTCTTTTCCAGGAAAAAATTTCAATATACATACATATAAATCCTAACTCAGTCACACAAGATTCACACTGTGGTGTGTGTGTGCTATCCTGCTACAGGAGAAAGTCGCAGTTACCAGTGAGCGAAAAAAAACTCGTATTTACGTTAATAGAAGCAAGCTTGAGGGAAAAACTCCATGACGACGGTGAAAAATCCTGTACTCAGGTCAAACTGAGCGAAAAATTCACTACATTTACGTTAACAACTAATTTTTATGTAGCGTGATGTATGTAATACACGGTGTAGGTGTGACAGTTGTGGTGTGACTGTACCTACGTGTAAAATTACATAATGCAAATTTATAGTAAATAATGACAACGAGGCAGAAGAGATGGGGCGGCAGCATGTGACAGGGATGACCAGCTAATCTGGACGGCAATGCTGCACCCCCCAGCTGCACTTGCGAAAGGAATTAATGTGGAGTATCAAAAGTGTCATTTCTCTTTCTCTGCCTAGCAATCAGTACTTATGTTACAAAAAGTCCACTATTTACATTATTAACCAGGAAACGTAGTCAAAGCGTTTGTGCAGGACATCAAATGCTGACCCAGTTTACTGGTTAAATCCTAATTTGATTAGCGAAAAGACTGGGCGTTTATGCAGGACATCAAACGCTGCAATTCGCTAAATTATCCAGGGAACGTGGTCATGAGCGAAAAGACTGGGCGTCTGTGCAGGACATCAAACGCTGCGATTCGCTAATGGAACCTGGTTTACTGGTTAAACTCTATACCTAATTAACGAAAAGACTGGGCGTTTGTGCAGGACATCAAACACTGCAATTCACTAAATTAACCAGGGAATGTGGTCATGAGCGAAAAGACTGGGCATCTGTGCAGGATATTAAACGCTGCAATTCGCTAATGGAACCCAGTTTACTGGTTAACTAACTCTATGGTTATGATTAATGACAGGAAGCAAAGAATCCCTATGCAATCTCGGGCAGGTCATGTTTTAACACCCACCGTGGGTATGAACGCTCATGTGGATAATGTGCATTCCCCGGGAATCCTCAGAGAGGCCCACAGCTCGAGAAGTTCCACAAGGTAATTCATACACAGCCTCGGACTGTCTCTGCGGGGTTCTCGAACTTCCCCCTTAACTTACGGTACATATGTATGTACAGGCCCTGGACATGATGTGTCCTGTGGGGCCAATGGGCAAGACGTCAGGTCTGCACCCACTTCACCACTACCCTGTCTCTCAACTGACTGAGAGATTACGGGTGTGGTTACAAACGGCGCAGGAAGGACATGTCCCTGATTAGTGGTACATGGACACACATTGCAGGAACACACAAAACTATCTATGTCTCTTCCCATCCCTGGCCAGAAAAAGTCAGCTCGGATATGGCCCTGGGTCTTCCTTTTGCCCATGTGACCTCCTGAGGCTGAACAATGACCCCATTCTAACACTGCTAGGTGGTACTTGACGGGAACGACAAACTGCAGTTGAACCTCACCCTGGGGTGTTCGTGACTCACGGTAGAGCCGTCCTTGTTTGCGAAGGAACTTAGCTTGACCTCCCCGTGAATACTTTATCACTCTACCCTTTTGTTTCTTTCACACAGCAGCAAGTGTCGGGTCAGAATGTTGTTCTTGAACAACAAGTTGGCTACCCATCAGATCTTGCGGCACTTCAATGGTCACTGGGGTGACACAATCTGGAGCCTCAGTCATGGCTTGTGTTTCTGCAGCCGAAGTCTGAGTAGCGTCATCTTCGGTGCAACTATCCTTGGCACCAGGAATATTACCTACGATTAGGTCAAATAAAGGTTCTGGCATGACAACTGCGAGTGTTGTACTAGTATAAAATGGAGATGCCACCTGGATACGTGCCTCAGGGAACAACCTCACTGATCCATCAATAAGGTTAGCTTGGATCTGTCGACCTGTGTACTGCTCAGGCTAATGTCTTGCACAAAGACGATCATTTATGACACATTGAAAAATTGCCTGAAAAACACTCCCGGATGGGTGAACGGTTAACTGAACGATAAACACTGGGATTCTACTAGAGTTCGCGGTTTCCCAGTAAATTTAATGTCACGAGCCGACTCGTGACAGTGAGCAACATTCCAGTACATCTTGTCAACAATATTCTAATTATGCTTCTAGAGTAGGGGAGCTTCAGGAATTGGGGTGTTGTATAATATGCATGAATTCCGAACACACTTCCGCGGACTGCAAGATTAAACTAAACCTTTGTTTCAAATGTAATACGCATAATCATCATAATGTTTGTCCAAGGATGAAAATTGAGGTTGCTAAAACTACAAGTGTCAATATGACAGTTGCTAAGGAGAATACTCCAGTAGTAATGCCAGCTGCAGTTCCAATAGCAGATATGAAGGTAATGATTGAAAATGGAAACCTCTTAGCATGTATTCTTTTCGATACGGGTGCACAGAAAACCTTCAGTTCTGCAGACGTTGTGAAGAAATTAAAGTTATCTATTATTGGCAAAGTAAATCCAGCCATTACAGGATTCTTAACTAATAAGGAAGCTCAGTCCTTTGATTTAGTTAGACCTGTAATACAACTAGGCATATATACATGCTGTATAACAGCAGCTGTTCTGGATAATATACATATATATATATATATATATATATATATATATATATATATATATATATATATATATATATATATATATATATATATATATATATATATATATATGTATATATATATATATATATATATATATATATATATATTATATATATATTTATATATATATTATATATATATATATATATATATATATAATATATACAGAAATCACTCTAATATCCGGACGCCCAATAACCGAACATCCCCACTAACCAAACCTTATCGTCTTGGGATCAAACATTCCCAAAATGGTCCGAAAATTAAAAAAAAAAAAAAAAAAAATCGATTTTTTGCCGTCCGCAATTTGAACTTGCCGCGCGCGCCGCATGAGAGCACTGTTTTGGTTCGTCATTCCTCCGACGTCCGACAGAGTGCCGCTGCATCCTCCCCTCTTCCCGCCTGTCTCTCACCGCGACTGGACCTACACTCTTCGCAATGGCTGCCCACATGCTCGCTTTTGTGGTGGTGCCGTACTTGCTGCAAGGCCTCCTGCTGCTCTCTGCCCTCCTCTTATTGTGTGTGATGATGGCCCCGCCTCCTGAGAAAAGGAAGAGAGTGGTGTTGACTCTGGAGAAGAAACGGGAGATATTAGAGAAAGTTGATGCGGGTTGGTCTTCTTCACGCACAGCAACGTGCAGCTGGTGTGATGGTACGTGGAATGGAGCTGAAGGCTACTGCTGAGAAGTTTGCAAGGCATCACGACGCCCTAGACTTCAAGGCATCCGAGGGTTGGCTCTTCGCGTTCAAGTTGCGACATGGCCTTACTAACCGTAAAGCACATGGCGAAGCATTGGACGCTAACGAGGATGGAGTTGACGAGTTTCGGCACAAGGTGAAAGGCTTGATCGACAGGGAGGGCCTCACTCTCGGTCAAGTCTATAACGCAGACGAAACTGGCCTATTCTATCGCTCGGTGCCAATGAACACTCTAGCCGATGAGATGGAGAAGCGTGTACCTGGCCGCAAGCTTTCTAAGGAACGGATATCTGCTTTGTGTTGTGCCAGTGCTAACGGCATGCACCGGCTTAAGCCCTTTATTGTTGGCCATGCAAAGCAGCCTCGGTGCCTTCGTGGGGTGATGGATGTCCTTCTTGTCGTATGGTACCATTCTTTGAAAGCATGGTTCACAGCTGTGATTTTCAAAGACTGGTTTCACCGTCACTTCATCAAGGAGGTCATCCAGTACCAGACGAAGACACTGGGAATTCCTCGCGACCAGGTAAAGGCTCTCCTTCTCCTCGACAATGCACCTGCCCACCCGTGCGACAAGGACTTGGTTGCTGAGAATGGCCGTATTAGGTGCATGTTTCTGCCACCTAATATGACTGCTCTCATTCAACCCATGGACCAAGGAGTGATCGTGGCAACAAAGCGCCTGTACCGTCGGAAGTTCCTGGACGAGGTGATGGTTGTTCTCGAGGACAAGGACGAGCGCAGGGAAGGACGTGACACTCGAGGCAAGCGGACTTTGGAAAACCTTCGCCGCTACAACATCAAGTCTTTGCTGTACAACTGGGCTAGTGCATGGAAGGAAGTCCCTGTGAAAACTCTTGAAAATGGTTGGTCTCGTCTGCTTCTCGGAACAGATGTGGAGTACGATTTTCTAGGGTTTGACGTGGATGACTTCCATGCACGGCTACGTATGCACGGCGACGATGTTGATGTGGACGATGTTCGTGAGTGGTTGGACGACGACGAGGGCGATCCTGGGTATCAGACGTTGTCTGATATCGAGATCGCGTCTTCGGTTGCTGGTGTCAGTCTCGAACTTGAAGATTCCGACGACGAAGGCGATGATGATGCGGACTCCTCTCAGCAGGACACTACTCCAGCCATCCCCAAGCTGAGCGCACTCTGGGAACATCTAGAGTTCGTCCTGGACTACCTGGAACACCCGGACTGCGACAGGGAGATGGGGCTCTTGGGACTCATGGAGGAAGTGCGTGCTTTCCGGCAGCGCATCATCAATCGCCAGAATCGTCGGTCCTTGCGTCAGTCAACGATTGACAGTTTTTTCAGGCCCGTGACCCCCACTGCGTCAAGCCCTGGTTCCACTCCGTTGCCTCCCCAAGACAGGCCCTCATGCTCCGAGCCACAGCCCAGCACATCAGCTACAGTGGAGTCACCGCTCGATGTGAGTCTGCGGCTTTCTTCAGAGTCTTCTGTAGTCGGTACGCCATCACCACGACCCACCGATGCACCCCTTGGTCGCCTGCCAGTGATACTCTCGGACTCTGACAGTGAATAAACAGCAAGAACTTCTCCACTAGACCACACGGGAATTTTGAGTGTTGTGCAGTGAAAAAAACGGTGTGTTGTGTTAAGGATTTAAAGCTGAGAGAAAAGACTCAGTGGAAACGAAATTTAACGTAACTAACCTTCTTTGTTTTGGCTTTAGAAATTGAAAAGATTGGGAAAAGTTTATGTGCAACACTAAAGTTAACTGGAACATTATTTGGACTAAAGTGAACACTGTGAAGAGAACGGACTTCTGTGTGTTATTGACTAAGTTCAGTGCAAGACTTCAGGAAGAGTGTACTGCAAGTGCTTCAGGAAATCTTTCTTACTGTCAGAGTCCGAGAGGAGGCGGTTATTCATCGAGGTGGCCAGGGACTTGCTGTAAGTAGCCAGAATGTTTCATATTGTACTTTTTTCCATACTATACTTACCAGAATGTTTCATACTGTACTTTTTTCCATACTATACTTACCTCACGCATGTGCAGTAGGAATGTGTTTTTCGGAGTTAGGCTAGGTCAGGGTCCATAAGTACCAGAATGTTTATTAATGTATGAACATACTTCTAAACCCTCATTTTATGTTTCTTTTGCATTTATTTCAGTCATTTATGTGCCTTATTGGTGTGATTTGGGTGTTAAATAGGTGCTATGCATGTCCGGAGGGAGTTGTATAGGTGTTTCTCTGAGTTAGGGTCCATAAGCACAAGTCCATAAGCTGGGGCCCAATAACCAGACGAAACCAATAACCGAACCTACCAATGGCTCTATTGATCCGGATATTGGAGGGGTTACTGTATATACAGTGGGGCACCAATTTTCGCGCCTAATTGGGTCCAAAAATAATGCGCAAAAGTGGAATTAGCGAAAATTGGGGCATTGTCTTTATGGCAAAAAGGCTAATTGGTTCCCGGTTATCCTAAAGTAACATCAGATTTTCATTTTCACTTGCAATACAGTACATCAAATCACTATTGTACATTGCATTGTGAGATACAAACAATAAAAACTGTACAGTACACATTATATGAGGAGAAACATACCACGGAGACCAGGTTGAGGTGTTTAATGGATGTTGGGGGTAAGTATCCAAGGCGTTTCCTCCCGACTTTGAATGTCCCGGCCACTTTTTATCACCACCACTGCCTCCCGGCCCTCCCCCCACACCACCAGGCTCCCCCCCCACACCACCAGGCCCTTTCCCCACACTACCAGGTATAGTATAGGCCACTGAACCGTGAGAATCCAACACAATGGAGCTAGCACGCTCGTACACAATGGCGGGAATGGGTGGACAGAGTGTTGACATGACGTCATTCAAGATGGCGGTGGGTTGCGGGCGGGCCGTGCAGGAAATTCAAAGTTCAAAATATTGTCCCAAACCCAAAATTTGTGCACGAAAATCGATTTTTTCCAAGCGAAAGTGGAAGTTAGGGAATATTTGGTGCATGCCGCGAAAGTGGATTCCGCGAATCCTGCTGTTGCGAAAGTTGGTGCACTACTGTATATATATATATATATATATATTGTTACGGAACAGAGAAAGATAATGTACACTTTAAGTGAGAATACTAAAAATCACTACTGTCCCGTAAAGTTCCAGGTTCAAAACAAAGAGTTAGGTAAAAGTACAAGTCAAAGTTTAATGCTCAAACTAACAATAAAACATTCAGGACTCATAAGGATAATGTAATGGCAAATAAACAGGTTAAATATATGGTTAACTGCAATAGCCTCTATTAACACGAAGTTAGCAAGAGTAAATTTATCTAAGTCAGCCCTGATAAAATGAGATACCAGATAATACTCAGTGAATGCCAGATAAATAATTACAGATACAAACTATTATCAAAAATGACTGACATAAAGAACCCTACATGAATTACAAAAACTTCACTAGGCCCACAAATTAAACTTATGCTATACAGTACAAGAAAAAATGCAATAACAGTTATACTCAAATTACACACAGCTGCTAGATGGTTGGAGACTTCTTGAGCACTCACAATAATAATATCTGTACAGGGGAGGACAGAGATGTGAACAAAATGAGGAGCAGATCTAAGTGGCCATGATGCAGAGACTGAGCTCATTATATAGGGGCCAGGAGAGCTTGATACAACTTGTAATGAGGACGCGCAAATGAAGCCATGGGGACAAAGAGATGACAATCCCGCAAAGTATAACAGAGATGTCGACTTACTCTACTATAACGGTAGAAGGGGGGGACTGAGGCAGAACACGCTCGTGATCAAACATGCAGCAACTGTGCGTTAAAATTACACAAAGGATGATGAAATCATAGGCTATGTAACACCTCCCCACAAAGAAAAAAGAAATTTACAAAGGAAATTTCTTATTACTCTAAAACAATCTGTACATGGCATTACAGACCATCCAAAGGTCTTTCCTAATGTTACAAAAAATGAGATCTCCCTAGCACGTTCAGTCATAGGTACTTGCCAGTATCCCTTTAACAAATCAAACTTACTTATGTACCTAGCCTTTCCGATCTTGTCTATGCAATCTTCCACACGAGGGAGAGGGTAAGTGTCTGTTTTGGTTATCTGATTAACACGTCTGTAGTCGATGCAAAGCCTCTGTGACCCACCTGGCTTAGGGACTAGAGTGACAGGAGAACTCCACTCGCTCTGACAGGGCTCAATCATCTTGTGGTCCAACAGGTAGCCAAGCTCCTTCTGGATGAGAGGAACTTTCACTGGGTTCACACGGTAAGGAGGCAATTTAATTGGCTTTGCGTCTCCAACATCGACATCATGCATCAACACAGTAGTTCTTCCTGGAGTGGCACGGAACACTTGCGGGTACTCCTGCAGTAATGCCGAAAACTCCTGCCTTTCCTTGGGAGGTAGATGAGAAAGCTTAGTCTGGAGATCATTCATGATATCAGGATTCTTCCCCAAACTATCACTCAGGCTCATGCTGCATGGGAGAACTTCACTTGTAGACTCGGGTGGAACAGCTACAGTGCAGACTGGATTATTTTCGTCCCGCCTGTGATATAACTTTAGCATGTTGATGTGACATAGTTGCTTGCTCTTTCTACGATCTGGTGTGGCGATGACATAGTTGACATCACTGAGTTTCTTCTCCACGAAATAAGGGCCACTAAACTTGGCTTGAAGAGGTTGCCCATGAACTGGTAGCAGAATCAAAACCTGATCTCCTGGCTGAAAGTGGCGTAACCTGGACTTCTTGTCATACCAAGTCTTCATCTTCTCCTGAGCAGCTCCTAAATTCTCTCTCGCCAGCTGTAAAGCAGTGGACAGCCGTTCTTTGAAATTCATCACATACTCCAGCAGGTTGACGTCATCTTCCTCCGACAGCCAGCATTCCTTGAGTAGCTTAAGGGGTCCTCTTACTTCATGGCCAAACAGTAGTTCAAAAGGTGAGAAGCCCAGTGATTCATTTGGAGATTCTCTTGCAGCAAACACAACGAATGGAAGACCTTTATCCCAGTCTTTCTGATGTTCCAAACAGTATTTCTTGAGCATCGATTTGAGTGTTTGATGATATCTCTCCAACGCTCCTTGGGTCTGGGGATGGTAAGCTGAAGACGTGATCTGGGTGATGCCCAACTCTTTCAAAGACTGCTTGAAAACGTTTGACATGAAATTACTTCCCCGGTCCGACTGCACCTCCCTGGGCAGACCAAACTTTGTGAAGAACCCCAGCATTTCCTTAACCACGTTCTTTGCTGAGATGTTTCTAAGTGGAATGGCTTCAGGATAACGAGTAGCCATATCAATCATGGTCAACACATAAGAAAATCCTGAAGAAGTCTTAGGAAGAGGGCCCACAATATCCACCAACACACGTGTGAAAGGCGCCTCAAAAGGAGGAATGGGAACTAGAGGTGCAACCTTTTCGGTCTGATTACACTTCCCCACAACTTGACAGGTGTGACAAGACTTACAATACCAGGAAACATCCCTGAAGATACCTGGCCAGTAGAAGTGTTTCAAAATGCGTGCCACAGTCTTCCTCACTCCAAGGTGTCCTGCCAAACTGGAATCATGAGCCACTCTAATGATATCCTGCCTACAAACACGAGGGATGACAACTTGATGTACAACCTCCCATTCACAGTCGGCTGATGCTGTTGGGGGTCTCCACTTCCTCATAAGTACTCCTGACTTTACATAATAACAAGTAGAAGCACCGGCTGACTCTTCCTCACTGCAAGAAGAGTTAGCTAGACCTTTCAACTCAGGGTCAGCAACCTGCAACTCAACCAACTCTTGACGAGACAAATTATCAACACTACGGGGTACTGCCTCATCTGGTGAGTGGTCCAAATTAGCAAGAGTAGTGTCAGCTATGATAACATCATCATCATCATTATCCTCTAAATCACCAGTAACTTTAGACTTAGCCCTAGTGACACCACATGCAGAGAACACGTCAGGGACATCACAATCCTGGGTCGCAGCCACTGGCTCACTAGACAACTGAGGAGCTTGACACACTTGACTTCCACCAATATCATTTCCAAGTAAGAAAGTTACACCTGACATTGGGAGTGTCTCAACCAACCCAACCATAACGGAACCATTAACAAAACCAGACTCTAAATTCACTCTGCACAGAGGAACAGAGAAGTAATTATTCCCTACACCTTGTAAGATTACAGTTTCATCAGAGGAATTAAAATTAGAGCCTAGAACACTGGTCAGCATAAGGGATTGGCAAGCACCTGTATCACGATATATTTGAACTGATTTCCTGTCATTACTGTCCAGAGGACTGACAAAACCATCAGACAGGAAATTAGCACATGAACTCTTGAGAGTGTCACCCACGTTACTGCTCAAATGAGGAGCTCCATCATGAGAATTTAAGTTACCCCTCAAAGCAGGTTCAGTTAACTCAGTTAAAGAATTCTGGGAACTCTCAAGAGTGGACACTAGACCAATTGACTGAATATTTAAAGACTCCTTTTTGTTCACATCACGCTGTCTCCTGAAACATCTCTCCGTAGTATGACCAAGCTTACTACAATAAGTACATTTACTTTTCTGAAATCTAGAGGTGAAGCTGGTATTTACTTCCTGAGAAACATCATCCTTATTCTCTTTCCTGTTACCTGTACTCTGAGTAGAGGCAACGTACTTACTCTCAGCTTTCCCTTTTTCTCTAGAATATCTCTTGTGAGTAAGAACATACTCATCAGCTAAAACTGCAGCATCAGACAAATTATCTATTCTTTTCTCATCAAGATATAGGCTTACATCTTTATAAATACACCTTTTGAAATCCTCCAGCAAAATCATCTGCTTAAATTTACCAAAATCAGAATCCACATTCTTAGAATTTAACCACTGCTCTAACAGATCTTCTTTGATTTTTGCACACTCAACATGGGATTGCTTATCTTGCTTGTAAGTTGTCCTAAATTTTACTCTATAGGCTTCAGGAACAAGCTCATAGGCCTTAAGAATCAAGCTCTTAACTACATCATAATTATCAGACTGATCCTGAGGCAAAGATGCATAAGTTACTTGAGCTTTACCGGTGAGAACAGTTTGAAGGAGTACTGGCCAATACTCCTTAGGCCAATTAAAACCTGTAGCTACCCTCTCAAACAACTGAAAATACTTTGTTAAATCAGATTCATTAAAAGGAGGGACAAGTTTAACATTTTTAGCCACATCAAAATCATCAGAGCTAGATGATCCAGTTCCACATTGTTTCATGCGATACTCATGGTCTGCCTGAATCCTAGCAAGTTCAACTTGTGCGTGAAATTCAGCCTCCTTAACACGAGCCTCCTGCAGGGCTAGCTGTAACTTAGCTATTTCAATCTGCGTTTGCTCATTTGGAGGAGTTACATTAAACAAGCTTTCATTAATAATGGCAACAATTTGATCTTTAGACTGATGAGAGCGAACAACAAATCCCAATTGTTGAGCAACAATCTTAAGTTCATTCTTTGTTCTGTTTTCTATATCGCACACTGTTTGCACATTTGACAAAAAATCCTTGGCTTCATCAAGTGTAGAAATAGTAGCCATCATGAATATATCACAGTCACAAAATATCAAACAATATCCTTATGATAATATCCTGAATATCCTGATATGAGGTCGCCAAATTTATGTTACGGAACAGAGAAAGATAATGTACACTTTAAGTGAGAATACTAAAAATCACTACTGTCCCGTAAAGTTCCAGGTTCAAAACAAAGAGTTAGGTAAAAGTACAAGTCAAAGTTTAATGCTCAAACTAACAATAAAACATTCAGGACTCATAAGGATAACGTAATGGCAAATAAACAGGTTAAATATATGGTTAACTGCAATAGCCTCTATTAACACGAAGTTAGCAAGAGTAAATTTATCTAAGTCAGCCCTGATAAAATGAGATACCAGATAATACTCAGTGAATGCCAGATAAATAATTACAGATACAAACTATTATCAAAAATGACTGACATAAAGAACCCTACATGAATTACAAAAACTTCACTAGGCCCACTAATTAAACTTATGCTATACAGTACAAGAAAAAATGCAATAACAGTTATACTCAAATTACACACAGCTGCTAGATGGTTGGAGACTTCTTGAGCACTCACAATAATAATATCTGTACAGGGGAGGACAGAGATGTGAACAAAATGAGGAGCAGATCTAAGTGGCCATGATGCAGAGACTGAGCTCATTATATAGGGGCCAGGAGAGCTTGATACAACTTGTAATGAGGACGCGCAAATGAAGCCATGGGGACAAAGAGATGACAATCCCGCAAAGTATAACAGAGATGTCGACTTACTCAACTATAACGGTAGAAGGGGGGGGACTGAGGCAGAACACGCTCGTGATCAAACATGCAGCAACTGTGCGTTAAAATTACACAAAGGATGATGAAATCATAGGCTATGTAACAATATATATAAAGGACTAAAGGAAACCTCTGATCATCTATAAAGCTTGGGGATAAGGTTGGCTAAACAAAATGTGAAATCAAATACTGTGGGTCCCATAAAAATGATAATTGGTTCAGATTGCTGTGCAAGATTCCTACACAGGACTTTAAAAAAAAAATAGAGCTGTTCAAGAGTCAAGAAGGTAACTTATTATGGGGCAGTTGCCTTTTCCAAAGCAAGCTAAAGGAGAGGCCAAACTAGTAGAGTCAGTCTTTGTTACCCCCACACAGTCATTGACGGTAGCTAGAATAGGTCCAGAACTATAAACTACTCAGCTAAATGACTTGCTGGAGGAAAAAACTGATCCTGTACACAAATTGTGGGACCTATTTACAGTGTAGGAATACACTCTGAGGAACCAACCCCTGATGATAAAATGACTTTGGATTTGTATAACCAGTCTGTGGAAATTAAGGATGGACAGTATTAGGTAGGATTACCATGGAAACTAAACCATTTGGAGTTACCAACAAATTACCAACCAGCTAAGGCTCAGTTAAATTCTCTTCTAAGAATGTTGAGAGACAAACCCGAACATCTAACCATATATGATAATATTATAAAAGATCAATTGAAGAAAAAATTTATAAAAGAGGTAGAATTCCATGTTAACCATGAAGGACATTATTTACAAAATCATGCCGTAAGCAAGGATTCAGTAACAACACCCATCAGGATAGTTTTCAATTGTAGTAGTAAAGAGTCCAAAGGATCAGCTAGCTTGAACGATTGCCTATGCTCTGGACCTACACTAGCAGAGAAGTTAGGGAATGTATTACTAAGATTTAGAGAGAAACCTTATGTTTATACGGCAGAGATTAGTAAGGCTTTTCTCAGAATAGGAATAAGAGAGGAAGATAGGAGATTTACAAAATTTCTCTGGCCTCAAGACCCTCAAAATGAGGATAGTCCATTGAAAACTTACTGTTTCCGATTGGTGCTCTTTGGCTCTTGTGCTAGTCCTTTCCTACTTTGCAACACTTTAAAGCATCATTTTGCAAATGCCAAATGCCCAGAAATAGGGAAGGCTTTTTACATGGATAATTTGCAAGGTGTTGCTGATACACAGGCAAAAGCACTGAAAGCTTATGAAGTAGCCAATTCCGAATGTGGGAAGCCAAATTTGCCGTTACAGAGCTGGAATACAAATTCACCGCATTTAGGGAATAAAATACAAGAGGACTATCCAATTAATGACATTCCCAAAACTCAAAATGGGTTGGGTCTTAACTGAAATACAAGAGCTGATTAAATAGATTTGAAACTAATTAAGTTCTCTAATGTCATTCTCACAAGAGGTCCTTGTCAAGTCAGGTCTCCATGTTATTTGACCCATTAGGATTGATCAGTCTTATTAGGAGCAATATTTAGAGCAAGAGGCTTGGCGAGAAAAGTTAGACTGGGACACTGAATTAGGTGAGACATATATGCAACATTGGAACAGATTAGAAAGGAATTTGAAAATCACATCCAGCATATGTTTTCCCAGGAAAATAAATAGTAATGAGAAGTCACACTTACACATATTATATGATGCCTCTCAAAGGGCATATGGAGCAGTAGCTTACTGCGCAACAGGAGAGGATAATAAGATTATTATGTCCAAAGCCAGAGTTGCTCCAATTAAAGGAAGAACTCTGCCTCAACTGGAATTGGCTTCCATAGAAGTAGGAACTAAATTGGCTAGGTATATAACCATTACTCTTGGTACTCAGTTTGGGGGTATTATACTGTATATGGACTGACAGCGAGATTTGTCTTTACTGGATAGGGAAGGAAGACAGTAAAATTCCTTTCGTCCACAACAGAGTGAAGACTATTAAAGAGCTGTCTTCCAACTTTAAATTTGTGCATGTATCCTCCAAACAAAACCCAGCTAATCTGCCCTCGAGAGGTTCGACAGCAAAGAGACTGATCAAAGATAACTTTTGGTTTAAAGGTCCTAGATGGTTACTTACTAATGAATGGCCTGAGCAGAAACAGTATAGTATTGCTAAGGTTAGTGCTGTCAACTTGGATCATGTAGTACCTGAGCCAGATGTAACTGACATTAGCAGGTTCTCATTAATGAGCGACAATGAAGAGAATTTCGTTGGAGCAGCACCTCTACTTTTAAAAATAATGAATGACACAAAGTTTAAGTCGGCGATAGGAATCCGAAATGGTATCTGGCTGTTCATAGCTCCAAGAGCACCATGACAAAATGGATTTACCGAGTGAATGATTGGTACTGTGAAGAACTGCCTTAGGAAAACCTTACACAGAACTAAGATCACCAGAGAGGAATTGAGAGCAGTGACAACTGAAGTTGAGGCTAAGGTTAATGGTAGACCTTTAACCTATCTAGATGACACTAACGTTTCAATTCAGGCATTGACACCAGCTCATATGTTTTATAGCAGTAACTCCATCCGGTGCCTTGTGTGGATATCCAGGAGGAAGTAGATGATCATACAATAGAAAATAATGAATTAGGACAACATCTGCGTGAGGGATACCAACGTCGAGAAAGGTATTAGACACCTGGAGTAAACATTGGATTGAAGAATATCTTCTGAGCCTCAGAGAAAGATTTTATGGGACTCAGGCTGCCAGCAATAAGTCAGTTACAAACACAGGAGATGTGGTCTTGGTGATAACAGAACAACCAAGATCCCAGTGGCCATTAGCTAAGGTGATCTTCAAGCACCCAGACTCAGAGGGGGTGCTGAGACTCGTGAAAAATAAAATGTAGGGGACATACCAACATAAAAACTATTGATAAACTGGTACCCCTTGAGTTACCGGCTACCCCGGACACCGTGGATGTTGGAGAGCAATTGGGTCAAGATGCACGACCTAGAAGGGCTGCAGCATAGGGTTCTCGAGACCTAAGGAGAGAACTCTTCGCTAAGGGTCACATTACATGATACAGCGTGTCATCTTTTGCCCCGCCCCAAAACTGTGGGAAATATTTTCCCCCAAAGCAGTTGCGCTGTTTACCTTTTAAAATAGTTGCCCTGTTAAAGGCAGAGGAAAATCTGGAGAGCGTTAATGGCTAATTCAAGCAGTTTTATAACCCAGAGATTATGTTTTCTTTAATAATTCTTATTATTAATAAATTAAGTGACAAGCCAAGTGATTTCCTGTAAGCCAAGAAACCATTTACAGCGCTGGGCAGTAATCATATAACCAAACCATACGTGCTCCCTAGGTGTCAACGAGTGGGTTGGTGGAGGGTTAGTGCCCCTCCCCATAAAACAAATAACTCAAAGTCAAATGACCACCCCTTACGGGATTATGGCGTCTGGCAACAGATAGATAGATAGATTTAATAAATTAAATGCTACTGCATTTAACCCTTGTGGACAACTATATTGTAAATACATGTAAATACTTAATTTCCATTGATCTAACTGCGCTTGTGTGGTACGGTGACTTGCCTTCACGTGAGAAGTTGATGAGGTTTAATATATATTACATTGATTAAGGGAATATTTGGCTTTAGTTTAATTAATACTAAGATTAAGTTAAGTTAGATTCACCTTGTATATAGCATGAAGTAATTTAGCTGTATTTTGTCTTGTAATTAATTAATAGGTGGCATCTGTACAGTCCTGTGAGGGAGAACATGCTCGCCATGTTCACTCACTCTAGTTCCTAAGCCCGTTGAAGTAGCACTTTGCTGCTAAAGCCGGTTCAAGTTGCACGCTGTAAATACGCACCTAAGGACGATTGGATGCCCCAGGCAACCGACCGAAACATCAGGCTTGTTCTCATCTGTTGTCCTACTCTTTCTAGCTAAGTAACCTTTATGATTTGGCCAAATATTGGGGAAATTAGCTAGGAGATAAGGAAAATAATTATGGGTGAGTTGGAATATCAATTACACCCAAACCTACTAAGAGACTTATGTGAATTTACTTAAGGTCGTGTTAGACTAACACTCATCAGATAAAGGAGTGCTTTACTGACAACTGCAGTGAAATATGTAATGTTAATCAACTGGAATTTTTCTTTTGCCGAAAATCTTGGCGGGACTGATCAACTAGCTAAGAACCTCATCAGCATCTTTGGCATAAAGAATGTTGTCGTAACTCTTGCTTAGATTACTGAAGGTGGTCACTGTGTCTGTATAACTGAAGGTGCAGATTCCACATCCTGGTCAACCACTCGCAGGTTGCTTTTACCCAAGTGTGTTGTTGGTACCTAGAAACGAAACAGGGACCTGGATTTTTAAGGCGACGTTTGCGTGTCTTAGTCTGTGGGAAAGTTAGATGTTTTCCTCCTCAGTCATGCAGCTTCCAACTTCCTTCCATTTGTGTTTTTCATATCGCACGTTCTGATTACCAGAATATAATTATATTTCTCACATGTTCACGAAGGAATGACTAAATGTGACAGTGCTCTCATGAGGAATTATTTCCAGAAAATAATTACCACACACTAATATTTGGCGAGGTAGGACAGGCCTGGGTAATACTGTGTTGAAGAATGACTTGTGTTGTGACCGTGAGGTACATGGGTTAGTGTATGTGGGTGTGGGGGTGGCTGCATTACGGTATGGGTATAGTGTATTGTTTGTGAGTTGTACAGTATGTTGGGTTGGTGTTGTAGCAGGGGGTGAGAGCCACATCGTAGTCTGTCTAAGTGCCCTGGTGTCTCTCTGGGTAGGGTAGGATCTGAGGATGGATGTATGGATGGTGGTTCATGAAAGATGTACAGTAGTTTGGAGGGAGGTTTTGAATGCCTGTGATGGCTGTGTGCTCTTTCTAACTTACCAGATATGTGTTTATGTGTAATTGAGGGCAGTAGGTTCGTTTTGACTGCTTCTCACCAATGTAAGTGGATGTAGCCGAGGGGTGTAATTATACAAAGAAGGTTATCTGACCACCAATCTCTATAGCGTAGTTTTAGGTACTTGTAGTAAGATAGAGTACTTGATTATGGATCGTTAAGGTCAGTCAGAATTAAGTGGTGAGATGTAATGTCAACGAGGTGAGTTACAGCACTCTTGGGTTACAAGGTTTATTGCACAAAGTTATAAAAAGGATGAGCTACAGGTTAGTAGAGCGTGATACTAATGTTGGACCTTCTCACCAGCCTTCTCTCCCCTTTCTCTCTCTAACCCCCTTCTGATCTAAAGGGAATCTCTCCGACATTATATAGAGCATGGGGAGGATGTGTATGGTAAATTTCCTATCACTTGAACTAACTGGCTAGGGCTGGTTACTCCACGTGTTTGGATACGTCATGAAATTCTTGTTCGTCTGGCCTACGAAGAAGTTTGAGATACATCGTATGGCTTAAGAATTCTTGATGGTCTGGGACAACAAGAGTTGTGGATATACATTGTGTGAATTAACATTCCTGGTTCGTCTAGGCAAGGGGATGTGTTCTTTAACTCTTCCTGGAGGACTCAGACATAACCACCTGTTCTACATATTGTTACCTATAGCTATATACAGTAGTTACATATAGTATTGTGTTATATTATGCCTATATATCGCTTGGTCACGCGAAACTGGCGTACCATCGACAGTAAATATTGTCATAACATTAATGCATACTATTACAATCAGTTTGTAAGGTAATCAAGTGAAATACATAATATTGTAAAGTTACATAATTGGGATAATGTAGTTATAAAATTGTACATGTATAATATAATAGTAATATTAAAATAATACAATGGCAACTCTACTGTAGTCAATTATACAATATATATGAGAAGGACTTGCCGTTTATATAGATAGATAGATAGATAAATATACCGTATATCTATAAATCTATTTATATATACAGTATTTCTATCTATCTATCCATCTATAGATAGATAGATAGATAGACAGATATACTGTATGTGTATATATATATATATATATATATATATATATATATATATATATATATATATATATATATATATATATATATATATATATATGAGATATAATGGTATAATTAAAGTAAGCCTATATTATGACGTGTAACCCATATTTTGTTATTTTATATATAATATATTATACAATATTTACAATATTTGCTCAGTTTTGTCTCACTTGTACAGAACAGTTCTTAAACACTGATTCCAGGTTACCAATCCTTGCTTGCATTCCATGCATGGCCAAAATTAATACAATAAATATGATGGAGAAAATTACAAAGATGACTGGAGCTGGGCTGTATACATAATATGGGTTAAACATAATCCTACTGTATTCTTCCCAATGTTGTATTGACTGATTTATCAATTGCATGGTTTCATACTTAATGTGTGAACTTACATTTAGGTTTATCCTAGCCAGTGGCTGGAAGTATTTGTGTGTGTGGTTGAGAATGGCATAATGGTTTATAGTGGGCAAGGTGGATAGTGTAGGTGTCAGGACTGCACAGTAATCTTGTGAGATGTATAAACCAGATGCTGATGTATGGGCTGGAGGTGTGTCTGGGCAAGTCACAAAAACTAATGTATTTTGAGTGAAATAGAAGAACTGTGAATGTCCAATGCGTTGATGGTGGATGAGTTTATCTGAAGCAAATGTGAAGTTGCAATGATGAGGGATGTCATGATCTTTTATGATGGCCATTTCACAAGGGACTGTCTCAGCTGGCTGAAACGTGATGATGTACGCAGGACAAAGGTGAAGTGCAGGTAATGATGTGCGACATTTGTGTTCAGTTGTTGCTTCACTAGTGAAAGTGACAGTGTCCTGTTTCTTGGAGACTTTGATGACTTCTGTTTTGATGCTGATGGTGACTAATGAGTAATCGTTCTTAGAAGGAAAAGGGTATCTTTGATAGACTGAAAAAATCATCCGTTACGAATGGTACATGAACTACTATTGATGATGTGTGTGTTGCTTCCAAATATGGATAATATAACATCAGATTTTTTCTTCAAACAAAGGTTTCATTGCATGCTTATGTATGCCTTGACTAATTATTTGCCGGAGGTTGTGAATGGGTAGTAAATTAATGGTGATCCTTCCGTTACCAGCATTAGCAATTCCTTTCATGAAGGCTTGATACTGAGCTCTAGTATTGTCTAACTGTAGTAGTATTACATCAATATGTTCTATGATTACAGAGAGGTGTTGGAATAGTGTATTGTTACCTTCTAGTGCATTTACTTTCTCCACAATTCCTCTGCCTTACTTAGGTTCTTTACAATCGTCACTATTAAGGTATTCTGAATATCAGCTAACTTATGTTGGAATGAGAGAATTTGTGCTATTTTGTTAAATTTGTGTTTTATTTCCTCTAGATCATTTTCTGTACCTAGTCCAAAATTTTTGCCTAAAATCGCTCCACCTAGGTCGAACAAACCGCGTCTATTACGTGTATATGTGATGTCGTTTCTTGTCTCCAGTGTGTTGCTTCCAGCTGATGGGATATCCTGGATCATGATGATCATTACGTGCTTAGCCTGTTCTAGCTTCCAGTCAGTTAATTTAATTAAATCAGCTGCTTCCTGTGTGGGGTGGTCATGTGAAGAAGGGTGTTTTAATACCGCTTCCAGAGTTGTAAGTGGTCCTGATATCTTCTGTAACGTTCTTGGTATGTCTTGCAGTACATCCAAACTTACTTCGGTACTTATTATATCCTGCACTATTGCTGTTGAGGCTGTTGGGGCTATCAGACATTCCTGTCGGACTACATGTTGAGGATGTAAGTGAGGTGATCCTCTTGATATCAACAGGAACATGATCCATGGAATTATTCACCTCATCTTTACCTACCGAAAGAACAACTGTATTAGAGATCTAATCCATTGTTGTTAGCAAGTTATGCTAAGGGTGATGATAGTGATGATGAATAATACAGATATCTAGGCCTGTTTAACCCTATTACCTATAAAAGGAGTCTAAATCGATTCCTAAGTCATGTAAATGCCTTGTTATGGTGAGAGCTGTATTGGTTGCACCTATGTTTGTCTGTTTGGTATGCGACCGTAGTTTATTTCGATATGTGTTGGTTGCTTCAGGCTTCTTTTCACCGTGTGTACTAGGGTTTTCAGTCGTTTCTGGAGTTTTATAGTTGCAAGCTAAATTTCTTAAGATCCTTTTTAAGTGATCAGTATGTGTTTCTTTTTCTTCGTCACTTGATGGTGACTTAATCACTACCTTATTGCCTCTTCTCTTGATTACCCTGTATGGGCCTTCAAATTTAGGTGACAGTTTGTTAATTCTAGTGTGAATGAGGCTGTAGACAATATCACCCATGCTGATATTTGATTCTTTTGCCTTCTTATTAAATGTTTCTGTCATTTCTTCCTTGGACATCGCTGACTGTTTCTTTACCATTGTATTTCTTGAATTTCACGTAAGCGAAGTTTAGGACAATCGTCATAATTATACATGGGATTTTGCTCGCCCTTTAACATCTCATAAGGGAGATGTTTGTCTGACCCGTAAATGATGAAATGAGGTGTATCTCCTATTGATTTGTTAATTGCACAGTTAAGTGATGCTTCAACTCTGGGGATCCAGTCATCCCAGTTTGCGTAATTTTCATCGAGAATGTGCCTTAGTACATCTAATATTATTTTATTCTGCCTTTCCACCAATCCATTGGAAGCTGGATGTTAGACCAAGATATTAACTTTCTTTATAGGCTACTGTATTGTTTACATATTTCTTGTATAATTTCAGTTAAATTCACCACCATTGTCGCTTATTACCACCTTTGGTGTGGTGAGCCTACAGATCACACTATCAATGAATACTCGTGCGTCTGTTTCTGCTGTGTTATCCTTAATTGGAACCAAGATCACAAATCGTGAGAAGTGAAAGTTGCAACAAAAAGATATTGATTGTGATTGGTAGTCAAGGGTAATTTAAGTAAATCAACCTCGACAGTGTCCCACGGTTGTCTAGGTGCAGGATATTGTCCTATAGGTGCAGGTGATAACGTGTAACCTTTATGTTTCGCACATGACTCGCATCTGTCTATGTGGTTATGTATGTCTTTGTGTAACGCTGGCCAATAATATGACATCCGGGCCTGCCTGACTGCCCTGTCCTTGCCAGGATGCCCTGCATGTGGAGTATCGTGTATTACCCTTAAAATGTGAGGTATCAATGTACCACCTCATAGTGCGGCCAGATTGTGTACCCCCCCCCCCTGTGGCCGGGGGGGGACACAATCTGGCCGCACTATGGGGTGGTACTACTACTCTGTGGCCAGGTTGTGTTAGGAAGAATACTGCCACCGTATTCCCTGCTTGTCGTAAAAGGCGACTAAAAGGGGTGGGGTGAGGGGACTAGGGACCCCCTCCTCTGTTTTTTAGTTCCTAAAAAGAGACAGGCCAGAGAAAGGGATGGGGGATGGAGTTATCCCCGTACCCTGAAGATTGGGTCTATGAATGTGCGTGGATGTAGTACGATTGAGGCTAAAAGGGAGTAGATTGGGAGAATGTTTGTGAGAAGAAAGTTGGATGTGTTAGCTTTGAGTGAAACGAAGATGAAAGGGAAGGGGGAGTCTATGTTTGGAAGTGTGAATGGAAGATTGTCAGGTGTTGATAGAGGAAGGGCAAGAGAAGATGTGGCCTTGTTAGTGAGTCCGGAAGTACAGCAGTGTGTGATTGATTGGAAGGAGGTGTCATCGAGACTGATGTGGGTGAAAGCGAAATTTGAACGTGAGTTGTGGGTGTTTGTGAGTGCATATGAGCCTGGTAGTGAAAGGGCTGAAGAAGAGAAGGAGTCTTTCTGGAATGATGTTGATGAGTGTCTGCAGAGTTTTGGAGCGAATGTGAATGTGGTAATGATGGGAGATCTGAATGCTAGAGTGGGAAATGTAACAGTTGAAGGTGTAGTTGGTATGCATGGTGTGCCTGGAAGAAATGAAAATGGGGAGCGAATGATAGCGATGTGTGTTGAGCGAGAGATGGTGATTGGAAATACGCTGTTTGAGAAGAAAGATATTTATAAGTATACATGGGTGAGACAGGAGGGTGGAAGGGTTGTTGATAGAGCTTTGATGGACTATGTGGTTGTGTCTAGGAATGTAATAGGAAGATTGTTGGATGTGAGAGTTCTGAGAGGGGAGGGTGGAGGTATTTCTGACCACTACCTGGTGGAGGGAAAGTTAAGAGTAGGTAAGAGATGGGTGAGAAGTAGGAGGGTTAGGTGTGGCAGGGAGGTTTTGAAAGTGAGTGAGTTGGATAAAAGAGAGAAAAAGATAGAGTATCAGGAGAAATTGAAAGATGAGTGGAACGCAGTGAAAGATCGGGAAAATGGCAGTGTGGAGGAGGAATGGCAGTTATTTAAGAGTGCTGTGGTAAAGCATGCAGAAGAGGTGTGTGGTGTGAGATGTGTGGGTGGTGGTGTAAGAAAAGGAAGTGAATGGTGGTGCGAGGAAGTAAGCATGGCTGTGGCTGAGAAGAGACGTGCATATGAAGTGTGGGTGCAGAGGAGAGATGAGATGTCATAAGAGAGGTATAAGTAAAAGAGGAATAGGGTGAGAAGGGCTGTGCGTGATGCTAAAGTGGCAGCAGATGAGAGATGGGGTAGGGGGCTGACAGAATTTTCAACAGAATAAGAAAATGTTTTGGAAGGAGGTGAAAAGGGTGCGAAATGGAGAATTTGGGAAGGAAGAACGGGTAAAAGCAGAGGATGGAAGGATGTTAATTGAGATGGATGCGGTGAGGAAGAGATGGGCAGAGTATTTTGAAAGATTGTTAAATGTAGAGGAGGAAAGGGTGGCTGAGATTGTGGCGGATGGAAGGGTGCAAGGAATAAATGTGTTGGGAGAGTTGAATGATTCTTTGATCACGAAGGAGGAAGTGGAGAAGGCAGTAAAGGAGATGAAAACAGGGAAAGCTGCAGGTATGGATGGGTGTGCTGTGGAATGCCTGAAGGGTGGTGGAGTGACTATTGTTGACTGGTTAGTAAGATTGTTGAATGTGTGCTTTGTGAAAGGTATGGTGCCAGTTGACTGGGCAAGTGCTTGTGTGGTCCCATTGTATAAAGGCAAGGGTGATAAGTATGAATGTACTAGCTTTAGGGGTATAAGGCTGCTGAGTGTTGTAGGTAAGGTGTATGGTAGAGTGTTAATTATCAGAGTTAGAGAGGGTACAGAGGGAGTGATTGGTGATAAGGAGTGTGGCTTTAGGAGAGGGAGGGGATGCATGGATCAGGTGTTTGCGGTGAGACAAGTGTGTGAAAAGTATTTAGCGAAAGGCAAGGATGTGTTTTGGGCATTTATGGATTTAGAGAAAGCGTATGATAGAATTGATAGGGAGGCTTTGTGAACTATTTTAAGATTGTATGGACTTGATGGTAGGTTACTAAAAGGAGTGAAAAGTTTTTATGTAAATAGTAGAGCGTGTGTAAGAGTGGGAAATGCTGTGAGTGATTGGTTTCCTGTGAGAGTTGGGCTGCGACAGGGATGTGTGATGTCGCCTTGGTTGTTTAATATTTACATGGATGGTGTTGTAAGGGAGGTGAATGCAAGAGTTTTAGGTGGAGGTCTGAGTCTGGTGAATGTTGATGGTGGAGAGTGGACTCTAAAGCAGCTGCTGTTTGCAGATGATACTGCACTGGTGGCTGATTCAGAGGAGAGATTGAGACAGTTGGTAGAGGAGTTTGGAAGGGTGTGTGAAATGAGGAAATTGAAAGTAAATGAGAATAAGAGTAAAGTGATGAAGTGTACGAGGTTGGTAGATGGTAGGGGGATGAATATAGTTTTGAATGGCGAGTTGCTTGAGGAGGTAGAGTGTTTTAAATATCTAGGGTCACATGTTGCTGTGGATGGAAGAATAGATGCAGAAGTGAAGTTTAGAATAAATGAAGTAGGAAAGGTGCTGGGAGGAATGAAAAAAGTGTTTGGATGTCGTTCGCTTAGAATGGATGTAAAGAGAAGGATGTATGAGGGTGTTGTGGTACCGACTGCATTATATGGGGCTGAAACATGGAATATGGGTGTAGCAGAGAGGAAAAGTTTGAATGTAATGGAGATGAGGTGTCTGAGGAGTATGTGTGGAGTGACGCTTATGGATCGAGTGCGGAATGATGAAGTGTGAAGGAGAACTGGAGTTGTTCGGGAGATGGCTGGTAGAGTTGAGCAGAGGGTGTTGCGATGGTTTGGGGATATGGAGAGCATGGATAATGAGCGATTGGTGAAAAAGATCACTAGATCTGATGTGAGAGGTGTAAGGCTGAGAGGAAGACCACGAATAGGATGGACGGACAGTGTGAAGAGAGCGCTGGATGCGAGAGGGATGTCTGTTGAGCAAGGAAGAGTGATTTTCGTGACAGAAATAAATGGAGAGAAATTGTGAATGAATAAGTGATGACGCAGCCCTGAGGGGATATTCTCCCGCATTTGGTCTGATCAGCTATTTCAGGTCAGGTGTGGGTAAGGGGATGAGTCTGTTATGATGTGGCAGGGGTAAACCAGCTCTGCTGTTGGGCCCTGCTGCGGATGTCACTGATTGCATTGCGCAGTTGACCCTTGTGCGGTGTGGTGTGGTGAAGATCTGTCCGTTCTCCCCTTTGGGGCTAAGATGCGAATGAATGTGTTTGAATGGATGAGTAAATGGGGAGTGTGTCGTCCTGTCTCGGCTACCTCCCTTTCCTTGGGGGAAACAGCCTAGGTATATAGATAGATAGATAGATCAATGTACTAGAAATAACTGTCTATTTTTTTCTATGACTTTTTTGTCCTGGATTTACCCTATAGGCCTATAAGGCATTGTTTACCATTGTGAATTGTTCAAGTGGTACCTGTAACTTGGGTAATGGTACATCATCGCCTGACTCGAGATGATATAATACTTTAGACCATACTGGGTCCTGTCTTTGTGCGTGTGAAATTTCTTAATTTGTGGGGATTGTTTTATCATTGTTGGAGAGTGATTCCTGTGGACTTATTGTAGCAACATTGGCTAACGGGTTTCGTGATAAGGCATCGGCAGCTAAATTTACTTTATCTTTTATGTAGTGAATATTTACATTGTAATTCTAGATTTTGCATTTCCATCGTGCTCTCCTCCCAGAGAGGAGTTTTTCTTGGAACATGCCCACGAGAGGCTTGTGGTCTGTGTATAGGTGAATTTTGTATCCGTACACGAGGTCACGAAATTCCTGTAGAGCAAATACTACTGCTAGGGCTTCTAAGGCGGTTGTACAGTAATTTTTCTTTGCTCCTTTTATTTGTCTACAGGTAAAAGCAATGGGTTGGTATTTTCCTCGTTTATCCTCTTGCATCAATACAGCACCTAAGCCTTTGAGGGAAGCATCTGTGCAAATTACGAATGGTTTTGTGAAATTAGGATAGGCAAGGCATGGTGCACATGTAAGTTTACCTCTTAATTCATGAAATGCTAATTTTTGTTCCTCTTCCCACTGGAATACAGCATCCTTTTATAGTAGAATGAATAGCGGTTGTGATATATGAGAGAAATGGTTAATAAAAGGAGCGGTAATAACCCGCTAGCCCCCAAAACTGTCTTACTTCATCTGTATTTGTGGGTTCTGGGAAATTCCTTACCGCCTGGGGTCAGTATTTTGTCCTCAGACGTGTGAATACCTAGAGCATCTAATCTATGGCCTAAGAATTTTATTACCTTAAAGCAAAATTTGCATTTCGACAGCTTAATTTTTAAACCAGCATCAGCAAGCTTTTGTAGGAGATGGTCTAGTTTCTGTAGATGTTCGTCTATACTTGGAGTAGCTATAATAATGTCATCTAGATAGACAAATATTCCTTTTCCCAGCATTCCAGACAATATGTAATTCATCAGTCTCTGGAAAGTGACTGGTGCTGTCTTCAATCCCATTGGCATTCGTTTTATTGGTAGTGCCCTGAATTCATGGAGAAAGCAGTGTATTTGCGTGATTCTTGCTCGAGGCCAATTTGATAATAGCATTGAGCAAATCGACGGTGGAAAATACATTATTTTCTGGTCCAATATTTTGTAAGACGTCACTTAACAATGGCATAGGAAACCTTTCAGGGATTGTGTGCTGATTTAATTTACGGTAATCTACTACCGCCATTTCTCCATTTCGTTTGGGCACGAAAAATAATGAAGCATTCCACGGGGAGACAGATGGTTCAATAATACCTAGTTTTAACATTTCCTCAACATACTGATTTGCCAGGGTGCGTTGAGAATGCGTGACCCTATAAGCTGGTATATATACTGGTTGTGTTTCCGTACGTACATTAATCTTGTGTGTAATCAGGTTCGTACACCCTAACTGTTCTCGAACTTGCGACCTCCCGATCACAAGCTCAGCGCGCTACCACTGTGCTACCGCATCCCCGGAGAGAGAGAGAGAGAGAGAGAGAGAGAGAGAGAGAGAGAGAGAGAGAGAGAGAGAGAGAGGAGATAGATTTAGTGTTTACATTATTGAGACTTGAAGTGGGGGCAAGGCTGTGTGAAGTCTCTCTGGTTGACTACAGTAGTTATAGCCCGCCTACGAAGGCGATAATGTAATCGCCTGTGTGTGTGTGTGTGTGTGTGTGTGTGTGTGTGTGTGTGTGTGTGTGTGGTAACCAAAATATCTCATAATCAAGCATGAATATTGTATCCAAACTTGTGGGCAGTATCCGGGGATGAAAGGCTTGTTTGTTAATAATACTGACAAAACTGCTATGATATGCCTGACATTGCTAGAGGATTTTGCAAGGAAAAAAAATAATCTAGCTTTTTCTTTCACCTTGCTATTATTCACCATTTTATATCGTATCCTCAAGGAAGAAAACGACTACTTAAAGGAAAACTATTAGATTTTCTTCAAAAGTCTGTTTACTCAATGACCTTCACCAACATAATACCCGTGACTTCAGGCTTCTGAATCCTAGCATGATATTTAACTTTGTAGCAGCAAACAGCCAAATCCTAAAACATTTTTTTTTTTTTTTTTACGAGGCTGCGACAATATTCCTCAGATTGCCAGAGAATTACTGATCTAGTTTTTTTAGTGATGGCAGACGGTACGAATTCTTGGGCGAATGCTTTGGCTTTTATGTCTAATGTATATAATTCCAGTAAAGGCCACAATGACAACAAGGTAAAAGATGGTAAAGCTGGTAATGGCTATTGCAAGGAGGAACATATCAGATATTATGTATGCTGTTTGTACAGTATTGTTTGCCATTGAATGTGGTGGATCTTTAAAGAGTACCATAGTTAAAAATGCAATGGATATACAGTATGTACAGTTGAGGATATATCAAATAGATACATCCCGTCCACCAGCGAGGTGGTGTTATGCTCTCCGCATCTGGTAACACTGATAATTATGGAACTTCACCAGGTTTCGTTCTGCCGCTAGAACGAACCGAACGCGGTGGTCATTGCCGCTGTGCGCAATTATTGGTGGTAATGTAATATATAAGCAACGTTCCGCCAGAAAATATACGGATAATAGCATGTCATGATTATGGTAGTTTTTTTTTAAATATATATCGAACAATACACCCTCTACATTATTGCATTTATTAAGAATGACACAGATTTCGTGAGTGGTTTGGTTTCGATTCATGCACCATGCAACAGTTAACATTTCATCAAATAAGTCATTGTTATCAGTTTCCCCACAACTGTCAGTGAGCAGAAAATTACTGTGACGCCCGTCCTCCCCAATGCAGACCTCTGAAATCGAAGCAAGTTCACTACACACAGGAGGCGGCCCCACAGGAGACGGCAGAGTCAAAGGAGTACAAATGAAAGCAAACAGCAACAGACCTGTTGGTCCTTCGCGGCTGTTTGGTACAGGGAAGGTTATATAACAAAACTATTCTGATAAAAGCAAGGTATATGGTATAGTGAGAAGGACCACTATGCAGCACAGAAAAGCTGTTTTGGAAATTGAATAGGAATGAGGGAAAGGAATCTTATTTTACAAAATCTACCTGAAAAGGAAAATAATATTAAGTCAACAACATTTATCGATGTTCTATGGTTGTACCCTGTAGGTTCTGAAAATAGGCGGGGGGAGGAGTTAAATATAAAACAGAGCTGTATTATTCTGGAGTGAACATACTCAGTTGGGGGCTTGAAACAGATACTTATCTATGTGATTTGTTAAGGTTAGTACACATAGTTTACTACACTGTTCCACTATATCTACAACTCTGCTAAAGAAGAAATGCTCACCTTCATGTGACTGAAATTGTTTGCCCATAATTTTGTGCCTATTACCTGTATAATTTGAGCGATCTACTGTGAAATATTTATCAATAGCCATATTATCGTGTTCTTTGAATATTATGAATACTTGAATTACTTCCCCTCGTAACCTTCGTTTAGTGAAGGTAAAGAGATTCACAGCTTAAACGCCCCTCGTGTGGTTTATTTTTCAGTCTATGTATTATCTTTGTCATCCTTCGTTGCACTATCTCAAGTTTATATATTTTTTGTAAAATGGCTACGAGGACTGGAGACAATACTCTAAGTGTGGGAGTACTAAAGAATTATACAAGGTAAAGATGATATTTTCTTATTTGTATTGAAATACATCAGGTCAGATGGGTGGACGGATTGGTGTGGTGGACAGGGCAGGTGGGGTGGGTGGGCAGGGTTGGTGGGGTGTGGGTGGGGGACCTGGGCGACAGGAAGAGGGAGGTGAGTGAGGAGAGGGAAAATAGTGGTTGAAGGAGAGGGGTGATGGGGTGGGGGACGGTGGACTTTGGTAGACGACAGGGGCTACAGTGGAGGGGATAGACTACCAGATGATGACTGGTCCAAATCATTGTTTCGTGGAGAATATGGAATTTTACTGTCAGACCATGAAACGCGATGTTGACGTTGCCACGTGTTGTAATTGACCGTCATGGTTTGTAACAATTCACTACACACTTTCCACTGGATGGCTCAGTACCCCTGTTATCTGAGTATGGTGACTATTAATACATGACACGTTCCTACAGGTTGTCAGATGTAACAGATGTTGTCATAGTGACTGGGAATTACTGCTGTTGTCGTAGAGCCTGGGAATTACTCTTGTAGCCTATTAAGTAGTATCATCATGGATGACGACTGATATCGCAGAGTAGGGATAGGCCTGTATAGGTGTTTTCTTTATCACCAGTGAATATGAACAGTCGACAGTAATGATGGTCCCTATGGTTCTCAATAATGTATGGCACCGGTATAAAATAAAGGTGGATTTACTTAACCAAGGTTTACAGCATGTTACCGTTTTCTGTATGCCGTGTTTGGCTGTTGAATTTACACATTGCCAGTAGTTATAAATAATATTTAGGTTCATTTTAAGCAACTGTCATATGCCCCAAGCATTCCTTTACAAATTTTCGAGCCAATAAAGTTGGAACAAGCTTGTAATGTCTGCAGTTATCCAGTCTGAGCGCGTGCATATCACATCAAGTATGCCATTTGATACAGAAATCGCTTGCATTAAATGCAAACACATACTTCATCTGCAGTGTGTTTTGTTATGCAAAACACCCGAGTAGCTTCACACTGTATGAAATTGACAGGATAAAGATAAGTACGAGGACCATTGCCCTGATCATGGAGAACAACTGCTGAGCCACACAAACACTGTCCGAACATGGAGCTGTTGCCCTGTCTGCGTAACGGGGTATATTGCAATCTATTAAAGACAGGTGAACCACTGTTGTTGATGTATTAACAAGTGATCCGCTGTTCATGGTGTAGCAGTCATTAAGGCCATCTCCCCTTCCCGTCAGTGCCCATTTATAAGTGCATGCAGTTGTCGGGAATAGGGAGGGGTGGACAGTGAACTGGATACTGAGGCTGTGAATCAGATTGCTTAACAATTACACGTCCGTCATACCACAATTTACTCTATCAGTATAGGGTTAACAGCAATCCAACATAAAGATCATGTAATACAGCTGGTAAGGCATCTCTCTACCCACCTATTAGTCCACCCCAGTATCGCCACCTATGTTCTGGGACCCAGACCGTCCCCCCCTAGTAAATCATGTTTTCTTTTACATCGGTACTATAGCCTACACATATTAACGAGAGCCATAGGCACGAATCACAACCGTTACCTATTATTTATTGTGGCAAAAGAAAATTCCTCCCTCCCCCTCCTCTACTTTATGATGTTACTGAGTAAATGCAACAAGAATAGCTTCCAGTCGCAATGACAACAGGTGTGACATCAAACATTCTAGGGTCGTTTCATATATCACCATGTGATGACATAGTCACCATACACTAATAATGCAGGGTTTGCGTAATGAGCTACCCCATGCGGAGTACGTTGTCCTATAGACGATATAACAAAACATGCTAGCAGACTGCGTAACGTGCCAAGGTCAGCATAAGGTTTAACGACCTGACTATCCAATTCCATCATCAACGTTAAACTATAGCTGATTTGGTACCATGTCACCAGTGTACCATTTATCCATCCCATCCTAGCTTTCTGCCAAAGTCCACTTCCCTCTACCTCATCACTCGTCTCCTGTAGAGCCCCTCTTCCACCAGCCAGACCACTATTGCCTCCTCCTCACCCACCTCCCTTCTCCTATTTCCCAGGCGCCCCACCCAGCCTCCTCCTGTGGCGGCACCTTTTATAAAACTGCGTTGATTAGAGGTCTACCAGTTTCAGGTTCACGGTCATGGAGGAGGGGGGGTCATGGTAATTTTGCGATTATTATGATAGGTGCTGGAATGCAGATAATTTTATATTGGCCTATATGCTGGCCCGGCCGTCGGTAAATGTTGTATGGTTCGTGATGTTTGTCGAAAGTAACACTGACGAAACCTGTGTTTTTCATGTGAATAAAATACGAATATATTGTGTGGTATGAAATTATTTTATTGTCATATTCACAAAAAGTAATTTTCAGTATACTGTCAGGAGGGACATTTTTTTTATTTTTTATATGCAACCAATAACTGCGCACATCGGCAATGACCCCCGCGTTCGGTTCGTTCTAGCGACCGAATGAAAGCCGATGAAGTTCCATACTCATCAGTGTTACCAGATGCGAAGCGCATTACAACACCTCGCTGGTGGACGAGATGTTTCTGTCCAGACATGAGGATGTCCGGGGGGAGAATGTAAGCAAGAGAACATATTACTGTGGGAAGAAAGGTTATCAGTATGAGAGTATTAAACGTGCAAATGAACGTAGATGCACTTGAAGTGGTGCACCATATTAAATATCTCGAATCAGTAGTTGAGAGAGGTACAAATGCTAATACATGAAATACAGACACTGACAGAGCACACAAATAAGTTCAGGGTAATTTTCTGGCTGATGCCATAAGGTGGGAGGAATGTGAGAGTGGTAGCACCTTCACTTCCACCTGCCCTCACTTTCTTCCACTCCCCCTTTCCCCTCACTGTAATTCGTCGGTCATAAGTGACTCAGTACTTCTGTCGTGAGCTAATTCATTATCTCTGTTTTATGTGCTCATTGTTGTACACGTGAAATGAGAGTAGAATACATGTAATCCAATTACATAATAAGGAGAAACTTAGGTAGACAGGCTCTAAGGGAACTGACTGCACCAGGTAGCAAGACCAAACTTTTGAATGATGCTAGATACAGTTTTGTTTGACATGTTCATGTAAACTTCAAAAGTGGGAGTTTGTGGCAGATGGCAGTAGTGATGTAAGACTCGCGAGTCAATCGTTCAAATCGAACGATTCCTTTCGCTGAATCGGGTGTATCGAGTCATTGTTTTCCTTAACTCGTTCACTTAGTATTAGTTTATATTCTAACATTATATTTCGGTTGAGACTCGAGAGTGGTATGTGCACTGCTCATATCACTGCCTGGCATGAGGACACACCACCACTCATACCACACCATCACTGGCTGTTCACTGACCAAGTGACCAGACCTTCAGCTCGTGGCAGGCTGCGGGTATCAGCCTCCAGTTATGGACACGAGTGTCACGAGTGACTTATAACTTTAGAACTCGACTGACTCAGGCCGCTCCGGGCAAATGTGGCGGAGCCCGACCCGGCTCACCACTCACGAGTTTGAAATACCCGGTCGCGGTATAGGTATTGCTCAGTGTTTTTACCACTGCTTGGTATGAACAGTAGTGTGAGCACACATCACCACTCATAGCACAGGACCACTTGCAGGCAGCGTGTTCCAGCCTCGATTATTGAGTGTGAACAAGATTTCGTAGAACTCGAATTACATGACTCAGGCCACCCCGGACAGACGCGGTGGGGCCCGGCCAAGGCCCGGCTCACCGAATCACTGGTGACTCACGAATTGGGAAGGATTTTAAATAACAGGTCGCTGTGTTTTTCATTTCTGTTTTATTCTAGCATTAAAGGTCTGTGAACTTGTTTTTTTAAATGCTAATTTGTAAAGAGAGTATATTATGAAATGTATGGAGAGTGAAAGATTGAGAGTGAGGTGTGAGGGATAAGTGGTAGGGGGAGACCAAGAATGAGGTGGAAGGATGGAGTGAGGAGGAATATGAGGCCGAGTGGGTTTGAGTGGGAGGAAGGTCATGTCTGGCGGGAGAAAGGTTGGTTTAGAGACGATTCAGTCTTGGTAACCCCATCGAGGATAATGGCGTCGGCCAATAGATAGAAAGATAGAATTTAACTGCCACAGTTTAATGGATTATGTTTATTTTTGCTCTAAATATGTCATTTATTCAATCTGTTTAACGGAATAGTAAGTTTTTTTTTTTAATTATGTAATATAGGTGTTTCATTCTTTACCCCGATAATTAAAATTTTCTTGCATCAGGTCCATAGTTAAACGCTAGTCAATAATGAATAGGAGGGAGTTGGTAACATTCAATGATTAACCGAGTGTTGAGCGAGCGAGCTACGCTCTCTCACCCAACACCGACGTGCTCGGCTAGTCGGCTGGCAGAAGTAACGGTTGCTGCAGCCAGGCTACTGACTTGGTGAATCGAGTGACTCAACTACCCGATTCTCTTCGGTGAGTGACTCATAAAAACTCGAGTCACCAAAGTGAATCGAGTTTTCCATCTCTAGATGGCAGTGCCGTGATCCATTCCCCTGGTGTAGTGATAACTTTATGTGATACATCCCAGAGTGACAAGCCAAATGGTTTCTTGTAGGCCAAGAAACCACTTGCTACGTTAAGCTGTAAAAACTAAAATAATGTGGACTCTTGACGGTCTGATGGATTCACGCTCTGCAACCAGATGTGGCCATACAGGATATGCACCTGAAAGTTGGCTGGGGTATATTCCTCACACAGTGAAGCTCGAGGAAGATCAACTAGTCACTTTCGCCTAAAATATCCAGACTCCGTGCCTTCTTTACCCCTGCACAGTTGTTGACCTAATGCACGGGTTGTATTTGCCTTTGTGTAGAGTACAACTTTCATGTACGGGGATGCTCCCCAGGTACAGCTCTTCTCAACAAGGTGAAGTCAAAGGCTTTGGTCTCATTAACTCCCCTTCTCTTACTGGCTTCCTTCAACCTCTGTATCTTCGCCGCACAATTGCATCTTTATTTCTTTTCTATCGCTGCGTCAGTGGTCACTGCCCATCTGAACTGTCTGCTTGCATCCCTCTACCACTACGGCGGGCGTGTAGCACCCGTCTTGGAACAAATTCTCATCCCATTTCTCTCCATCTCTCTAATGTATGAGTTAACCGTTACTCCCAGTCATTCATGTATGCAACAGGTCAGCCCTGGAACTGTCTCCCTCAGTCTGTATTTCCCACTGCGTGTGATCTCCAGTCTTTCAAATGCAGTGTATCCACTCATCTCGAAATGAACGGATCTTGAATTTGGTTCTCTGTTATCTTCTTATTGCTTTATCTTGGAGGGAACAACTTTCGGACTCTTAGCCTTTGTTTCCTTCTTCCTTGCATTTAAAAAAGTACTATAGTTCACCTTCAAAGCTCAGATTAAGTTGCCTAGTTTCAGGTCTATACGTTCCTGATGGAGTAGTAAAAGAAAGGATGACAGATAGATAGAAAAATGAGAGCAATGGCAATGGTATATGGATTAATATAAATGAAGTAACTGAAATACACAATATTAGAAGCTGATATGCACGAATGGCAAAAAGGTAGGCACTGTTTATAAAGAAATAGGAAAGAGTATGGTTAGTCTGTGGTCACATGTGGAAGGGCCATTTTTGTCTACTGTGTAATTGATAAAAAAGCCTTATGAATGTGAATATAAAGCCAGATGATGGCGTGTCTAGCTGAGAAAAAGGTTTGATATAAAGAGAGTTGTGTGACAAAAGCGAGGTACTGACATAGAGGGGACACGTATTCTTACAACTTACAGATCTCAGTAAGTGCAGGGGATGGACGTCTTCACAGTGACATCAGCATCACCAGGCGGTGGAGCTGTCCGGCTGTACAAACGCCCCTCTGTCATCCCCCCCCCCACCCACAGGAAGTTCAGTGGCAAACACTTGGTGAATGAATCTTGGTAGATGCATAATGACCCAAGTTGCCCCAGGTTCTTCCTTTCCTTCCTGCCACTTTTTGTTCCTCTTCTTTCCACGTCAAGCGGCTCTGCACTGAGTGACAGACCTAATGCTTTCCTGTAACCCAGGAAACCATTTACAACGCTGGGTGGTAACTATATAACTAGATAACGGGGTGATGTGGAGCCTGCTGTGATGCTCCTGTTAACTGGATGGAGCAACGCAAACACGGCGTCCATCCGGGAACCAAGCCTCCACACTTTCCCCCACGCCTCGCTGTCGCGAGACTTGTGAACAGCAAGGGACATTGGTTCACTGCATGAAATGGCCCTGCAGGGGCGGTTCTTCTCCCCCAGTTGACGAGCCTGATTGGCAGACAAACTGAGGATGATCAGCAACAAAAAATTTGCACTTAATTTCCACCCTGACAGATCTGACACACAGATGGTTATGAATTTTGTTTTATGGATTTCCTGTGGGCTCAGTGCGAGCATCCTCTCTCTCTCTCTCTCTCTCTCTCTCTCTCTCTCTCGTATACGCATACACTGCTACACTCACTCTGTCATCGTCAACTACATCCACTTCAGAATTACAGTCAGCCTTTGTTCCCTCTTCTCCAGCTCCTGCTCTTTCTCCCGCCGAACTTCTTTACTTTTCAACTTCATTTTCCTTCTCCTTCACCTTTTCTCGAGGACAGTAACTGCTTTAATCCTATGTGAATCTTTCGGTCGATTCCCAGGTGCCTTAATACCGTAAGGGTTGGCGACAAAGAAATGAACAAATGACCTCATCATCTTGTCCTCCACCATCAGGCTGCCCTCTCACAAATTCATACTCCCTTCTCTCTTGGATCCACCTTCTCCTTCCCCCCTTCCTCCACCTCACTCATATACACTCTCCTGTTCAGTCTGTCATTCTTCATTCTCTCCACAAAGCCAAACTATCTGAAGGCAGTTTTTCTAGTGCTTTGTTGTACATCCACATCGACTCCCCTTCACTTCCTCATTTGCCCTCTTGTGTTTCCACGTACCGTAACTCCTCATCGTCTTTTCAGATAGTTCGTTCATCCCCACGAAGTAAATTGTTTTATTTCTGCTACCACAAAATGATTTAATTCAGCTTGGGTCATACCTGTAACATTAAAGTGGTTAAGGAATATTTTTTTCGAATAACTTACAGTTCGCAATGCCTCTTCAGAGCTGAACAGAATTATCTGGAGGTAAAAGAATATTATGTACGTCATCGGTGCGAAGTAATCAAAGTTCTTGGTGACGTCTTATTTTATTCCAGGTAAAGGTAACCGATAATATTCATCTGCAAGTGAGTCATAGGGACCTCAAAGGCTTACGACTGTCAATATCAATCCTCTCATTATTAGCACATCTTTACAAGTCTTTTCCTACTGACGCCAGACCATCTTTTTCATCTGACAGTGAGTCATTGGAGCCTGAGCTGCATAACTGAAAAGCAACTCTCCTTATCTCTTTTAGAGGGGCTTGAACTAAATAGTAATTAACGAATGCAAAAGAAATATTTCTTTTTATGTAATTTCTACATCATTACTTTCTCCTTATCCTTTTCAATACCTCGTTCTCTCTAAATCAGATTAATATTGTTGCCGGTAAACGGATTCCCTTCACTCGGAAGGGTCTCATCAGTTGTGTATATAATTGCCTGGGCATAAGAAGAGTAAGACGATATCAATTACCTTACTTAATTGAAGGGCGTGAAAAGCACTTCGGCTTCCCTGAGAGCAGATTTTAACACATTACATCATTTGAAGTACAAATATTTAAAAATTTTCATTATACCTATTGCCCAACCCAGTGATGATGTCGTTGCCCCCCGAAGATTAGCTTGGATAAAACTTGGTTTATATCTTGGCACGAATAATAAAAAAGGTATAAGTACATTATGATTAAGTAGAATAAAATTCATACATTTATTCTATCAGGTCATTGACTTTTGCTTTCTTTTAACTGTATTGTTTGAGAGGTCTGGGGCCGCTGAAAGAACTAGTATATATTAAGTATTCATTTATCATAATTTAGAATTCAAGCCTCAACATGAGTGGACCCTTTATTATTTTTTCATTTAAAACTTTCTTCCACCTACAAACATCTCATCCAGGAAGGGAAGATTGTGTAAGGAAGAGATAAGAAAGCAAATAAGAGTGGTAGGAGAGTCGACTGGTAACAGATGACATAAAAGGAGCCAGAGAGCATACTCGTTCTCTGTCTGCATACATGCACACCCACGCACACAAGGATGCACGCACTCCCGCATATGTACATAAACGGGCACACACGCACGCTCACAGTTTGCACCCAGGGACACACGCGAACACTCGTAAATTACAATCATCGGCTCCGACACAGCTGGCAAAGAACACCTTTCCTATATTCCATGTATTAACTTATGAAAGAGATGCTTGTGTAATGCTGAAAAACCTCGAAGTGTAAATGTACGTCTACATGTCTATATCTGGCTGATACTATCTATCTATCTATCGCCAGTCGCGTTAATCCCTTATACGAGGTGGCCATAAACATATCGCCTCGACGTTACCCTGTCCCCCGCCATTTCATCGCCCTGCTCCCAGTTCACACACCCCTCTCTTAAATACCTCACCACTCCATCCCTCCATCTCATCCTTGGCCTTCCCCTCCCTCCCCCTCCACCTCACTCACATACACTCTTTGTCAGTCTTTCACTCTCCATCCTCTCCACATGGCCAAACCACCTCAGTGTGTTTCTCCTAACGCTTCCTATCACATCCACATCCACACCACAACGCTCCTTCACATCCTCATTTGTCAATCTGTCTCTCCATGTGACTCCACATGCTCCTCTCAAATAACTCATTTCCACTGCTCTCACTCTTGATTTATGTCCCTCCAACAACGTCCAAGCTTCACTTCCATACGATAGAGTTGGTATCACAATATTGACATGTAATAAAACGTAGCTGTAATAAATGAAGAAAAGAATATATATACTTCTTATACTATCACGCTCCCTAGACTCCAATGTGGTTTGTAAAACAGTTGTTCAGTTATGCTAGAGTGGGTGCTGTCTTCAGGTACTCACAGACAATACTGTTCATCTCAAGCATCGACTGAAGACACTGGTGAAATATGTTCGTAGATTTCGGTAATTTTAAAACCAGACTGAAGTTCTTCCGGGCAGGGAGGTGGGGGTGGGGGGGCAGTGGTATGAATCACCAGGGGTTGTTTTTGTCAAGGACCCTAACCATTTTCTGTGATAAATAAGTTTCCTTAGAAAATCAGTAAGGAGTAATACTTTTTTCTTTATTTTCATTTTCCATCTGGTAAACGTTCTGAAGAGTATGGTAGCTGTTTTGAGTGAAGACGAACGTATAAGGAAGTGATTGCATACAAAACGTAAAATGGGAGTGTTTACATATACAACACACACACACACACACACACACACACACACACACAGATTTAGAGAGAGAGAGAGAGAGAGAGAGAGAGTTGAGCAGAGGGTGTTGCGATGGTTTGGGCATATGGAGAGAATGGATAATGAGCGATTGGTGAAAAAGATAACTAGATCTGATGTGAGAGGTGTAAGGCTGAGAGGAAGACCACGAATAGGATGGATGGACAGTGTGAAGAGAGCGTTGGATGCGAGAGGGATGTCTGTTGAGCAAGGAAGAGAGGCTGTCCGTGACAGAAATAAATGGAGAGAAATTGTGAATGAATAAGTGATGACGCAGCCCTGAGGGGATATTCTCCCGCATTTGGTCTGATCAGCTAGTCAGGTCAGGTGCGGGTAAGGGGATGGGTCTGTTATGATGTGACAGGGGTAAACCAGTTCTGCTGTCGGGCCCTGCTGCGGATGTCACTGATTGCATTGCGCAGTTGACCCTTGTGTGGTGTGGTGCGGTGAGGATCTGTCCGTTCTCCCCTTTGGGGCTAAGATGCGAATGAATGTATTTGAATGGATGAGTAAATGGGGAGTGTGTCATCCTGTCTCGGCTACCTCCCTTCCCTTGGGGGAAGCAGCCTAGGTATATATATATATATATATATATATATATATATTTACAATTTCTTTGCCAAGTGAAATTTCTAAATTCAATAACCATCGCGCTGTCAACAGCTGTGCCACTGAAGGCCACAGAAACCCTCTTACACACACCCGCCTGATGCCACCACCAGCCCCACACAACTCCTTGGTTAAATAAATACTCAGCACAGGACATAAGCACACCCCAAACACAGACACACTGCCACTGCCACTCTGACACGCTAGCTCTCTGACACCTCTCACTAGGATGCTAATACAGGGCAGCTCGTGTCCGGAGTGTTATGTCGGTGTAAACAACATCTAAGGGAGGCACTGTTTGTCTGCTGACTCCTTCCTCTCACTTATGATCGCATCCTCCTTCATCTATGGTACGAGGCTCCGTAAGCAGAACTCTGAACGGCCTTATGTTTGTTGAGCTGAGTGATGTGGCTCGTGGATGAAATATGGAATCATGAGACCAGTGTCGTTGTATTAAATTGGTAAACACTATATCTTTATTTACTCTGATTTACGCTCTTAGTTAATTGCCCTTGATATTACCGTGGAATCTGAATGCCCTATGCCAGTTTTAACTACTCCAGTGTACTATCAAGGTCACTTATTTCTTTACCTCCCTGACGAGATGGAAGTGGATGACATGGCTGGAAAAAGGTCAGGTGAGCAGACATTGGCGTTACATCAGCTGTACAGACACACACATATACATACACACTACTGAACCCTCATTACCCATTAGCCTGGCCATACATCAACCCTGCCTTCAAGCTCCTTCTGGCCAGGGGGTAACGAGACTAGTGGTCTTATAGTACCGGTGAAGGGAAGCAATATAGTGTTTGTTCCATATTTGTCTGTGGAGGTTAATGTTTTTTTTCTACTTGTGGTTTTCCTTTAAGACTGCACTGACTTTAGACTTATGTTGCTAGAATCAATTAATGTAGCCAATCAACCCATCACCTTGTCAAACATAAACATAAAACAATATTATGTCCTCAACCAAGAGACCATTTTCTCAGTCTCTCAAATCAATGTCATTCTGTGCTATAATCTTTCTGTTTTTACCAACAAAATCCATGCTCCTTTTTTTAGTTTATGTTATGGGCATTTTTTTCTCTCCCACTTTTTCTCCTCTGAATGAGAACAAAAATTTTTAAAGGAAAACATTCCAATACGCTGATTGAGCTGAAGCAATTCCGTGTTGATATATTGTATACACACACACACACACACACACACACACACACTCACACACACACACACACACACAACATATATATATAAATATATATATATATATATATATATATATATATATATATATATATGTATATATATGTATATATATATATATATATATATATATATATATATATATATATATATATATATATATATATATATATATATATATATATATATATATATGTGTCCCTCTAATATCCGAACACCCAATATCCGAACATCCCCACTAACCGGACATAATCGTCCTGGGATCCAATATTCCCAAAATGGGCCAAAAACCGCAAAAAATTAAAAAAAAATCTGACTTTTTTCCCTCCCGTAATTTGAAATTGCCACCTGGCGCCAAACATCTGTTACACCATGGTCCCTTCACCCCTTCCTTCCTTCCCCCTCCCCCCTCCCCTGTCAGAGTTGCCATTTGGTATTTTTCATTACCAAGTGTGGGCCAATTTGGTAATGAAATATTCGTTTGGTAATGAATCAGAATAATGCATTACCAAATGGATTTTTCACATGTATGAGGATACACAGGATGGAGATGGTGATTGTTTGCTCTCTCTGATTAATCTGCTACCCTACATAGCGTGAAAATAATCAACATGGTGTTAATTATAAGGAGAGTGATTACATCTATTTCCACTTGTATATATAATTAGAGAAGAATAAATGCTAGCTTTACGAATTTGGTAATGAAAAGTTAAATTTGGTAATGAAAGTTGAGGAGATTGGTAATGTGGCCATTGCGATCTGGCAACTCTGTTACCCCGCCATCATCAACAGTCACAGCCTAACTCCGATCGAGAGCAAATGCTCATAGCAGTGCAAGCCATAGGTACTTGTTTTTTGTGAATAAACAGTGAATAAACTGCAATACCTCGCCACTAGAACACAGGAATTTACAGTGTTGTGCAGTGTTAAGAAATTAGAATTTAGAGTGCAGAGGATTAGCTGTGGACTGCAAACTGCCGGTTCAAACCAGTCCAGGAGCCAGGGACTTGTAAGTACCCAGAATGTTTAATATTGTATAAACTCACCTCTAAAACCTCATTTTATGGTTCTTTTGCATTTATTTCAATCTTTTATGTGCCTTATTGGTATGATTTGGGTCTTAAATAGGTGCTATGCATGTCCAGAGGGAGTTGTATAGGTGTTTCTCTGAGTTAGGGTCCATAAGTATAAGTCCATAAGCTGGGGCCCAATATCCGGACAGGACCACTATCCGGACCTGCCTATGGCTCTATTACGTTGGATATTGGAGGGATTATATATATATATATATATATATATATATATATATATATATATATATATATATATATATACATAAATATATAAAATGTGTGTGTGTGTGTGTGTGTATATATATATATATATATATATATATATATATATATATATATATATATACAAGCACCATACATATTGCTTGTAACAGGCAGGTGGATTGGTAAGTTGGTCACTGATAAAACCTATGAGCAACGATAACAACTCCGTAATAACTTTTCACAACAAAACAACACCAGGGAACACCACCACCTGTGTCACTGGACGAGGGAGAAAGCAAAGGAATACGTGAAATGGTGAAGACGAAAAGCAATACGGCTGATAATATAACTGTTTCAGTTTCTATGTCACCAGAAAATTTGTTTTAGCATTTTTTCACTCACTATCCCTATGCACTTCTGTATGTACTCATTTGTTACACTGCCTTCAGTAAGAACGCCACTGGAGAGGGACATCTTCACGCGATGACACCGTATAAATGAACTGCTTCAATACCCAGTTTTGCAAATGTTCATCTTCCTCCATGTCTCCCGAAAGAAGGATGGTGGACTGGAGGAGGAGTGCAGCTTCAGCTCTCTGTCTCTAACATGGTTTTCACAGGTTCTCTCAGTTCGTCAACTTGCTTCCAGCGGTTTGGTACAGTTCCGATTACCTTAACCCCACGTTGTGCACATACCCAAGATTAATTACTGTTAAATAATTGAGTTACCCGAAAGACGAGTTTGTAAGGAACTGCTCGACTGGTGGAAGCCTGTGAAGCTTGGAAGGATTTCTTGATGAGTCGAGATTTTTATTAGTTGCTCTACAGACCGATGTATTAAAATGTTACAATACTGCAGTGGAGTCTGACATGAACAGCTAATCTCCAGCAATTGTACAACCAAATTGATAGTTTATGTTACCTGTTTAGCATACTGTTAGTTCTCTGAGTTGTTACAATATTTTTTAGTTTTGCGGAGAAGTTTCCATAAAGCTTTCCACAAATCCTTATATTAGCACATCGCCCTTAATTCTTCGAATATATATTTTATTTATTGTTATGAATACTACAATTTTCAGATGTAGATACTAAATAAGATTCAAAGAGAAGTACCTGCAGTGGCTCGGATTTTAACCCGCCCCATCCCGACGTTTTTGGATCTTTTTTGGGGGGGCTCAAACATCCGCTTATGGTGAAAAACATCGAAAATTCATAAAGAAATCGCTCACCTGAGGTTTAAAATACCGGATTTAGGTGTGAGTACTTCCTTACCTGACTGGGTTTTCTAACAGGCTGGCACCAAAGAAAACGAGTTCTATGGGAGGGTAACTATTTTATCCACTCATAAACAGTATTTATTTATTTACTTGGTACGAATTTATATATAGTACAAGAGTATATTGGTTTTCAAACAGTAATATAGGCATTATAAGCATTGTCTCACTCACTATCTCATCACCATTCATGACCTTTTTTCCCCCACATTACCTGATCATCATTTCTGACTGTTTCTTCCTCTAATGCTATGTAAACTATGTCCTCCACATTGTCATTGATTGGGGAATCACTCTGGCCCTGAATGTCTTTATTGGCCAGGTCACTGGTAACAGGTGAATTGCCGAGACAATGACGTGCAGGGCGGGGGGGAGAGGTTATGCGGTGTAAGGCATTGTTCCTGCTTGGCATCTTGTAGAGGAATAGAGGAAGGTGTCCCGTGTATACGTCCCAAAAATCACTCGCGAAATCACTCGCGAAAATTGAAAATTGTGCAAATTAGGGACCTTGCAATGTTGCCGCGTTAATTCACGTCGCCGGGACGGTGCGAGTTAAAGTACACGTCTCATGATGCTATGCGAGTTCTGTGAATCTAGGAAGTTGTGGCGGACATTTAAGCTGGGTGCTAATAGCATCTCCTTCCCTGTGTCTGCACATGTTCACAGTCTGTCTGTTCTACCAGTGACATACAAACACAAACTAACATAGTCAAAACAACACATCTAATTTCACATGCATCACACTCATGACAGGTACCCCTTCCTCATTCGAACTTTGCCAGCATGGAGAAGGTCAGTTCCGCCTATCAGTCTCTCATCAGGGAAGTCCTTTCCTGTAGCGGTCATAGCATGCACTGTGGCAGTTAGAGGAGATTGGAAAGGGAGATGGGAATGATGTAGAAGAGTAAAGACTAGACTATGGATGGTTGAGTGCAAGTGGAAACATAGGCAACGCAACGCTGTTACAACCTTTCAACTGACCAAGCTAATACCCTCCACCTCCCTGCACACCTAACCAAGTGCATAAAGGCCCTCACCCCCCACCCCTCCCCAAACTTTTCATTTAAAGATAGGCGTACGGAGAACGCCTTATGGACACATAACCTGGGCCCTTCGGATTCCTTACGTGGGTTGCATTGAAATGAAAAATTATTTTCTTTATTTTTAATTATTAAGAAAAACACTTCTTAAGACACAGCACTCTATGTACCAAAAGGCACCAGTTTACTGTAAGACATATGACTATGTGAAATTTCATGACTCTATAATGAATACTTTCTGAGTTCTGGCCCGGAAATGAAATCTCTACGCCCAGCCAGCCGCCCTGCCGCCCAGCTCTATGGATGGACACCTATTGATCCCAGTGATATCAACACCCTCCTTTGACTTTGTCAAGTGGAGGGTAAAAACGTGATGTAGAGAACGAGAGATTTTTTTTTCTTTTTCTGGCAGTTACTGAACATGTGGACAGAAAAGTTGTGTGATACAAGTAGGAGATGCAGTGAATGGCAAGGTCAGGAGGAGAAGGGATATGAGCGGAGAAAGAAATATGTTAAATGGAGGGTTTGTTCTGAAGTCAAGTATTAGGACACGGAAAGGTCTCAGTTACGGTTGGTTTGTGGATGTGTGGAGAGAAATATTGTGAGCAGGACAGATAGTAATGGAAGGGACCTGGAATACTGAATATTACCAGGAATACAAATGAGTGCTCAAGGAGTGGAAGGCATCAATGAGGGAACATTAGAAAGGAAAATGTACGATTTAAATAATATCTACCTGTTGAGTTGTATGGAAAAACTTTGGCATTGATCTAAATATGGAACAAAAATGATTAAAGAAGAGTTAGTATGGGAACAAGAAGATGGTACTGATGAGGGCAGAATGTCACTGAATTATGTTTATGCCATTGATTGATATGCAGAGAACTTTAATGATGAAGGTAGATGATTGGTTTGTAGTCTTCATGAATATGGAAAGCGTGCAATAGGAAAAAAGTCATGACTTACACTTGCTCTATTCCTCGATCACGTCAGTTTTTATGCAAGTGTTGACAGGTATGATTATATCGGGTAGGATTAGAGGATGAATACCAACTATATATAACTGGCATGTGTACTGTACATGGTGTTTCATATGTTATCAGTGTGATATAAAAGCATTACTGAAGGTGATAACCCACCAACCATGTACTCTGAGACTGATTAGTTCCATTGATGTCCTGATTTTATATGGGCTGAATAAAACTGTTCATAGTTAGCTACAGTGTGATAGTATTCTTTATTCTCTAACAAAACTGTGAACAAGAGAGTTGTTATTCTATTGAGTACAGTAAAATGAAAGACTGACTAAGAGAGTGTATGTAGGTGAGGTGGAGGGAGGGAGAGAGAGGGGCAGACCAAGATGAGGTGGAGGGATGGAGTTGAGAGGTATATGAGGGAGGGGGGGGTGAGTTGGGGGAAGGGTAGTCAAATGGTGGGTGACAGAGCGACTTGGAGGCGTTTTGTCTGCGGCCACCCTTTGCGGGATTAGGGCGTCGGGCTATAGATACATAGATAGACAGTAAAACTGCCTGACGTTGGCCGAGATAAATAACAAAATAGGTATTTGGCAACTAAAGAATCGAGACAACAAGGTATGGACTAGACCGGCCTTCTGTCAAACTTCGCCTGCTGTCTAGATGGGAATGTGTGTGTGTGTGTGTGTGTGTGTGTGTGTGTGTGTGTGTGTGTGTGTGTGTGTGTGTGTGTGTGTTAGAGAGAGAGGAGGGTTAAGGAAAGCATAGCTAGGGAAGAGATAATATTGAGGATAATGAAGGAAGGGTGAGTCAGAGATTGAGCGCCGAGGAACATGTGAAGCAACACTTGCCGGCACTTACTACGAGTAATTGGATGTGTAAGCTGGAAAGAGAGTAAAAGTTCTACACGAAGGTACTTTATTTACAGTAAGCCCATAGCATATTTTCTCTCTCTCTCTCTCTCTCTTGCCTTGGAAATATATAGGCTGGTCCATAATGGACTAATCGTTAGCGCCTGGAAAGAAGTTACCAATTAAGCAGCTGTATGGTTCCTGTGTAACAATAAGTCCCAGTATTTATTACTACGTTTTCATTATGTACATATCGTTAATACTGTACAGTGGTTCACAAATGTACCGGTGCACACTTTGTGGGAAATAATCTGACACAACAGACGATGACTATTGCAAAATCCCTGATAAGTCTGCCCCATATTTATATACTTGCTTTATTAAGGATGACATATACAGAGTGGTCGATGTATAACGCTCCTCTTCCACTCCGCCGGGAGATTCCTTGTGTTTTGTTGGGACGGCTCGGGCAGTGTTTACCCTACATCATTTATCAATTTCCTACGCCAGCTGTCACACCCACGCCCGCACAAGCAGACTGAGCCGTCCCTGCAACACGTAAGATATGATTATGTGATTTTCTAATGAAACCCTGTACCAAGTCAGTGCAGTTAACATATGCACATTAAGATGATATTAGATTAATTGCCTCGCAACTTTATGAGATATATTGATCATTTAGGATATCATCAAACCTCACTTGCCTGATGCTCTCATTTAATCGACTGCACATTCTTACCTGTGTTTTTGACGCCAGGTATGTGGCACGTGTTTACTTTTATCTTACACTTACACCTCGCCACAACCATGTCGGATAACCTAGTGCAGCTGTAGACCCAGGTTCATCTGAAAATGAATCCGGTGAACTGCAGGCTGAATCTGCTCTTCTTCTGTAATCCACCACCCTCCTTTCGGGGGAATGGGAGAGAATTAATGAACATTTGTATAGCTGGGCAGCTCCACCACCCGCCAGCATCGGCTGCACAACATGGAGGCGCCCCTCTCCAGTATCTACAACACCCACATCCACACAACGTAGAGCCATCGTCCTACCCGCACAACTAAATCCATCCCAACCCGCCCTGCACACTCCTGTCCACTCCTAACTCTTTTGCATCGAATATTTACTTAAGAGATTGTGACTTAACCTTTCCCCCATCAGTGATCTCTTACACAGTACCAGCCATTACTTGGTGTGCTATAACAAGGTAACCATTTCCTTTCATCTCCACATAACTAACTTTTTTATTTTTATTTTATTTTTTTACTCCCATTTTATCTATACCTTCTTAGTCGACCTACGACGTCCATCTTCACAGGATGTGCTTCTTCAATCATACCCGTCATCATTCTTGTCCATCTCACCCACTGCTCTCTGCTCAGCTCATTCATTTTTGCTCAGGGGTTATGTATATAATATAAAACGCTGTCCGCCGACCTGCAACGCACCTCTTCACAAAGATACACTTCCTCCTTCGTGCAACACAACCCTATACCACCCCAGCCTATCCCGCCCACTCTTCTCCTCTAACTCCACCAGGCATGAAATACTTGAAATTTCTTATGATAAAAGCCACAGTCATCACTCCTTACTACAACAACCTCCACCTTCACCACTGCCTACCACAATCACCATCATCACTGCCTGCTGCCCCAACCACCATCATCACTTCCTGCCGCCACAGCCCACTATCATCACTGCCTACTACCACAACCACCATCATCACTGCCCGCCACCACAGCCACCATCATCACTGCCTACTACCACAACCATCATCCATGCCTACTACCACAACAATCATCATTGCCTACTACCACAACCCACTAACATCACTGCCTATTTACCGCAACCATAATCACTGCCTATTACAACAACGCACCCTCACCACTGCTTACGATCACAACCCACTATTACCATTGCCTACTGCCGCAACCATCATCATCACTGCCTACCGCCACAACCATCCCTCTTATCACTTTGTACTCCTTCAACCACCTCTGTCATCCCTACAAACTACAGCGACCTCCAGTAGCCCATTATCATCGTTGCTAACTACCACAACCACAACTATCATCACTCGATACTATCACACCTATAGTCGCGGCGCGCGACTCTGAGGTTGTTATTATCGTGCCCCGGCAACCTACTCCTCAACAGTGCGTCCCATTTCGTGTATAATATGAGACGCAAGTGATTCGTGTATAATATGTTCGTGTATAATAATACTCGTGTATAATATATTCGTGAATAATAATATGATTCTTGTATACTATGATACGAAATCGGACGCACTTTTGAATGGTAGGTTTCCAGGGTACGATAATGACAACCTCAGTCGTGTGCCGCGACTATAGTACTAATATCACTACAACATTTTCCTATTTTAATTCACAAGAATAAGTGTAACTTTTCACCTGTGCTGATATTCGTTCATAATGCACCAAATCAGGTTAAGTTCGCCACATCTTCATCTTGGTTGACCGATCACCGTTGGTGGCAATAGGGTAAGTATGTAAGATTATTTACCACATGTTCATATGCACATTCAGAAACCCATGATGAATTATACAGTACTAGCGATATAGTAAATATGATTTAGACAAGTTTAGTTACAAATTTTACGAGTAGTTAGGTATTGATTGATAATGTACACTTATCACTGCGTTGCCAGAACCCCAATGGCAAGGAGCCCATGATGACAAGGAGATTCAGCTTTGTCGATCTGTCCGTCACTGGAGGCAATTTTCCCATGATCAGCGGTGGCAGTATTGTACGTGCTCAGATGGCCATTCGGGAGCGCTAAAGCATGTACTCCATGATCACCAAAAGGATCGAATTGGTCCGAAAATCAGTATTGGAGGCAATTAGTCCAGCCATTGAGGTGCGACTGATTTCTCTCTCTCTCTCTCTCTCTCTCTCTCTCTCTCTCTCTCTCTCTCTCTCACACACACACACACACACACACACACACACACACACACACACACACATTTACTCACTCACATGGACATACACGTTCACTCACCCACATAGAGACACACATTCTCACATATTCAGGAAACACACACACACACACACACACACACACACACACACACACACACATGTACACACATACAAATACAAACACACAACACACACTCACACACAACATTTAAGAAATTCCTTAGTTCTGTTGTTAGACGTGTACCATCTTCTTATATTATTAACTTGTGCGTATAAAGGGCTACTAAAGGCTTAGGAAAGCAGGACAAATTATACTGCACAGATTATTAAATCAGAGAGAGAGAGAGAGACAGACAGACAGACAGACAGACAGACAGACAGACAGAGACAGAGAGAGAGAAGGGGGGATATCTAAGTAGGACATAACAGTGACAGAGGCCTGCATTACTGGTTTAAAGGCTGATAGTAAGCGAGTGACCCAGGCGTGAAGATGGTATGGGTGAGAATGGGGAAAATCAGTGTGAGTGGGGAGGTGAAGATGAGAGTGGTGGAGGTGAGGGTGAGAGTGATGGAGGTGAGAGTGAGAGTGGTGGAGATGAGGGTGAATGATGAAGATGAGGGTGAGATTGGTGAAAGTGAGGGTGGGAGAAGAGGGTACGGTGTGAGTGACGGGTATGAGTGAGAGTATTGGAGGTGAGGGTGAGTTGTGGAGGTGAGGGTGAGAGTGGTGGAGGTGAGGGTGACAGTGGTGAAGAGGTTGAGAGGTGGAGGGGAGGGTGAGTGTAGTGATAAGGTGCAGGTCAACATGAAGGTGATGGAGGTGAGGATGAATTGTGTTGAGAGCGAGTGGTGATAAGGATGAGTGGTGATAAGGATGAGTGGTGATGAGGATGAGTGGTGATAAGGATGAGTGGTGGTGGTGAGAGCTGATGAAGATGAGCAATGATGAGGGTAAGGGTGGTCGTGGTAAAAATGACAGAATGAGAGTGGATGGGTGTGTACGTGAGAATCGATGGGTGTGTGCGTGAGAGGGGGTGCGTTTTTGAGTGAGAGTGGACGGGTGTGGGAGTGAGAGTGAATGGGTGAGGGGTTGAGAGTGGACGGGTATGGGGGTGAGAGTGGGCAAGTGTGGGGCTGAGAATGGGCAGGTGTGGGGTTGAGAGTGGGTGGGTGTGGGGGTGAGAGTGGATGGGTGTGGGGGTGAGAGTGGGTGGGTGTGGGGTTGAGAGTAAGCAGGTGTGGGGTTGAGAGTGGGTGGGTATGGGAGTGAGAATGGGCGGGTGTGGGGGTGAGAGTGGGCAGGTATGAAGTGTTAGAAAGTGACAATGGAAGGTAGGAAAAAGACCACGAAGGGCCATGAAGAAGAAAAGATTATTGGACTGAGAGCTGGAAGAATAGCAGTCATGAAGGAGAATAAAGAGTTTGGCAGAACAAAATTAATGTAGCAGAGAGAGAGAGAGAGAGAGAGAGAGAGAGAGAGAAAGAGAGAGATTCTGTGGATACTGAGACACCTAAGATGAATGTGAATATACCAAAGAATAAGAAAAAAATGTCAGGAGTGATCAGGAATACAGAGAAGAGTAAGACAGAGAGAAGAAAAATAATATTTTTGCTGGATTTTTTTTCTCTCTCTCTGGGTCCTCGTCTCTCACTCAGCTGTACAAAATCATCTGGTCTCAGCTAGAAGGAGAATAACATTCCTTTCCTGACCGTATATTTGTTAATGGTGACAGTATTACCTCTCTTCGTTTTTATAGCGCACACTAACCCAGACCAAATAATCTGTTGTGAGGCTTAATAGAATACAAAGGTTTTTCTTGTCATGAGAAGGTTAAGAATAGACAGCGTTCAAACTGACGAGAAAAAGTAAACATTCAAAATAAATAAATATGTATTTTGGAAAGAAATAATGGAAAAAGGGTTGTTGTCGTGTTAACCTAGTCTGTCTAAACAAGCAAACCCATAACCAGGAAGCATGCAAACAACCAACCGACGAGCACATAGTGCCCATTTAAATGGGCGTAAATTAGGCAATTATTATTTTCCTATTCTATCATAGTTTGCCATTTAATTTCAGTTTTCATTGTTTCATCCTTTAGAGAAAACGTTACTCTTTTGTCCTGCACCACCAGTTTTTCATTGTGGCTGTAAACAAATGCAGGTGGAGAGGGAAAAGAAGCCTCTTTGAGAAACTTCCTCCAAAATGTCTGGCAATAGGTAAGTTTTACAGCACTGCTACATAACTGTACTTCATTTTCTTACAGTAGTGGTATTTTAAAATAGGCAAAAGTTAATTTCGATGATATTAGATCATTTTGCATATCTAACTTGCATCTAGTCACTTTTATATGGTCTAGAAATTTGATGCCCATCCAAATGGGCATCATGGAGCCCAAGGACAAAGGCCTTCACTAAAAATGAGTATCATATCAAACCAGGATACATACTTAATGATATATTTTGCTTATATATGTAGCATTTATATTAGCTAGGTACTCTAAGTTATATGCACCTCTTATGTATTCAGGATGTTTTATTTTATTCTTTGCTGATATTAGATTTTAATCATATATTCTAAAACTATATTGCAAAATAATGTGTGAACACCTTTGTTTATCTGACTTTGTGTATTCACTCTTATTTGTAGGTTTCTCAAGAATGTTGAAGATGCAGTTGCATACTTATACTCAATACCTGATGAGGAAGGTGCTACTGGTATTGACATAACACTGGAGCCCCATGATGATAGTGCAGAGTCAGATGCGGATGATCCAAGTGAGGATGTGGTTGATGTTGGGGAAGAAAATGTAAATCTACTGGGAGCAAAACTTTTAGCAAAGCCTCCTCATATAGAGTTTACAAACAGAAATTCCCGAGCTGAGCCTTGTTCATCATGGAACAAGCCAATAATCGTTAATGAGGATCCCCAACCAAGTAAGTCTATGGAAAATGATGGAGTTAAGAAGCCTCCAAAGAAGAAACAGAAAGTGACAAAGCCTGCATATATATGGAGAAAATGTGAGATTGCAGACAATATTAATAATTGTGAATCAGTGCCAGAGCTGCATAAACCCTTCATTTTGAACAGGTGGGCAGATGAAGGATTAGCTCCGGTTGACATTTTCAAGGTGATGTGGAATGACCAGATAATGGAAATTATCCAGACGGAAACTAACTGTTACCATCTCGTTAAATTTGGAAAGGAGTTAGGAGTTACAGTATAAGAGCTCTACCAAGTCTTTGGCATATTCCTTTTGTCTGAATATAACACTGTTCCTAATCAAAGGTTGTTCTGGTCAAGACAAGCAGATACTCGGAACATTGCTGTCATCCAGAGTGAAATATCCATCAACAGATTTGGAGAGATTGTTCAGAGCTTGCACTTGGTGGACAACCCTAAAAAAACTGAAAATGATAGGGATATTAAAAATTCGACCACTGTTTGACCACTTCAGCAAGATTTTTATGGAACTAGCTCAGCCACTTCCAATGACATGGGCAATTGATGAAGCAATGGAGCCTTATTATGGCCATCATGGGTTCAAACAATTCATTCGGGGAAAACCTGTGCAATTTGGCTACAAGTTCTGGTGTCTGCTCTTCTGAGGGTTTACTCATTTCGTTCCAACTCTACGAAGGAAAGGATTCTGAGCATAAGGTAGGGCTGACCATTGGTGAGTCGGCTGTGGAAACTTTGGTTAAGGGTGCTGTTCCTACAGAGAGTAATGGATACATTGACAACTTCTTTACAACTGTCCCGTTACTTCAATCATTCAGGGAGGCCAAAGTCAACCTTACAGGAACCATTCAAAAAGACAGAGTTAGAGATGTGGTTCTGTCTGATGTGAAGAAGAAAGAGAAGGGATATACAGAGTTGTTCAGAGACAAAGAAAAGGGTGTTGCTATTTGTCACTGGAATGATAATAATGATGGTAGGATGGCAACCAACAAAACTGACAATGGAGCTCTGTCTATGAGTAAATGCAAGTGCTGGTCAAGAAAGAAGAACGAAGTAATAGTTATCCCACAACCTGTGATGATTCAACAATACAACAAAGGAATGGGAGGAGTAGACTTGTTTGACCAGTTTCGAGGAAAGTACAGGGTTTCATTCCGAACGAAGTAATAGTTATCCCACAACCTGTGATGATTCAACAATACAACAAAGGAATGGGAGGAGTAGACTTGTTTGACCAGTTTCGAGGAAAGTACAGGGTTTCATTCCGGAAGCGTGCTTGGTACTTTCCCCTTTTCAGATTTCTACTAAATGCATCAGTTGTAAATGCTTGGCTTCTCTACAGAAAGATACACAAGGTCACAGAACTTGATTTTTTGAGAGAAATTGTCAATGTCCTCCTAAATCCTTCTGAAAATCTTCGCAAATTTGTGTAACGAAAAACCCCTGATGTTGTGCGGTATGATGGAAAAGACCATCATATTGTGATGGGTGACACACAGCGTAGGTGTGGACTATGTAAAAAAGAATGTCAAGCCAAAGTGCACAAAGTGTGATGTAGCTCTGCATATTCAGTGCTGGGTCCCCTATCATACAAAAAAATAAGTGTCAAACAAATGATCAGAAAGCATAGAACCCCATGAATATCTAGTATATTACGGTACTCTGTAGTTTGTATTACTTACTATATATTCAGAGAGAGAAAGAGAGAGAGAGAGAGAGTGTCTAATCAGGTTTTGGTTTTGATACGTGAAAAATGTAGGAAGGAGCTTATTTTAATGATGAAAAATTATGATTTTTTAAAACTGAATGTAGAATTTTGGCAACAACAGCAAATAAAAAACAAAAAACAAGCAAGAGTGCTTAATAATCCTTTGTAATATAAAATAATTTTGTTCATGAAAGAGAATGGTGCCCAGTTAAGTAAGCTGGCTCAGCCAGGCCCTCCATGGTGCCCACTTAAATGAGCAGGTTAGATTTCTGCTAAATATGGATAAAATAATTTTTCCTTTGTGTATAGATATCCATTTTATGCCTTAATCTCATAAATATTGAAAAATAAAATAATTATGCAAAAAACAAAAGGTACCATGCTTTCCTGGGTTAAGGGTCGTCCTGTGCAGGGAAGAGATGTTCCCGTGCGACTGACAGCTCTTCGCTACAGAGGGGATCAGTGGTTAGTGTGAAAGTTTAATTCCTGGACAGACTCTGCGTTTGTCTTCACCCAGTTATCAAGGGCACTTTAGCAGTCCCCACGTTACCTCGTTATTTGACTATGTGTTTTCCACCCAGCTTTGTAAATGGTTTACTGAGTTCCAGGAACCCATTTGACTTTGTCAGTGAGTGTCGACCACCTGAAGTGGAAAGATCATTAATAAAAGGTGATTGGAATAATCTGAGAAACTGGAAGAGATGAGTGCAGGCAAAAAGAGAATGATAGGCATGAAGAAAGACATAGCCAGCACTATATCATGTGAGTGAATGATGGTCGCCCCCACCTACCACCTTGGAATAAGGGTGATGTGATAAAAGAAAATGCAGTCTGTCCACGGTGAGAGCCAGTAGATAAGAGATGAAAATTAGAGGTGGACGCAACAGTGTAGAAGAGTGTGAGTTTTGTGTGTCACAATAAGAACACGATTTTGCTAACTAGGCCTATCTGTACTGTGCTACCACCATTTCTGAAGCCAAAGTGGCTCGAGCGAAGCGAGTTTGTCCTGTGGTCAGCACTTGCCTCATATCTACAGTAGGTTAAAACACACATGAAAAGAGATAGCTACAGTATATATATCAAGTGGATGGTGTTTGTATGTCCTTTTATATGTCTGCACATGTCCACACATTTTTTTTTTATATACTATTGTTTATACGGGCTCCAACACACAGTCAATACAGCTTATTAAATCCATCTACATCACTCTTACTGCAGACACCATTTCCCTACTCGTACTTCGTCTGCGTGGGGAAGGTTTGATTCCTGCTGCTATCTTTCCTCAGTCCGAGAAGGAGTTCCATTTCGAAAATGGACTTCATGTAGGCTGTTACAGTTAATACAGTCCTATGAGGACACTAAACCCCGGTTTCTTAAGACGATACTGTGAGTATTAACATCATCATTAGCATCTAACCGTTATTTTCAGCTTGAGGATGAGGTGAGGCCCATAATAAATAATAGAAACAGTAAAAAAAAGTAATAATAATAATTTTAATAATAATAATAATAATAAAGTTGAGGATAAAAAAAATGGCAATTGATTACAGAACCAAAGTGGGGGAGGAGTTTGAATCAGTGAATTGGAATGAAATGAAATTGGACAGCTTGTGGAATGCATATAGGGACTGCTTTGTTAGAAATGCTAAAGTAGTGTGTGTGGTGTGGCAAGAGTAACAACAGAGAAAAAAGGTATGACATGGTGGGATGATTAGGTTAAGAGAGCAGTGTAGGAAAAAAGGAAGAAGTGGCTAAAGTGGTTACAGGACAGGGATTTCAGTTGAAATAAGAACTGAATATATTGAGAGCAAGAAGCACGTAAAGAGACTAATGAACAGGAAAATTAGGAGGTAAATCATGATCCAGGAAGAAAAATGAATGCAAAGTACTCCGAAAACAGGAAGTTATTCTGGACAGAGGTACGGAAATGTAGACGTGAAAGCAAAATGTGATGGTGTGAAGGATGTAGGTGGGAGATTATTAACCCATGGGGATGAAGTAAGGACAAGATGGAAAGAATAATTTGAAAGCCTGATGAATGGGAATAGAGAGTGCAGAGTGGCTGCAAATATGATTGATTTTGGGGGTGTGCAGAGAAGGAATGCAGTACCAGGAGATGTGACCCTCACACAAGTGAAGAATGCTGTGAAGCGGCTGAAAAATAGGAAAGCAGCAGGGGTTGATGAGGTGTATGCAGAGATGATTAAGTGTAGTGGAAAGAGTGGAATGAAGTGCTTGTTGGAGGTATGTAAGAAGGCATGGATGAGTGAAACTATGCCACCAGAGTGTAAAAAGGATGTGATTGTACCCCTGTACAAAACTAAAGGTGAGCAAAGTGAGTGCAAGAATTACAGTGGCATAAGTTTATTTAGTGCGGTCGGGAAGGTATATGGAAGAATAATTATAGAGAAAGTAAGAGAGATATCCGAAGTCTTAGTGAGTGATGAACAGGATGGCTTTAGAGGTGGCAGAGGATGTGTGAATCAAATATTTGCAGTGAGACAGATAGCAGAGAAGGCTTGTGAGAAGGACCATAAGGTGTTTCTGGCATTCATGGATCTGGTAACACCATATGACAAAGTAGATGGAGAATGATTGTGAAAGGTTTTGCGAATGTATGATGTAGATGTTAAGCTGCTAAGTGCCGTCAAGAGTATTTATGATCGTAGTGAAGCATGTGTAAGGTTTAATGGGCCTCTAAGTGAATGGTTCACAATCAGTGTGGGCGTGCGACAAGGTTGTGTGATGTACCCATGGTTGTTCAATATGTATATGACTGTATGGGGTGATGAGAGAAGTAAAGACACGGGTATAGGAGAGAGGGATGTCGTTGGTAATGAATGGTGGTGGATGGAATATCTCAAATTTGTTGTATGCTGATGATGCAGTACTACTTGCAAATACCGGACAAGAATTTGGTAGGGTAGTGCAGAGTTTTGCTAACGTCTGTGAGCGTCGTGCCTTGAGAGTAAATATAGAAAAAATAAAGTGATTGTTACTGACAGAGAAGGTGACTCCCAGTGCGATGTTACAGTAAATGGAAAGTGACTGGAATTGGTGAGGTCTGGTGAGGTCCGGATGATGATGATGATGATCATGAAGGTGATGATGATGATAATAATAAAGATAAAATTTGAATGATCATCAGTGGTAGCAGTAATACTTTCAACAAGGTCAGAACCAATACAAACACCATTATAATACTTTTTTACATCAGCACATAAATTCCTCACAATTACCCGGCTGAAATCATCGCCAATCCTCCGTGATATTTTTTTTGGTTACATTTCCTAACACTATGCGTCCAGTTGAACGCCTTTTAATCTGACTTATGTCTCAATGTACATTTCAGTCAAGGTTTACAATGATTAGCTTTTGATTTACGAGTAATTTTAGGATCAGTTCCCAAGTCGGATTTTTTCTTTTCCTATCTGATGGAAATGGGCAGCCCCCACAACTTACATACTGAGTTGTGGTTGCATGAAACTCAGCGAGTCTTGGTTATCAGGCAGCAATGAGTTTCTCTGGATACTGGTTAAATCGGTCCTCCTGCCTGACTACGCTTCGCCATCATCAGAACTGAAAGCATTTACTTTTTTGTTTTTGTTTTTTCTGGCCTACCAACCATTGGGGCCGAAGCCCCGGGTCATTAAAGCCGGATATACTGTATATATATATATATATATATATATATATATATATATATATATATATATATATATATATATATATATATATATATATATATATATATATATACACACAAACACTTCCATGCATACATACAGACACAGTTTCATGCAAACGTACATATATATATAATAATTTTTATTTTATTTTTTTGTATTTTTATTTTTTCAATTTTTCCTTGGTTTTATATTTTTTATACCTTATATTATAGAGAAAAACTAATCTAAAGACCCTAAAACTAATCACCTAACAGACAAATCGCTAACCTATACTAAATCCTACAGAGACAAATAGCTAGACCTACACTAATGGTAAAAATACCTCAACTAACAGAACACCATCGACTGCAGATATGTAATGCCTTTCTACATGACATACCTGCACTTATCACCTGGTGACTGTCAGTCGAGGCACAACCTAATGTAGGGGACATCAATATATGAAAGGGAACCAGACAAGTCAGGAACATTTCCATAAACGTCAGCTGTCGGCCCTAATTAGAATAACTTAAGCAAGATGGTATAATGTATTTACATAATTTGTACAAAAAGTGAAGAACCTCGCCTAACAGACCACCATCGACTGCAACTGCCCAATACCTTTCTATATTGAACACTTTCACTCATCACCTGGTGACTGTCAGTCGAGGAACGGGGTTTAATGTAGGGGACATCAATATTAGAAATAGATCAGTGGGAAGGAGGAACTATTTCAAATATGTCAACTGTCAACCCTAATTAATAGTACAATATATACATAATTACAGTCGATAAAAATCAAAACAACATAGTAAAAAATTCACATCACTCTGATCAGTCCGGTCTCTCTCAAGAAAGCCATCAATTTATCAATCATAACAATGTCCCCATCACCCAAGATGGTGGAAAGGGTGAAGGGGACGTCTACTGTGCCGCAGTAATTTATAAGTGAAGCACGTTCATGAATAAATCGCCGACAGCACAGGATGATATGACTGATAGATAACACCGCATTACAGATGTCACAGTGCGGTGGGAAGCGTCTTTCCATATATGGTTTCATGTGAGTTAAAACGGTGGCATTGAGCCGTATTCTCGCCAATACTTTTTCTTCCAGGCGACTGGGGCGGTTGGCGGTGTCTCAGTCGCCCAACGTGCGGCTTACGAGTTGGAATATTTAGTCTGGTCCACTGACCTTGCCACAGAAGATTCATTGATTTCTTTGTGAGAGAGAGACTCGACCGTAGATCACGAGGAACGTCCCGAATCTCCTAGAGCTCTACAGCCGACTTTGCAAGTAATTCAGCCTGCTCATTGCCGTAGATACGACAATGACCAGGCACCCAGATCAGCGTGAATGACTTGTTGCATGAATGCAACTTATTAACGATGCGGCCCTGGACCTCGTGAGAGTCCGTAGTGCAAGATGTAATTGCCTGAAGGGCTGATTTTGAATCCGAAAATATGACAAATGAGTCATGCCTAGAATTGAGAGCATAGTCTATGGCTTTGTCAATAGCAAAAAGTTCGGAGGTAAACACAGATGTGTGAGTCGGCAACCGATACCTGAGGGCACATTCAGTCGACCACACACTTGCACCCACACATTCACTCAACTTGGAGCCGTCAGTGTACAAGTGATGGGACCCCAAGTGACGAATGATGATGTTACGAAACAAGTGGTGGACCTCCGCCTCTGGCACCTTGGCCTTTGGTGCTGGGAGCCATGTAACATCAACAGTAAAGCCAGGTGCTCGCAAGGCGCAATGTTTTTTAACACCAACTTGTCACAGTCACTGGGGTCCACACCAAGCTCCTGAGTCAGTAAGTGGAGGCCAACGGCAAGTGGCCGACGCACCCCCCCACAGAAGGTGGTGGTATTGACGCAGGGGGGGTACAGGCCACATTGCCGATATTACTTTTCCTAAATGTTCGAAGTCCATAGGACCAAGCCAGGTGGTCACGGCGAATATGGAGGGGAGGCACATTCGCCTCCACTTCCATACGAGCTACACAGGTACACCAGATGGCTCTAAGAAACATTCGCAAAGATTTATTCTGTAGCACATCCAATCCTTTCAGCGTGGCATTGGACGCTGAGCCATACACCTGTGCGCCATAGTCTAGCTTTGATCGTATGAGGGACTTATACACCATTAATAAAGATTTTCTGTTGGCACCCCATGTAGTACCCGCTAGGTACTTCAGGACATTTACTGGCTTATTGCAAAAAGCAAGCAAAGTATTAACATGAATTTTAAAGTTGAAACAACGATCAAAATGAATTCCCAAAAACTTTATAGAATTTTGAAAAGGTACCGCCTGATTATCCAAAGTTAAGCACAAATTAGGTACGTTATGAGTTGTAAAAACTACAGCGGCACACTTACGGATGGAAAACTTAAATCCCCACTGTAAGGCCCATTGGTGGACAGAGTCAAGGGCTGCTTGAAGCCGCCCAGCTGAAAATTGTGCATTACGGGAGGAGTGCCATATTGCACAATCGTCAGCATACTGTAGAGTGAATATTTAAGATTCCTGGGGATGGGAGCTGATGACAGAATATCATTGATCATAATACTAAATAAAGTAGGACTAAGCACACTTCCCTGTGGCATCCCGTTTTCCTGGACAAATATATCCAATGTTACGTTACGGGGCAATTTGACAGAGAAAGTCCTGTCCCCTAAGAAATTTGAAATAAAAATAGGTAAATTTCTTCTTAAACCATAAGCATAGATCTTCATTAGTATACCGTGTCGCCATGTCATGTCATAGGCTTTATGGATGTCCAAGAACACCCCTATCATGAATTCTTTATTGGCAAATGACTCTGAAATACAATGCTCCAAATTCATTAAATGGTCTAGTGAACTTCTGTATTTACAGAAGCCACATTGTTGATCATTTAACAAATTCTTTGACTCTAAAACAAAAAGAAGTCTGTTGTTTACCATTCTTTCCATGACCTTACATAGAGAAGAAGTCAACACAATAGGACGAAATGAAGTGGGATTCATAAGACGACCAGGCTCTTTGGGTATCGGTATGACGTGCGCAAAGTGCCATGAGTTTGGGAATGTTCACGACACCCAAATCTCATTGTACAATGCTAACATCTTAATCAGGTTGTCCTGATTAAGATACTGGATCATACCGTACATGATGGTGTCTGGTCCAGGGCTGGTGTCTTTACAGGATTTAAGGGCAAGGAGCAGTTCATCTAGTGTAAACTCTTGGTTGTACGGGAAGTCTACGTCTTCTGTGGCAAAGTCAATGACTTGTAGCTCAGCTGTGCATTGATGATGTTGGAAACGCATAATTGACTGAGCTACTTACATGAGAAAAACTCCTGGCGAGGATGTTAGCAACGTCTACGGGCTCGTTATAGATGGTATTATTGACCTGCAGGGTGGTAATAGGGAAGTATGGGCCTTTATTATTTAATATTCTTATGGAGGACCAGACTTTACTTAATATTGTTGTACGAGTCACCGTGGACACAAAGGACCGCCAGTAGTCACGTTTGGCCCTTCTTATTATTCTCCTTGCATCAGCCTGTGCCTGTTTGTATGCAATAAAATTTTTCTCAGTGGGCTGACTATCAAAAATCCTGTATCTCCTATTGCTTTTTCTTAATGCTTGTCGGCAATCCGGCGTCCATCACTGTGCTCTATGCTTCGCATGAACTGTAGAAGTCTTGGGAATAGCAGCCTCAGCTGCATGTAATATGGAAGTAGTTACATTTTCGACCTTAATATCTATGGTCTCCCCAGATATATCTAAATTGACGATCCTTGAGAAGGATCCCCAATCTGTTTTCTTATACTTAAATTTTGGAGGTGAAGGGTCCGAAACAATGTCGCTTGTATAAGAAAGACAGATGAGTAAATGATCACTTCCCAAGGAGTCGTCATAAGGGTCCCATGAGAAATCTTGATGTATACCAGGGGAGGCCAGAGATATGTCAATGGCCGAAAAGTTACCAGTACGATCATCTACACCAGTCGCTCTACCATTGTTCAGAAGACAGAGGTTGGACTGTAGTATTAGGTTGGCTACTTGCTCCCCACGACCATCGATCCTCAAGCTACCCCATTGATAGCGATGGGCTTTAAAGTCGCCCAACATTAATTTATTCTCAGGTAGATGTTCAACTAGTGAATTTAAAGCATCACTATCAATGGGGCCATGTGGAGGACAGTACAGAGAGCAAATAGAAAGATTCGTGTTATTAAATTTTACTCTGCACGCGACCGCTTCCAGAGTAGAATTTAGAATCACTTCCATTTGTGGGTGTGATTTGTGTGTGTGTATGACGACTCCGTGACCTTCATATCTTCTATACGAGTGGTAGTGTTTTAACTGTGGAGGATCAGGGTGATCCTCCAGGCGCATCTCCTGTAAACAAATAACGTCTGGCCTGTGTATTGACAGCAAGATTGCTATATTTGGTAACTTATTCCTGACACCTTTACAATTCCACTGTAATACAGTGAAAGCGACACTTTAAGATTTATGAGGGTGGCCAGTGCTCTTAGTTTTTTTATACCGCCCGCCACCAGGCGAGTAGCTACCGGGGGACCTTTCCTGGTGCTTGCTCGTGGAGGTCTCCATATTCTCGTCAATAACAAGGCTCACAGAATCCACCGAGGAAGTGCTATTCTCTCTCTCCCTCGCTGGACCAGGAATGGGAAGGACATGAGGACGTGACTGTTTGGTGAGGGTGGTCAAGTTAATCTTGTCAGACTTGTCACACTTCTGTTTAGGCCGCACTGACTGCGAAGGAGCAGTGGCAGCCTGAGAGTATGAAGTGGCAACAGGGATGTCTGTCAGAGAGTTGGAATGTACAGGAGGCTTAGACTGAGAGGTAGGGCGTGGGGCATGAGGAGCGAATGTAAGGTTAGTCTGTGTCTCCACGGTGCACATCACAGGACGGGACACAACCGCCGATGCATTAGGTTTGGGAGTTGCATGCAACTCCTTCACCTTCTTCCTAGCATCATAAAAGGATATGCCCTCCATCGCTTTCACTGTGCAGACCTCTTTCTCCTCCTTCCACTTGGGACAAACCCGAGAGGAAGTAGGGTGAGCACCCTGGCAGTGAAAGCAACATTCATTCTCTGATGTACAGTGTTCAGCAGAATGGCCTACGGCCACGCACTTGCCACATACTAGGTTAGATCGACAAGCCTAATCATGGTGTCCATAGGTCTGACATTTTGCTCAACGAAGGGGGTTCAGGATGTATGGTCTGACATTGAAAATTTCGTATCCAACTTTCACATTGGCTGGAAGAGATACTTTACCAAAAGTCAAAACAACTGTTGCAGTCTTCGTTCTTATGCCTTCCGAGAATCTGGTAATAAACCTTTCCTCAATTACATCTTGCTGAGCAAGTTCCTGTACAATTTATTCTTCCTCCATAAGCGCAAGATCCCTGCAGGTGATAACACCCTTGCAGGAATTCATGGAGTGGGAGATCGTAGTTTGGACATCATAACTGTGGAACTTCCTCAGTTTCAGCAAATCCTTTAACTGGGTTGAATTTCTTGTCTTTACCAGGAGATCTCCACTAGCAAGTTTTTTTACTTGTTCCACCTCACCTGCACACCCATCAATCACCTTCTTGATGATGAAGGGATTGAGGCTGGACAGGGGAGTGGAACCAACTGCATGGATCATGACAAACAATGCATTATTTACATTTATGTCTTGTGGTTTACGTGTCTGGGGCCGTTCAGTCTCGGGGCAGTCTGTCCGTGCAGCAGTCGGGGGTTGGTCAGGACTACCTCCCCCCCTGAAGGGGGGGGGGAGGCAGTAGGGGCGTCCACCATAGTTACCACTTCCCCCTTTAGGGGGAAGTGGGAAGATGGAGAACAACGAGCAAGGGACTAATGACCGGGGTCCAAACACCTAAGTCTGAGGTTGCCCTCTCAAACCACTCCAGGGAGGCCCAACCGTGTTTATTCACGCCCCAGAGCGATCAGTGGGGGGGACCCTCCGTGGGCGAGTAAGCAAAGGTAAACTCAGAAAAAGACACAAACACATATTGTATCTCTAAATAGGGAGAGGAGAAAAATGAGTACTACCTACCCTAACTTTATTTTAAAAACGCCCTAGTGGCGAACAAAATCAAAGCTAATGCCGGTGAGGCAACCCTGCAGCTAGAGGAGAGCTCAGAAACACGTCTTCCCTCTCCTCGACCATTCATCAAAGTCCCAAGCAGTAACAGATCTTCGTTGGGTTAAAAAGTAAAGACTGTACAAAGAAATAACTGAATCTGAGGCTTCGGTTTGCAGTCGTGGCATCTCAACTGCTATGCACATAAAGGATGAGCCTAGACTCAAGATCATATGCTGGAATCACCGATAACGAAATTTTAATAATGAGTGGCTCTGTCTGTCTGCTGATCTATGTGTTTCGCCTAGTTCCAGAAGAGATGGGAGTAAATAACTGAAGACTTCACATGTAATTACATAAAATATGATCCGAGTTTTTCCCTGTGCTTATCTATCTTCTTAAGTAATGGTAAAATATCCATCAAACTAATGCACAGACCAAGCTTGACCTGCAGGTGAGCCTAAGTTACTTTGGTTTGTGATTCTAAATGTGTATCTTTGCATCTGCCTGCGAAGGTAATGGAGCAGTTCTCTTCAGCGTTATTGCAGTGGCCAAGTTTGATCTGATAAAAGATAGATTTTTTTCCTGCGCACCTATCCATACCAGTACGCATATTATCCTCCTGAATCCAGTTGCATCTTATACTTCATTCTTGCTAACTACTAACGATGTTTGGTTCAGAAACGTCATTTGGATGTAAAGGCATTAATGAAGACTATATAATATAAACCCTCCAGTCCGAAAGCTCACCCAGGCTCGTCAAAGTCGTGAAGAGGTAGCAGGATTAACCCCTCCTGTCCAACAGATGTTGTCACGAGCACTCCCCACAGGGGGGCATTCCCAATAGAAATCGACAAAATCGTCTATCTTTAAACCTTCATATCGCTGTTAATACTTAACCAATTGCAACAAATTAGGTTTCATATTACTCAACAATCCTTCGAATTCATGTTGATGGCATCAGATGGTCCTTAAAGTGCAGATACGGAGAGTGAGTGAGTGGGGAATGAGGGCAATTTTTGATGTTTTTTTGCCGGTGTCCACATGTGTGCCATAGGTTCGGTAACACAGCAAAGGCTTACGCTAGCCCACCACACTGATATCACTTTGATGACACTTCCAGGTCACCGAAATACACTAGAAACACTGTTTCTGTGAATATTTTTCCATAATCGGTCGTACTGGGTTAATGAAGACCAGTCACAGTAGCAATGACCATGAACTCACACTGGTCATCTTCCTTGTTACCAGTGCTGGGCAGGTGCGCAAACACTTGCGCAAAGTTCAATTGCTCACCGTTGCGTTCCGGTGAATATCGTTTGCGCATTGCGCACCGCACGAGACCATGCCCAATATTTAGCTTTCATACATGAAAAGGCAGGTGCACAAGTGCAAATTTAGCTGCGCTTGCACAACTAAATTTGTGCTTTCACACCAGTCCTGTCCTGTGGATTGTGCACTGTTCAATACAAGGGTCACGTGGTCTTGGGAGCTTCCCGTATGTCTAAGCAAGGGATGAGGGAGGCTCAGGTGGGTTGCAAGGGTTCGGGGGAAGGCGGGAGGGACGGAGGGTAGTAGCATTTCTTTAAATGCTTCAACAGAGAAATTGTATTTTAATATTTTTAAAATTATTATTATTAGTAAATAATAATAAATTAAAAATACATTATTTATTAAGAGTAGTATATGCTACTCCTTACAAAAAATTATTAAAACATTATTTAATTCGAATATCCACAGCCTAATAATTTATTAAGCTGTGGATATTTGATTTAAATAATTTGTTTTAATGATTTTTGTAAGAAATTACACATGCTATTGTATATCTATAGTGAAATATTAAATAAAACGGCTTGCGAAAATGAAGATAAAAGTAACACTGGCAACATCATATTTCCCTGTCCCTCCACTTCGCAGCCCGCTCACTCCTCTGTTTGAACTTCCACAAGTGAAAAAGTACTGTGATACCAACTCCAATGTATGGAAGTGAAGCTCTGACCTTGTTGGAGGAAGAGAAGTCAAGAGTGAGAGCTGTGGAAATAAATGAGTTATTTGAGAGGAACATGTGGAGTTACATGGAGAGACAGACTGACAAATAAGGAAGTGAAGGATCGTTGTGATGTGGATGTGGATATGATAAGAAGAGTTAGGAGAAACACACTGAGGTGGTTTGGTCATATGGAGGGGATGGAGAGTGAGAAACGAAAGAGGAGAGTGTATGTGAGTGAGGTGGAGGGGGGAAGAGAGAGGGGGAGGCCAAGGATGAGATGGAGGGATGGAGTGAAGTATATGAGAGAGGGGGATGTGAGCTGGGAGCAGGGCAGTGAAATGGCGGGGTACAGGGTGACATGGAGGCGATTTGTTGCTTGTTTGTGGCCAGTGGCCACCCCTTACGGATTTAAGGCAGTTAATAGATAGATAGAATAATAACAAATAAAAGTATGCTAATATATTTAAATATCTCAATATTTTCCAGTAATTCCCACAAATATATGCAAATGGTAGTAGTAGTAGTAGTAGTAGTTGTTCCCTAGGCAGTCTGGCCGAACAGCCCCAAGTCCCTTAGGAAGGCCATGGCCGAGACCGGGCTTTCCCACGCGCTGTCAAAGAGTGTATGTTGTGTTGTTGGCGTAGGTGATTGTGTGCAATGCAGTCTTCCATAATGTGCTTAATAGTATGGGATGCTGTGCTGCATCCTGGACAGGCCTCAACGACGGAGTCATCCAGCCTCTTCTGGTAGCTTAAGAGGGCTGGATGGTGCCCACATCTCAGCCTGGGCAGGTGGACCCTGTCCTCACGAGGAAGATAGGATTCAGAAGGGTGGATGTCAGGAGGCCGTGCATGCAGCTGTGTGTTGTCTTTAAGTGACTGAATGGAGCGGTGAGTGATCTGAGTGTGGATATGCTTCTGGAAGCTGATCTGAGGTGGGCGAGGGGGTAGAGATGACAGTATTTGGGTACGGTATCGTGTGCAAATGGTTTGCGCTAGTGCTTAGTGACATTGCACAAGCTAAATATTAGATTGCGCACTTGCGCAAATTACAAATAATTGAAAATAGTAATAAAAGTAAGTATGCTATTTTATTTAAATATCTCAATATTTTACGGTAATTCCCACATATATATATATATATATATATATATATATATATATATATATATATATATATATATATATATATATATATATATATATATATATATATGCAAATGGTTTGTGCATGCGCTTTGCGACATTGTGCAGGCTAAATATTTCTCAGATTGCACACTTGTGCTTGCAGAAGGTAGTGATCTGTGGTTTGTGCATTGAGCTTGTGCAAGGTCCTACTTAGTTTGCGCTGCTCACCACCGCTCGTTACAGACAGACAGACAGACAGACAGACTCTCTCTCTCTCTCTCTCTCTCACACACACACACACACACACACACACACACACACACACACACACACACACACACGGAAATGTATGTTTGGCTAGGATTGATGCTCGATTCTGGCATTGGTGATCGAGTAGAAGTCTGGGTATTGCAACTCCTAGAAATTTTACTAGTACTACAAAAAATACAAGTACAACTACCACTACAACAACTACTACTAATACTGCAACTACAACTACTACAAATACTACTACCACTACCACAACTACTACTAATATAACTACCACATCTACTACTATTACTACCACACCTACAACACATACTACCACTACAAGTACTACTGCAAAAAAAAAAAAAAAATGTGAACCAAGTACCGGTAGTCATTGACATACTGCCCACAAACGGAAATATCACTGTGACTTTCTCTTTCCTTTGAGTTATAATTTTTCATCATAAATATGTATAAACAAATGATTCCCAAATATTATAAGGCTGCGAGTTTATCATGAAACATACTTTCCGCCTCCATTATTCACATAAATATACACAGAGCAGTGAAATCATATTATCTCTTTCAACAAAAAAAGACATACTGGCATGTACAAAACTAACTTATTCATAATATCCAGACTCCTACCACTCGGTCCTTGCGTGGAAATCAAAGAAACAGTCAGTACACTGTGCAACCTCACATTCAGCACACCACCACTTCGTCATACGGCGTTGCTGTGGTCGGCGTGATGAATTGGCACAAACATAGCAACGCCGGAACTTCTTTGCCTGCAGTTGAGTGAGGTAATATTTCCATGAAATGCCTGCTGAGGTAGTCCCTGCACTGCAGGCTGTCAGGCAGTTGCTGTACTCTGCGCCTACGTTTCACGGAAGGATTGACCTGTCCATACCTCTCCAGAAGGCCATAAATCATATCCTTCTCGAACAGTCTGAGGGATGTGCTAGTCTGTGTAACATCCTTTTACAAAATGAAGGCATTCAGTACACATATGTCCAGAACATGTAGAAATGCCTTCTTATACCACTTACAGCACCTCCTCAGATAGTTGATTGTGCCGATCTGCATATCTGATTTATCGACGAGTCACATGTTCACATTATAGTCCAGAACAGCATCAGACCTGAAGACTGGCTGCCTCGTTCTTCTGTCGACCCTGACTGTGTCAATCAACTTACCCTCATGGACCACCGAGAGAACATTCACCTTTTTCTTATCATGCCAGTGAATTGCCAGGAGTTTACCTGATTGCAAGGTCCTGCACTCCCCCTTCATGGCGCCTTTGGGAAAGGATGGCCAATGCTTCCTCTTTGCATGGACAGTGCCACACAATCTAATTTGATGTTCTTGTAGGTACTTTGCAAGACCTGGTGTCGTGTAATAATTATCAGCGTAAAGGATATGATTGCCACCGAGATACCTGTCCATTAGTTTCTTGACCACAGAGCCAGTGAAACCATGGGGATCATCCTTTGACAACACCGCATCACACACTGTATACGCAATGATATCAAGCACGTACCCAGTCTTGCAATCACACAAGACAAAGAACTTTATTCCAAAACGATGTCTCTTAGATGGAATGTACTAAATGAAGGCAAGACGTCCCCTGAACAAAACAAGCGACTCATTGATAAAAACTTTCTGAAATGGCCTGAAAAATGATCAGAATTTCTCCTTCATCATCTCTAGAATCGACCAAATTTTCCGCAGTCTATCGTTCAGATGTGGGATCATATTCGTGGAAAAATGTAAATACCTCAAGATGTCAAGATATCAGCCACGTGGCATATACTTACTGAATACTGGTGTCGTAGCAATATTGTCCACGAACCAGTAATCGTGTATGTTATGTTTCCTAACATGAGGCATCAACACTGTCAATGCTATCCAGACATATATTTTGCTAACACTTGTTGCAGTCCATTCCTTCATTTTCGCACTCTCTCTCACGTGCTAGGTTTCAGCCCAACTGCAGCAGAAATCCCTGAAACTGTTCACTTCTTTCACAATGAACTCCATTACTGCTGTTGTGAAAAAAGCAAGGAAGAACTTCACTGCAGAAGAAGCTCTGTTACAGAGAAATTCTGGCTGCACACTTGCATTTGTGTCATCAAAAACAGGAATTTCAGGCTGAAACACCATCCCTTCCTGCCACACAAAGGTTTCAAACCTACCAGTCTATGGTCCCTGCCTTGCCTGCCGTGCACGTGGCCTGCTCCATGCCCTGCCATGGCCCCTAGCATGGCGGCGTGGTGGCGATTCTGCCAACTCACTACTAGATGAGGCAGGTGATGATGCTGGTGATGGTGATCATGTTGGTGAAAGGTGAAGGCTGGGAGGTGCCTACCGGTGTGCACCTGCACCAACATAACCAGATGGGCCAGGCTGTGGTGAAGTGCCACATGGTGAGGCAGGTTGGGATGGCACACCACGTGGTGAGGCAGGCTGGCATGGTGAGGCACGTGGTGAGCCCTGAAGTGAGGCAGGTAAGTGTGGTGATGCAGGGGATAAGGCAGGTCAGTGTGGTGAGGCACATGGTGAGGCAGGTCGGCATGACAAGGCAGGTGGTGAGGCCTGAAGTGAGGCAGGCCGGCGTGGTGATGCACGTGGTGAGGCAGGTCGGCATGGTGATGCAGGTCAGCGTGGTGAGGCACATGGTGAAGCCTGGAGTGATGCAGGTCTGCGTGGTGATGCATAAAGTGATGCAGGCTATGTGGGTGAACGTGGTGGTGATAGTGTATGGGTGGAAAATTCCACCCTATGCCGCTCTAGTGCCCGGCGGCTCAGCCTGTGGTGTTTTCTCCTCCCAACAGCCTCTTCGCTTCCTTCACTCCCTACCTCCCCCGCCACTTTCTCCACTGTGTGTATATCACCCTCTGCAGGACCATCAACTACATCTGCTCCTTCATCGCCAGAAAAGGCTGATGATCTTGCAGACAGAAAATATCGCTGCACAGTGGAGAATTCACAGTCACTCTCCTCCTCTGACATGTATTTTCCCATACTCAACTTGGCTAAATCTGGTTCTTCAGAGGAGTAGTCACTTTCCCCACTCACAATTAGCGATAATGGTACATTTAACTCCCTCCCTGTTGCACTATCACTTAGGCCTTTCCTCTGAGGGCCTTTGGACTTCATAGGAGTGAAAGTTGGAGGGCGTGGGTGGGCGGCTGAGGGTTGGGACAAGGGAATGTCTTCATGCATAGGCCTATCCATCACGGAGGTATGCAGTCAACTGGAGCGTGACTGGGATGCATGTGGGGGGTTGCCAGCAGGTGCAGGTGGTGAAAATAATCAGCTGAGTATTCAAACAATGGCGGAAATTACTAGATCAGGTATACATGACCCCCAGATGGCCCTGGGAGGACATGTATACATGTCACCCGGACAGGATGGGTTAAAATACAGAATGCATCAACGGACTGATTGGTTTAATATCTATTTTGATCATACACATTCATAGTCAAGACGCATATCAAACCCCATGGACGTTGGATAATTTTACTTTTTTTTTTGTAATTAGTTTCATTTATAACACCACTCTCATGACAATACTTCTATTATCATTAGTAGAATCATTGTCTTTTGCCACTGGGTGTAATAAGGTTAAATGCTGGAGGCAAATATATGTGGCAATTTAAAATGAATCACAGAGTATACACTTAAAGCAGATATGCTTACTGTTAGTAGATGGGGGCACGAGGGTACAAATGAGGTGTTTTATCAATACAAATGTACAACCATTCTGAGAACATCCATTTTATGACATGTATGCTATCCCAGAGGATTTCACTCAGTTTTCTATATATTTTTGAACTGAACGAGTTAGATTAGTTGACTTAAATGTACTATATTAAAAAAGATGGATGCAGGTGCTTTAAGCCAAAAGAATAATTCCACCAAAATGAAGGGCTTAAGGTGAAAATAAGCAAAAGGCAGACCTTTTGGTTGCTGGCCACTGACATTGACGCGTAAATATTTTCCTCGTCAAGGTTTTTTTTTTTTTTTTATGCGAGGAAGAAGGAACCAAAGGCCATGAGCCTGCAGTAACAGTTCCCTCCAAGAGAAAAACAAAATACAATAGAGAGCCAAATTCAAGATCCGATCATTTTGAGATGCCTGGACACACTGCGTTTGAAAGACTGGAGATCATAGGCAGCTGGAAATACAGACAGAGGGAGACAGTTCCAGAGCTGACCTGTTGCATAAATGAAAGACTGGGAGTAACGGTTAACTCTTGCATTAGAGAGTTGGACAGAAAAGGGATGAGAGTTTGCTGCCAGTCGGGTGCTACGCGCCTGTCGTAGAGGTGGAGGAGTGCAAGCAGACAGTTCAAAGGAGCAGTGACCATTAAAGTAGCGATAGAAAAGAGATAAAGATGCAACAGTGCGGCGAAGAGACAGAGGTTGAAGGGAGTCAGTAAGAGGAGGAGAGTTTGAGACGAAAAGCCTTTGACTCCACCCTATTGAGAAGAGCTGTATGTGGGGAGCCTCCCTACACATGAGAGTTGTACTCTACACAGAGGCGGATAAAACCCCTGTATAGAGTCAACAATTATGCAGGGGTAAAGAAAGAGCGGAGTCGGCTTAGCACACCCAATCTCTTGGAAGCAGATTTTACCAGAGATGTAATATGATCTTTCCAAGATAAGTCCCGAGTAAATGAAACCCCAAGCATGTTCAAGGATGATGCAGGATTAGGCTGAATATTATTAAACATTAGTGGGTATACCTGTGGAAGATTTTGTCGGGTTGATAGGTGTAAGAACTGAGTCTTAGATGCATTAAAGACAACCATATTATTTTTACCTCAGTCAGAGATACGAGCCAAGTCAGACATTAGGTGTGCCATAACCTCATCCCTTGTTTCTTGAAGTAACTGTTGAGATGGGCGTTGCGGGAACCGAATGGAAAGTTGAAGGGTGGAGTCATCAGCGTATGAGTGGATAGGGTTAGATGTACAGCTTAGAAGATCATTGATGAATAAAAGGAAGAGAGTTGGTGATAGGACAGAGCCCTGAGGAACACCACTGTTGATAGAACAATGGCCGTCTACAACAGCGGCTATAGAACGACCAGAAAGGAAGCTAGCGATGAAGGCACAGATAGAAGGATAGAAACCGTAGGAGGGCAGTTTGGAAATTAAAGATTTATGCCAGACTCGATCGAAAGCCTTTGAGATGTCAAGTGCAATGGCAAAGCTTTCACCAAAGTCCCGAAAGGAGGATGACCAGGAGTCTGAAAGGTAGGTGTGAAGATCACCAGTGGAGCATCCCTGACGGAACCCATACTGACGATCGGAAAGAAGGTTGTGATAGGAAAGATGCCTTAAAATTTTTCTATTAAGAATTGACTAGAAAACTTTTGAAATACAGGACGTTAAAGCAATTGGACGATAGTTGGAGGGTTGGGAGTGGTCACCCTTCTTTGGGACTGGCTGAATGAGAGCAAACTTCCAGCAAGAAGGAAAGGTACAAGTTGACAGACAAAGGCGAAAGAGTTTGCCTAGGCAGGGTGTAAGCACAGAAGCACAGTTCTTGAGAACAACAGGAGGGACCCCATCAGGCCCATATGCCTTGTTAATACTGAGGCCAGTGATGGCAGAAAATACATCAACTGAAGAAATTTTAATGTCAGCCATGAGGAAGTCAGAGGGGGGAAGTGATGGAGGAACAGCACTGGAATCGTCTAAGGTGGAACTGGAGGAGAAAGTCTGTGTGAAGAGATCTGCTTTATCAGTAGAAGAAATAGCTACAGAACCATCAGAGTAGAAAAGAGGAGGGAAGGATGATGAGGTAAAGTTGTTAGAAAGATTTTTGGCAAGGTGCCAGAAGGAGCGGGAAGAATTCGAGGTGGAGAGTTGAGAGCATTTAGTATGGATGAAATTATTTTTAGTAGAGCGAAGAACAGATTTAGCGCGATTCCGGGCAGAAACGTAAAGATGATGTGATTCAGGGGTGGGTTGGCTCCGGTACCTTTTGTAGGCCCTTTCCTTGTTGCGGACAGCATTAGAACAAGCGTGATTAAACCAAGGCTTTCTTGCGTTAGTCAAAGGATATGAGAAAGGAATGTATGCTTCCATGCCCGAGAGAATAACCTCCGTAATGTGCAAGGCACATTCAGATGGCTCACGGTCATGGAAGCAATAATCATTCCAAGGAAAATCAAAGAAGTACTGCCTGAGAGCCTCCCAGTCCGCGGCTCCAAAATGCCACAGACGACGTTTCCCTGGAGGGTCCACAGGCCGTACCGGAGTGATAGGACAGGTTAAGGTAATAAGGTTGTGATCAGAGGAGCCCAACGGAGAGAAAAGATTAACAAAGTAAGCAGAAGGATTAGTTGTGAGGAAGAGGTCAAGTATGTTGGAGCTCTCTCCAAGGAGGTCAGGGATACGGGTAGGGTGCTGTACAAGCTGCTCTAGGTCATTAAGGATAGAAAAGATGTAGGCTTGTTCACCAGGTGGATCCGTGAAAGGAGAGGAGAGCCAAAGGTGGTGGTGAACATTGAAATCTCCAAGAATGGAGATTTCAGAGAAAGGAGAAATGGACAGAATGTGTTCCATCGTAGAAGTAAGATAGTCAAAGAATTTTTGATAGTCAGTAGAATTAGGGGATAAGTAAACAGCACAGATATATTTAGTCAGAGAATGACAGGAAAGCCGAAGCCAGAGTGTGGAGAATTCAGAAGAATCAAGTTCAGGAACACGAGAGCAAGATAAGTCGTTGCGTATGTATACACAACAGCCACCTTTGGCTTTGAAATGAGTATAGAGAAAGTAGGAGGATACAGAAAAGGGTTTGCTGTCAGTTGCCTCAGACAGCTGAGTCTCCGTTAGAAAAAGAAGGTGAGGTTTAGAGGAGGAGAGGTGGTGCTCAACAGAGAGTAAGTTAGATGAAAGGCCGCAAATGTTGCAGAAATGAAGAAGAAGAGAGTCAGACAGTGGTTCCAGGCACCTCGAGTCGTCACCGGGAGAGGGGCAGATGGCGGGGGCATTTATGGTCCCCCCCCCCCCTGGGGACTCCGAGGCTTGATGAATCGACGCCATTTTTGGTGAATTTTGAATAGGAAGTGTAGTGTGTACTGTGCATGTAGTTTGGTGAAGATAGTTAGAGAAATTTGTACTGGAGAGCATGCTGGCCTACTCTCTGTGTAACTGAGACACTGAAAAAGTTCAGCAAAAGGGGATGGTCAGGAATTAGTCCTGAGGGCTGATGAAACGGGAGCTCCAGCACTCCCTGTCATCAGCTTTCCATGCAAAGGAACTCAAATATCGCAATACCTTTACGAGATATGCTATAGTAACTACTGGCGATGGAGAAATGTGGATACTTCAGTACAACGATAAACTTATACAGTACAGCATGTTAATGGTGTGCTACTGTCCCGTCACCATTGTCTTAATAGCACAGGAGACTTCTTAGCAATGTCCTTTTAGTGATTTATTATCCATTGCACACCTTCTCATTATCTTTTTTATAATCTATGTATTTGTACTATCGACATAGATTGCCTCAGTAAAGTCTATCTATCTATCTATTGCCAGACGCCTCAATCCCATTCGGGGTGGCCACAAACAAATTGCTTCCACGTCGCCCTGTCCCTCGCCATTTCACTACCCCGCTCCCAACTCACACCTCCCTCTCTCATATACCTCTCCACACCATCCCTCCATCTCATCCTCGGCCTCCCCCTCCCTCTTCCCCCCTCCACCTCACTCACATACACTGTCTTTGTCAGTCTTTCACCCTCCATCCTCTCCACATGCCGAACCCACCTCAGTGTATTCCTCCTAATGCTTCCTATCACATCCACATCCACACCACAACGTTCCTTTATATTCTCATTTGTCAGCCTGTCCCTCCATGTGACTCCACAGGCTCCTCTTAAATAACTCATTTCCACTGCTCTCACTCTTGTTCCAGCAACGTCCAAGCTTCAATTCCATACGTTAGAGTTGGTATCACAATACTGTCATGTAGTAACTTTTTCACTTCCATGGTCACTTCCCTGCTTCTTATCACTGCTTTCAAGGAACCAGCAACCTTTCTTCCCTGCTGTACTCTTTCAAGCACTTCACCCTCCAAACCTCCATCCTTACTCATCACACTACCCAAGTACTTAAACGTACTCACATTTTCCAATTCCTCACCATCCAACCTCGCTGTACATTCACTGACTTCACCTCTCTCAAAGACCATCACTTTACTCTTCCCTACATTCACCTCTAGATTCCGTTTCTTACACACTCTCCCAAACTCATCCACCAAGCCTTGCAGCTCTCCTTCGTCTTCACTCAACAACACAGTATCATCTGCAAACAACAGTACAGGGAGTAACGTACAGTTGGATAAATTGGTGTAATATGCAAAAAGTCACCAAGGAAGAGATGACGTGAAAGGACTTTTTTTTTAAGTGGCATTTTCTAAAGCAATGATGTTGCTTTAAAAATTACAAATTATTTTTCTGTGTGTATTAAATCTCTCTATTTCACTGCTGAATGTACTCTGTACTGTGAGGCGGAGACTAGTAAGAGCTAATAACCAAAAGTGAATCATAAATGTTAGTCAAAAACTAGAGGCTGGTCAACACCATGTATCCTGTCAGTTTTACTCTGGGTGGCAGGAAATTTCACAGCCCCACTTTTTAAAATATATTTTATATAATCTTATTTCCTTCAGCTTTTTTAAAAATCTTATCGTACCTTACAAATGCAAAATATGTCAACATTAGGATTGAATCACAAAAGTACTTGATGTAGTATTATCAGTATTCACAAAAGAAAAGGTGTTACGAATCTCCAGTGCCAACTAGAACATGACCCTCAGGGTCACGGTGACAGAGTATGTCCCCAGAAGCGCTCATAAAAAATATTCTCAGCATAATTATGTGGGAAGTACACCCGCGAACCAAAGTTTCGGTACCCCCCTCGGTGGAAGCAAGTGGAAGTCAAGGTTAGAGAGAGGGCAGGTGAACGGACAACCGTGAGTGGTACTTTGGAACTGAGCTACGAGGCGAATAGTGAGAAACCTAATGACACTGGATTCGAAACATTTCCATGCTATTCACCTGCAAAACATTATGCGTTCGTAACATACATACTGTAAAATATAACATAGACTACTGTGTTATCATGGTGTCCTGTGATACTGACCCATCTGTTTCGGATCCTCATCACACAAATAAAGCATCGAGCCAGTTGTATATAAGTTGCAACTTGTCAATATAACTGCAGTCATAATTTTTGTGAATGTTAGCCCTGGATTATCTATAGCTATAATAAAGAATGATTGTGAATTTAATGTTGATTTTCACAGTAGTTGTGCAGATGGTTATAAATGTAGTAATTATTTTATGTGGACGACTAAACCACATTGTGATGGACGGCGGAGAGCATTCGCCAATAATTAACTATAACCAGATGAAATTAGATGCAAACAACACAAAATATTATGAGATAATGAAGACACAGCTGTGGTATCCTGCTCCGCCCTGTTATCAAGGCCTTAACTGTGGCTTCACCTCTTACGTGCATTATTTTCCTTCAGTTTCTGCCTCTTTTATTACTCTTACTTCCCGGTATCCTCTTACTGCGAGTCGTCATATTCCTTGGAGGGTTTCTTGTCGTCCGGTCCTATAACCCCTACTGTATTACATTATTCCTCGCATCATCACTCCCAGACAAACAACGTTAGCCCAAGACTGCTGAATCTGTTAATACTATTATTGCCACTGCCACTACTACTGTAATCCCCCTTTTCCTATTGTGTCTAATATCCCTCACAGTAAAACTACTGCTGCTCCTATTACTACTCCACTATAAATCTGTATAATAATAAATATGATTGTCCTTATGTCTGTGTATCTGTTAATCATAATTATTGTCCCTGTCCCACCGTCGACAACTCGTCACTGACCCGGCACCGCTACTCCAGTTCCCACCACCATGTATTCTACTCCTCCCCCACTCCGACACCACATTACCCTTCACCTCATCCTTGGGCCACCAGGCCTGTTGTTCACCCTTTACCGGTGACTATACGTGGCATGAATTAATAATAAAAAGGAAGGCATTTGAGAGCTAAACGGTAATCGCCCTCTAAAATTTCTGTTTGTCAAGTCCAAACTTTAGGCAATATTTTGATACCATGAAGGTTTTATGTTGATAGCTCAAGCCATTCATGAGATTTAACGGTGCTAAAGGCAGGCAATAAAAACTAGTTGACCTTTAGCAGTTAGTTTGGTGACCTTGACTCTGACCCCGAGTTGCCATTTTCGAACTCCTCCAAGATTTTGGCCATATCTTGATAAGCTGAAGGCTTCATGTTGATAGCTCAAGCCGTTCATGAGATATAATAGGAACACACGCACACACACACACACACACACACACACACACACACACACAGATGCAGTTAAAAACATGATCGCTCAGCCTTCTAAAGGTTGGCGATAATAATATAATAATAACAACAACATCGTAGATGTGTACTGTAGTGTTCCTAACATTACACTTGATAACTGCAGACCCAAACGTGCCTATATTACGAAGCACTGATATATTAACTACAAAACCGACCACAGACCGTTCTTATCATTACCACTGCACCTTCCTTATAGCACTTCACCATGGTAATACAACCCACTGTAGTCCTTTGTGAGATCGCTACACGTCTTTGGGAAAAATAACAGTGCACAACATGCCTACAAACCACTAAAATAAGCATATGATGTTTCACTGACATCCATCAAATAGCCTAGGAGAAGTTAGTGGACAAACAAACAAACGACTGGACACAGACAGACAGAAGCAGAATGTCTCGCATCGGTATGTAACGACCTGACAAAACTCTTGTGATCCTGCATTGCAGGTGTCATCACAGTAATAATAATAATAATAATAATAATAATAATTAATCACATGTTATTAGGCACGATACTGAGAAGGACACACACTGGAATAGCATGTGTCGACGCAATGCAGAATCTGTTTGCCATGACAGAAGGTTGGGTTGCGGTCAAACATTAATTTAGTATTACTATAACCCTACCATTACAGCATATTATGGCACTGTTTGGTTTTATATGTCACAGCTGTTTTCACTTGTTTTATCAGGGAGATTATGGTGTTTGTCCTCCTCTGTATCATGGATATTAACATGTGATTACTACTACTACTACTACTACTACTACTATTACTATTACTACTACTACGATTATTATTATTATTATTATTATTATTATAACTATGATGACACCTACAAAGCAGGATCGTAATAGTTTTGTCAGGTTGTCATATACCGATGCAGGACATTCGGCCTCAGTCTATGTCCAGCCGAGTGTTTGTCCGCTAACTTCTAGGCAATTTAATGAATGTCAGTGAAACGTCACAGGTGTATTTTAATGGGTTGTAGGCATGTTGTGCGCTGTTTTTATTCCCAAACATGTGTAGTGATCCCACAAAGGACTTCAGTGGGTTGTATTACTATGGTGAAGTGCTACAGGTAAGGTCCAGTGCCAATGATAGGAACGGTCTGTGGTCGGTTCTGTGGTTAATATATCAGAGCTCCGTAATATAGGCACGTTTGGGTCTACAACTTTTATAATTATGTAATGTTCGGAATACTGCAGATGTATGTTGTTGCTGTCAATTTTATAATTATTCTTATTAATGCATGCCACGTATATTCACCGGTAAAAGGTGAACAACAGGCCTGGTGGCCCAAGAAGGAGGTGAGGGGTAAAATGGTTCGGAGTGGGGGAGGAATAGAGCTATTGGCGGGTGGGAGAGAGGGGGGTGGGGTGCAACTGGGGTAGCTGTGCGGGGTAAGTGACGAGTTGTCGACGGTGGGACAGGGACAATATGATTAACAGATACACAGACATAAGGGCAATTATATTTATTATTATACAGGTTTATAGTGGAGTAGTAATAGGAGTAGCAGTAGTAGTACTATGAGGGGAATTGCAGTAGACACAATGGGGAAAGGGGGAATAGTAGTGGCAGTGGCAATAATGGTATTAACAGATTCAGCAGTCTTGGGCTAACGTTGTTTGTTTGGAAGTGATGATGCGAGGAATAATGTAATACAGTAGGGGTTATAGGACCGGACGACAAGAAACCCTCCAAGGAATATGGCGACTCGCAGTAAGAGGATACCGGGAAGTAAGAGTAATAAAAGAGGCAGAGACTGAAGGAAAATAATGCACGTATGAGGTGAAGCCACAGTTAAGGCCTTGATAACAGGGCGGAGCAGGATACCACAGCTGTGTCTTCGTTGTCTCATAATATTTTGTGTTGTCTGCATCTAATTTCATCTGGTTATGGTAAATTATTGGCGAATGCTCTCCGCCGTCCATCACAATGTGGTTTAGTCGTCCACATAAGATAATTACTACATTTATAACCATCTGCACAACTACTGTGAATATCAACATTAAATTCACAATCATTCTTTATTATAGCTATAGACAATCCAGGGATAACATTCAAAAAAATTATGACTGCAGTTATAATGATAAGTTGCAACTTATATACAACTGGCTCGATGCTTTATTTGTGTGATGAGGATCCGAAACAGATGGGTCAGTATCACAGGACACCATGATAACACAGTAGTCTATGTTATATGTTACAGTATGTATGTTACGAACGCATAATGTTTTGCAGGTGAATAGCATGGAAATGTTTCGAATCCAGTGTCATTAGGTTTCTCACTATTCGCCTCGTAGCTCAGTTCCAAAGTACCACTCACGGTTGTCCGTTCACCTGCCCTCTCTCTAACCCTGACTTCCACTTGCTTCCACCGAGGGGGGTACCGAAACTTTGGTTCGCGGGTGTACCTGCATAAATATTACAGAATGCCCTCGCTGCAAAACAGGTAACTAAAAAGATAAAGAAAATGGGCAACATGGAGTTGATTTGTTTGTGGCCACCCCTTACAGGATTAATATGCATCTCTCTATAGATGGATAGATATGTGGGAGGCAGCAGCACTGATTCAGCTGTGGGTGACATTAGCAGGAGAAAGGTAAAAATATTATGGTACTTGCCTACCACACACACACACACACACACACACACACACACACATGGAGGTAAACTGATTACTTTCATTGTGCTAATAGACCTTTTCCACGCAACGTCATGAGTCATGTGACTTTTGTTTACGGCACCATATTGGACGGCAAATTGTCATATGTCTAGAGAGAGAGAATTGCAGAATCCAAAATTGTATTCCACTGTTGTGCCTTTGGCTGTAAGACAAGGCAGAAAACTGGAAGTGGGGTAACCTTCTACCAGTTTCTAGCCAATGAGGAAAGGAGAGAGAAGTGGATAGCTGCCATGAAGAGGGAGAATTGGCAGCTGACGGCCTACTCCCGGTTCTGTTACAACCATTTCATATCAGGTGAGCCGATGATTTGTGATTAGATACAGGCGTATTTACCATTCTTAGCAGTTGCAGGTGTCGTGGGATATCTTAATTGTGTTAATGTCAGAGCATAAGACCCAAACGGCCATGAGTGTGCGCGGGAAAAGAGGGGAAAGGTCCATGTCACAGGCATTGTTTTGATATTATTCCAGAGTTTCACCTAAACTAAATCTAACATAGTAGTGATGATCAAGAATGTTAGATGCGTAAGTAAAACCAATTAAATTACAGGTTAGGTCATACTTGAAGTTAGGTTAAGTTAGGTAAGGAGGTTAGGTTACGTTTGGTTAGGTTAACACATATATTTTTATTCAATGTTTTTCACTGTGATTTATTTGAAACTGATATTTGTGTCATGGTGGATGCTTTTAATAATAGTGCAGTACAGAATATTGTTCGAGACTTCAGTATAAAACTTAAATACCACTGTGAGCCTGTGTGCTAAACAATGTTGCAATTAAAACTGAAGCAGAATTACTAGTACTACTATATATATATATATATATATATATATATATATATATATATATATATATATATATATATATATATATATTTAAAGAATGTTGCTCCACAGAAAGCAAAACTTTCAATATATGCTCCAATTAAATGTACATATTCCACTTAGTACAAAAATACTTTAATTACAAAAAAGAGGATAAATAATGTACTTATATCAACAGCCCCCTGTATTTTTCTTTTACGAGGTATGTACCTACTAAGATTTTTTTTTAAATATAAAATGTAAAATCATAAAAACTATATTGTTGAAGTCTTTTAGTTTTATGTTGTGGTACTCATAAACATGAAATTAATAACCTTAATTTATATTTGTGCCAGTGTTATGTTTCAGTTGTAATGTAAAAGTTAACTTCAAGAGTAGTTTTGACAGTTTTGGCCTATACCATCAATTATGCATTTTATGTAAAATTACTTAACCCCAGAATGCTTACGTTGTTATCCTCACAGTACTGCTTTCGCTGGGAGATTTTTTTTTTTTTCGACATTTTCTTTCAGTTTAGTCTATTTTAGTCTCTGTACACTTTAGTCTCTTTGATATAATCATACAGTAATTATACACCTGAAAAAAAAAAATAAAAAAAGGTAACACAAATGCTTTTGTCGGGTAAAAAACACTTATTCCACATTATACCAGTGAAACACCTTCTTTATCAATTTAGACTCTTTTAGATTGTTTTCACCCTTTAGTCTGTTTGATTTAATCAGAAACTAATTATACACCTGGAAAAAAAGGAAAACACAAAAATAAAAAAAATGTAACACAAATGCTTTTGTCGGGTAAAAAACACTTTAAACCCAAATATCATGGTGATAAATGCGAGATGAAACCACACCGCTACCTATGTAGGTAGGGGATACGGTGGATTGAAGGTATAGGGAAGGACAGCTCCAAAGCTCTTATCATAACAAAATAGCAAATAAATAAATCGCCGAACAGGGAAATTAACCCGACGTAAGAATTCTAGGGTTAAGACATCAATCTATAGGCTGTGTGTATGTTTCTAGGTCTATAATTACTGAAATTTCCAAAATAAGTAAATTTTCCTGGTGAATTTCCAGAATTACACCCGTCACCTTGAAGCTTAAAGTTTTCATTTTTAAATGTTTTATAGTGTGATTAATTTGAATCTGATATTCATTTCTTTTGGAAGTTTTTTTTTTTATTCCAAACCAAGCTAACCCAATCAACTTAACCTACCCTGACCTAACTTAGGACCTAACTTTAAGATTAAGAAGAGAGGATAACTGCAGTAGGCCAATAGCCCCACGCTAGACAGCTCCCACAAGAGTGTGACTAATTTCCCCTGCCTGCAATAGCCCATGCAAGGCAGCTCTTACAGGAGTGTGACTACAAGAATGACAAATTTTGTACGCAACCCATACCTGTCATACGCTTATCTAGCCTATGCTTGCAACTTTCTAAATAGGGGGCAGCCGCAGCAACTAGGGTACATCACAGGGAAACCAAGTCATCAACTACTCGATTCCCAGTCAGTGTAATACAATCCCTACCCCCTTGGCCCCACGTGAATAATTTGCTGAACACCAAGTCGATTTACATGTACTATACGTCAATCCGAGCCATCTACATTACATATACACAATATGACATGTCTGTTTACCTTGAAGGATGCCCCGGTGAACTTTGATGGAGTGTTTGCTAAATAGTGATAGCGATCGCCATAACTGAGATCTGGTTTCGGTCCCCAATCATTGAAACAGATGAATTTCTCCCCAGATTTGGTGTAAAAATCTAGCCTCAAACAATTTATCTTGTTCCTGTATAGATCTTGGTGGCTTTGATTCAGATTTCTGTATATATCTGACAGTTTCATCCCTGACAGCCCTGTCTGGACAGCCATTATTGCGACTCTGCAAGGAGTTTGCCGTCCAATATGGAGTCGTAAACAAAATCATATAATTTCTGTGACGTCACTGGAAAAGGTCTATATGCATACAGTTGAGCTTTCGTTCATCAATTAGCCAAATTCCTGAAGTTCATGGAAGAAAATTTTTATGTTCTTGCATACTCAAAGTTTTCTAATACAAACAACGAGAGGGAAAAAATATACCTGAAATATTTCGACCTGATAGCAGCTCCACAAAAACTAAAATGCGTAGTACTTAATCCAGACACGACACTGGTAACCCAGCCTGCTTCTAGCGCCCAGTGCCATGTATCATGTTATGTTGCCAAGATCAACTATACTTCAACCCTTACACCGCGGGCTTGTTTCGCTTTGACTTGCGGCTCCCACGGGCATATTCGAGCTCCGACAGACTCTAAAAAAATATTTGCCAAAAATTAGTTATTAGTCCTAGATTATTAAAATCACATATACTTATGGTACATACCTTCAGCTTTCTCCTTGGCTGTTTGTTGAGCCTTCGTCGAGTACCGTAGGACTTGTGGAGACCTCTGAAGTTGGGTAACGAAGTCTCCACTTTACACTTCCCGACAACTAGTAATATGATTACCACAGCCTGATATTATCACTAGAATCTATGATTCTCAAATAGTTTGGAATCCATACTTCCCAAAAAAAACACTGTGAAAGCAATGAAAATTACGAGGTCGTATGACCATCCCACTTCCGATCGTTTGCCGCTAGTGTTGTCTATTATTCATAATAACACTCACAGTTTATATTTCTGTTACTATATAACACTTATATATATCTACAGTCTTTATCCATAAGTTTCCTTCAGTAATAGTAGTTTAATGTCACTGTAGGGATTCAATTTCTTTCAGTAAAATACGTAGCATTCACTTTCTCGTCCTGTATACTAGCATTGAGAGTGAATGTCACTTTCACCTTCACTCTCATAACTCATAGTATTCATACATGCTAGAGTGAAACTTTCACTTTCATTACTCCTAGTATATTCGTATTCTTATCATACCACTCATTTACATTTCTATTTACGTTCTCTACTTTATTTACATTAGTTACATTTCTATTTTATTTACATTGTGTTATGCACTGTCACTTGAAGTAACTTATAAAACTATTTTCCACTGTTCACTTATATTTACATTCATTGCTTTCTTGCTGTTTACACATTATATACACTTTATTTACAATTCCACTTGCACTGTTTTACTCAATAAAAAGATCATAGTCACTCTCTAGCAATTGTCAGCCCGTTAACTCTTTCCACACGAGGTGTAGTAGGGGGTAAAGGTCACAGGGCCCTTTGCATGGGGCTTTAAAGCGACGGAAGTTAGCAGGAGCAAATCAGACATACTCCCACTCAGTGTTGCCGGCGAGGTTCGGCCGCAAACCATTCTCTCCTAACAGCAACCATAGAAAAGTAACACTTTTATGGGAAACAAAAAAAAATCTGCTTTGGACATTATCGTACCTTGCATTCTATTTTACGTATATATTGTAGGATATGTAATGCTAACAATCAACAACTGAGTTATATACTTTATACAGTGGTATGTATATAAGTATTTACATACGGTTATTATACAATGATACAATGTACACGTTTAACCATTCTCTCGTCAAAGCTACCATAGAAAATTAACAATTTTATGGGTAACCAAAAAATTATGCTTTGAACATTATCGTACCTTGTATTCTATTTTACATATACAATGTTGGCTATGTAATCCCAACAATCAACGAGTTACTTTATACAATGATATGTATAGAAGTATTTACACAGGGCTATATACAATGATACAATTTACACATTTGCATCGTGCTGCACACTCTCGCTCATATCGTGTGTTGGGCTGAATGCAACACATCCACCTCTAGCACGTGCTGTTTTAGATGTTAATACAATATTTGCTTGTGTCCGAAGAGAGTTTATTCCGAACTTTAGTTTTATTGATATTTACCTTTGAGAAAATTCTCTCAGCATCTGCATTACTCGTAGGTAATGACAATATTCTCAGAGCAAACACAGGAAGGGATTGAAATATCGGTGTTCCCTCGTCACTCTTCACAGTTGTAAGCCATTCAAAAAACACCTCTGGGTTATTCTGTGTTTTCACATTTTCAGGGACATTCAGATCTGGGAGATTCCTCCACTCATCATCGAGTTGTTGCACATCACCCTGATATACTCGAGGGAGCTCCTGCACTAAATCTGAGAGAGATGGTGTATCCTTCAAGACATTTTTATCAACACATTTTGTGACGCTTAGCTGTGAGCACATTTCCAACATTTTAGAGTCAAATGGAAATCTCTTCTTTATTTCCATGCAAGCTGTTATTAGAAACGTCCTACAGCGACTTCGCACATCAGAGATCAGCGTAGTGTTCCCTCGGTGTTCAGGTGACTGGAATAGTCTATGTAGTTCAGCACCTAAGTATATGTTGGTCTAATTGTGCAAAGTGTTTCTCCTCACATGAATCAATGAATACTATGTCTCGTGCAGAATTTATTATCTCTTGTTTATAATAACACCTAAGTATGTCCTTGTACAGAGTTTTGCAAGAGTCGTACAATTTTTGAACTGTTGACTGTCTTCTGGAACATGAGGTTCATCTGTGTAAACTTAGGCAGTACGAATGACAGGAATATGAAGTACATAAACACAAAAGGATCTCTTAGGGCTTCATATATAGAAGATGAAGCTGAGAGCCTGTCCTCAAGGTGCTTTTGTGAAAAGTACAGTGTGAGGGGCTGCCATTGTTCCACCACACGATTTATAGCCATCTGCAATGACAACCATCGTGTTTGTGCAACGTGCAGTAATTTGTGTGACTTAACGTCACAGAACGACTGGAATCCTTGAAATTCATTTTTTCTCTTTGCACTGTGAGAAAAATATGTGTGTATGTTTCTAATTAGATCTTCACATACACGAGGTAGGGTCTTTGCTGCCTGTGATGCGCACATGTGTACCGAGTGACATATACAGCTGAGAATTGTCACACCTGGAGCAGCCTCACGAAGACGGCTAGAAAATGAATTGTATGTACCCATGATATTGCTTGCACCATCCGCGGCAAATCCTATCAGATTGTCAATTGGTATGGAGTGTTCCTCAAAAAAGTTCATTAGCAACTGAAACAGATGCTCTCCAGTTGATCCCATTGCCTTCTCTTTGGTGCTATCTGTTGTGTCATTATATACAGGCAACAAATCAAGAAATCGTGTTTCAATTTTGCCTGTTCCTTTGTTGAACATTTTAGTCACAACTGCACAGCTCTTACAAATGCCGATATCTGTTGTTTCGTCAATTATCACAGAAAACTTGTTTTCTTTCATATCATCAATTACCTGGTTTTGAGATACCTTACTTATGTCATTAAGTACACGTGTGGCTTTGGTTCTTTTTAGTGATAATTTGTGTGAAATTTATGAGTCAGGGAATATATCTTTCAAAAGTGATGTGAGGTGATCAATGGAACTTATAGCAATATTATGTTCAGCCAAAAATGCTGTCAACTTAATTTCAGCACGAGTCACAGAATCATCACAATCATTAGCAGGAGAAGGCTGGTCTGTTGAGGCCGTTTGAAGTGCAGGAGCCTCTGTGTGACGCCGTGATGTTCTGTGACGTTTTAGAGCAGAGATTTCGGTGACCATGGTGGATCTACAAAAGACACAGTAGGCCTTATACTCATCATCATCCACCTTCCTGATCCAGTCCCTAAAGTGTTCATCTCGTAGCCACTCTTCTCGAAACTTCCGTTTTCGCATTGTCACATTCAGGCCGGATATTTCGCAGCTGCTGTAAAACAGGTTGATTTGCATTAAGTTTCCCATTGACAAATCCATCGATAACTCGTAAAAGAATGGCCACCACGAAGTATTATGTATGAGAATGACCTTACCACCTGTGACCATACAACCATGTTATCATGTCTTATTCCATAACTTGGCATATGGGGTTATTAGAATGAATCTCACGTTGTGAATGGAGTCAGATTACAAAAGCATAAAAGGGTAAAAAATGGGGGTGCCTCATACACGTAAGGTTCAGCAAAGGAACAGTAATTATTGAGAACTGTTACACCAGTATAACAGCATACATATAACAAGGGTAGGGGCAAGCTATATTACGTCTAACATTAACACTAATTAACTTACTCTACTATTTGTAGTCCGAGATGAGTGCTGAACATCCGTCACTCATTACTGCCTCTATAGAATAGAATTTAAAGATGTTATGGTACTGCTCATCACAGTAGGAAAATGTTCATCCCACTTATATGCCACTATAGAATAGTATTATTTACACAATGTCTGCATTAATAACCAAATCTTTCTTTTATGTGGAGATGCGGGAGTTTAAGCCGCTCCCGCGGCTGCGGCTTTCTTGGCCGCGTTCAATCGAGGCAATTGTGACCGCAGAGTGTTTGGGCCGCATAGCAGACGAAAAAGCCGCCCTTCGGCAACACTGCTTCCACTTTCAAAGTGAACTGATAATGGTGGCCTCCTGCCGCCTGGCTAGGGTAGGTCCAATACTACTAACTTCAGTCCTATGAGACCTGCTAATATATAGCAATGAAATGATTGGCAGGAAACCAAGACAATACATAATAAATTAGGTAGTTCCAGGTGAATGTAAATATCACTTAGGCTTCTCCCTTCCCTCCTTATATGTATATTTATTACGAAAATAGATTATACGGCATATTTCAAGGGGATATAAACAGCGAAAATTAGCGAACGAGTGCACGTGAGGTATTGTCAGGTGATAATTAGACAATTCCAGGTGTATGGCACTATCACTTACCTTACTTCTTTTTTGTATATATTATTTGGTATAAGAATAGGGCATAGGGCTTATTTCAATGGATGAAATCAGTGGAAAATTCCAGGGAAGATTTACTTAGCGTAGAATACAGTGTGGTGGCCTGCAATAATTAGGTAGTTCCAGGTGAATGTAAATATCACTTAGGCTTCTCCCTTCCTTTCTTATATATATTTTTATTACAAAAACAGATTATACAGCATATTTCAAGGGGAAATAAACAGCGAAAATTAGCGAACGAGTGCACGTGAGGTGTTGTCAGGTGATACTTAGCCATTTCTAGGTGTATGGCACTCTCACTTACCTTATTTCTTTCTTGTATATATTATTTGGTATAAGAATAGGGTATAGGGCTTATTTCAATGGATGAAATCAGTGAAAAATTCCAGGGAAGATTTACTTAGCGTAGCACGGCCGGGCAGGCGAGAGGATAGGGTAATGGAGGGGAGGTAGGGAGGGGAGTCAAGAACGGGGAGAAATGGCTAAATTGTCAACAATGGATGGGAGTACAGATGAGATTAGGAGTGCTGACTAGTGTTGGACATTGGCAGTACTGATAGATGATACAAGCCACCACTTCAAAGCCTGGGCGAATTCAAAATAACACAGAATCACAAAAGTGTCGCCCTGCGGTATGATCCCTTGCTCCCAAGCATCACGAAAGTGACGCCCCGCGGTTAAGGGGTTAATCAATTGCCGTCTAGGATTTCTTTTGTCGGAACAAAGTCATCTGGTTTAGCCTTCACAAAGTTTGTAAATATGAATAAAAAAGACACAAATATGAATAATCGTGTTGATTTTAGGCACTGTATTATACTTCCTCTTATCAATACCACAAATACTATTCGTTATTACTGCAAAGTTTTGCTGCAGTTTACCTTACGGCGACTGTAACTGATATTTTGTTCAGCGTCTTCCACCCTCTGAAAGACATAACGAAATGTACCATCGTTCAGGCAGTTGTGTCTTTATTGTACCATATATAAGATATATAGTGGAGTTCTGTTAAGTCATACTTGAATCGTAAAACAACTGAAATCGCGCAGTCCCTGACCTTTTATTCAAATTCTCACTCATCAAGTCTGAGACTTTGTTATTTATACCCCGGGATATCAGTGAATGTTATAGAAACTTTGCTCCCCATATGTGCGATTTATAGCTGCCAGTGTACCAAGAGACGCTGTGAGTTTGTACTGCCTCTCACAGTCATCCCACCATTAGAGTACTGCTTGCCCACGCCTATCTTGAGCTTAGGGAATACCATACAGTATGATACATTGTAAGTCCGGATTTTGGGTGGGGGGGGGGTACGTTGGGGAGTAAGCCCCTCTCTAACTGTGGTAGACAAATAATTACTTATCTTAGAAGAAAATGATTATATACCAAAATGTATCCAATAAACATCTTATTGAAGTTGCGTTTTCCATGTACTGTAATTGTACTTCAATGATTAATGCAAGAAAAATATAAATGCACTTTGATTCTTTTAATTGTTTTAATGCAGAGTGGTAATGTTACAAAGACCCCCCCCCCCCATTTTCATCGTGTTGGATGTGGTCCTGTACTGGCGACAACAAGGAAGCTTTTATGGCATATCTGTGAGCTTATGGAGAACCAATGAAACCACTTACAGTCCAAGTGACAGTGGATTATCTCCCCTTGACACAGTGGGATTCAAGTCGGTGATATTAGAATAAGAATCTCAGTAACACCTCCCAGCCCCACCTTCTCCTGCAGTTGTTACTGAGAAAGAGAAATTTCCTGGGGACTGACAGTGTGAAACCACTACCTTCACCGAACTGTGTGAGTTTCTTTTCTGGGGAACCAGCCATGTGACTGTTGATCTTAGCTGCAACTTATCTTGACTGACCTCTGTGTTGGAGCTTGGAGAATCAGTGATAAGGATCAGCCAGTGCTGAATCATGAGGACGTAAATGAGACAGAGCCAAACTCAGGTGGTGAGGATCACCCCCCATAGAAGGCAGTAGCCAATCCTATTAGAATGACCTGTCATAACTGCCCCCCTTAGAAGTTGATTGGAATTAGAGTGCTGCCGTCAGAGGGGTCAGTGAAGGAAAAGAGGGTGGCTGCTAGGATTATACCAAGAGTGGCTAGTGGTGGAGGAGTCACTTCTCTCAATTCCAGACTCCAGCAAATCCCTCTTTTAGTTTAGAGTGTAGTGTATGAAGTACCCCAAGACATGAAGTCTTAAGATTTTGTATCTAACTAACTGTACATAGCAGCCTAGAAAGTATCTGATTCCTTGCACAGTCTCTGCTTCTGCCTGAATCATCACAAGACTCTGAGGCCAGAATAATAATAACAGTACCAGCAAAAACAATAGTCTCCACCTGTGTAGTACGTGGTGACTAATAATACCAGAGAAAACAGTCTCCACCTATGTAGTAGGTGAAAACTAATAATAAAATGAAATAAACTCTTAGAAATCAGTCTGCCCAGTTTCATCTACTGTCCTCCAGACAGTCACTAGACTCCTGCTGCTGTTTCTTACAATGACCTTGACCCCATTGGGGAGATTTGAATTTCTTTCTATCAGCAATGGCCCATACCAGGACACATAACTTGGGACCTACAGATTCCTTGCACAGTGTCCAGTTCTTCTTGAATCATCGCAAGACTCTGAGGCCAGAATAATAATAATAATAATAATAATAACAGTGAAAACAGTAGTCTCTATCAATGTAGTAGGTGAAGACAAATATTACCAGTGAAAACAATAGTCTCCATCTATGCGATAGGTGGAGACAAATAATAATGTTAATAATACCATAGGTGATGATGTCCAGCTCTAAGCAGACCAAGCTTTGAGTTTCAACACTAAAAGTTATTTATGTATGGAGGGATCCCAGTTCAATTTTCCATCCAAGAATCATCCCCCTGGCTTAATAATCTTCGGAACCCTAGCATTCCGCACAAGGTCGTAATTTTAGCACTTTTCATATTTTCTGCACTTGATGACATTTCACCCCTGACGTGGTGGACATAGGTCATGCATGTGTGAAGCACACTTGTAGTACTCATTAACATCTATCAGCATGCAAAGTTTCATTCGATTCCATCCACCCACTGGAGCTAGTGACTGGAAGTAAGTTTTCGACACAATGTCATTTTTGTATGGAGGTACTCCAGTGCAAAATTCCACCCAAGAATCATTGCCCTGGCTTGATAATCTTCGGAGCCTTATCATTTCATGCAAGCATGTTCGTAATTTTAACTATTTTCTCCGTTTTCACAATTGATGACCTTTGCCCTCTGACCTGGCCAATGCAGCATATAAGTGTACAGTAGAAATTTGTAGTACTAGTTAGTGGCAATAAGCATGAAAACATTCATTCATTTCGATCGTTTCACTTGGGAACTACGGGGACATTTTTGAAAACTGGTACTGGTTGCTAGTGATGCTGCGGCCAATCTTTGCAAAGTTGTCACATGCAAACTGGAGGAGAGAAAGGAAAAATGGATGGCACACTTCTGATAGGGAACAACCTCAAGATTACACCTAAAGGAGTCAGAGCTTTCTACTCCCATTAGTAATGTTTCTACAGTTCAAACGGCGAAAAGTATGATAAAAGCAAGTCTTCAGCCATTGCCAGGCAACGAGTAGTTGCCTAGTAACCAAAACCTTGCGGACACAACTAGGTCATAGGCTGGTCGATGTATCCAAGTTTGGTTGGAAGCAGTTAATTCTGAAGGGTAGAAGTGCCTGTCACAAACAAGAGAGAAAGAACAGAAGAATACAAGAAAGAAAGAAAGATAGAAAAAGTGACCTACAGCAAGGGCAGCATGGGCTGGCCAGTAAACAATCCGTGAATGGACTGAAAACTTTAAATTTATAGTTAACATATTTTAACTTTACGGAATTTTTCGTCCGTAGCCCAGTGGCAAAATAAGACATAACTAAAACCCTACATCCTTTCCATAGTATTTCTTCGTGACCAGCACCGTATTCCAGTGTTACTACTCTAGCCACAGCACAGTATTCAAGACTGAGGGATGGCAATTTTATGCCTCCTGAAAGTGAACAGAGTATAGATAATCTGTAAACCCTTCACCCTGATGACTCAAGATTATACTACAGAATATGTCTCCTTAGTTATAATGTGAAAGATATACGGCCTTTTATAGAGAACATTAATTTTATGGGATTATTCATCAAAGAAATCTTGAGGATTTAGGGGACAGTCGCTGATATCTGCATTTATGTTCCACTTGGTCCTATTGCAAAGTTGCGAAGTATCTGAGTCGGTAGAGAGGTGGCCTGCAGTCTTTAATGGACCCAGGCTCGAATGCCGGCTGGGACAAGGAACATTTTAAGAATTTGAATTTCACAAAGCAGACTTTACTGACCTGCTGTACAAGAAGACCCACCGACATGTCGCAAAAAGACCCCCACTAATACCAATACACCAGTCCTGTATGAAGCAGCCCTAACATGTATTTAGTATGGACGGTGGGTATTAGCACCGAAGTGGTGACATGTGGAGGTGTATGGTATGTATGACTATTGGGCCTTGGGAACAGGCTGTGAACCCTATGCCCAGAATCAGACACACACACACACACACACACACACACACACACACACACACACACACACACACACACACACACACACACACACAAATTTCCACCAATATTCTTCCTAGCACCCCTCTTATCGCTTTATCTCTCATCTTCCGTTCTTCAATTATCCCTAGCCTAGATTTCCCTATTCCATTCCATTGTTCTTTACGTTTATGTTGGCATATACGACTTCGTAGCATCTCTGCCCAAGTGATTTATTTCTCCTGTTAATATTATTTTGTATGTTTGTTGATATCTATTAAATATCGACATTAGTCTGCATCCATAACATACAAGAGGATATTAAGGGCTATTGAGATGTAACAGGCAAAACTAATTTCTTGAAAAGAGATGTAACGCGGAAACTCCTAGGCTACAGAGAATTTGGGCCACTGTGACTTGTAACTTCAGAATGATCTTTCACCTCCATCGATTTTTGCTACACTCACAGAGGTGTCTGGGATATGTCTGAGGTGTCTTTGGGATGTGTCTGGGGTGCGTTTGGGGTGTGTCTGGGGTGCGTTTGGGGTGTGCTTAGGGTGTGTCTGGTGTGTTTCTGGGGTGTGTTTGGAGAGTGTTTGGGATGTGTCTGGTGTGTTTCTGGGATGTGTTAGAAGTGTGTGTGGGGTGTGTCTGGGATGTGTTTGAGGTGTGTCTGGGATGAGTTTGGGGTGTGTATGAGGCGATTCTGGGGTGTGTTTGGGGTGTGTCTGGGGTGTGTCTGAGGTGTGTCTGGGGTGTTTCTGGGGTGTGTTTGATGTGTGTTTCGGGTGTGTCTGGGTTATGTTTTGGGATGTGTCCTGGGTGTGGTGTATATCTGGGGTGTATCCTGGGTGTGGTGTATATCTGGGGTGTATCCTGGGTGTGGTGTATATCTGGGGTGTATCCTGGGTGTGGTGTATATCTGGGGTGTATCCTGGGTGTGGTGTATATCTGGGGTGTATCTGGGGCGTGTCTGGGGTGTGCTTTGGGATGTGTCTGGGGTTTGTCTTGGGTGTGCTTTGGATATGTTTTATGGTGAGTGTGGTGTGTCTGAGGTGTGCTTTGGGGTGTGTCTGGGGTGTGTTGGGAGTGTCCTTTGGATATGTTTTGGGATGTGAGTGTGGTGTGCACCTGGGTTGTGTTTGGAATGCTTTTTCGGGTGTGTCTTGGTTGTGGTTGGTGTGTGTTAGAGCTGCGTTTGCTGTGCATCTGCGGTGTGTCTTGGGTGTATTTGGAGTGTGTTTTGGGATGTGTGGGATGTGTCTGGAGTTTATTTGGGATTTGGCTGGGGTTTGAGGTGTGTCTGGGTTTTGTTTGGGATGTGTCGTGAGTTTGAGATGTGTCTGGGGTTTGTTTGGGGTGTGCCTGGGGTTTGTTTGGGGTGTGCCTGGGGTTTGTTTGGGGTGTGCCTGGGGTTTGTTTGGGGTGTGCCTGGGGTTTGTTTGGGGTGTGCCTGGGGTTTGTTCGGGGTGTGTCTGGAGTTCGTTTGTGATGTGTCTGGAGTTTGTTTGGGGTGTGTGTGGGGTTTGTTTGGGGTGTGTCTGGGGTTTGTTTGGGATGTGTGTGGGGTTTGTTTGGGGTGTGTCTGGGGTTTGTTTGGGGTGTGTCTGGGGTTTGTTTGGCGTGTGTCTGGATTTTGTTTGGGGTGTGTGTGGGGTTTGTTTGGGGGTGTGTGGGGTTTGTTTGGGGTGTGTGTGGGGTTTGTTTGGTATGTGTGTGGGGTTTGTTTGGTGTGTCCGGAGTTTGTTTGGGATGTGTCTGGGGTTTGTTTGGGAAATGTCTGGAGTTTGTTTTGGGTATGTTTGAGGGGAGAGTCCAAAGACAGGACACCTTTTGGGATGTGCTGGGGTGGATGACTCCGTTTGGGTGGATGTGGTTATCAGAGGTATCCTTTGTGTTGTTTATCAGTCGTTTCCACTGCTCCATCCCTAGTACTGTTCCCATCCCCTTCTCTGTTTATCATACCTACCCGTATCCAAACGCCTCTTCCTGCCCCTTCTATACTTTTTGCCAGCTGTCCTCCCACTCACTGCACGTCCCTGCCCAATACCTGGCTCTAAGCGTCACAAGTGTTCTATTCATTACCCACTTCCTCCTCATTGCTGCGTTGATACTCCGACTTTTTTTTTATATTAACAGAACAGAGGAAGGGAAAACAAACAAATAAAATAAAATAATTTATACACCACATTACTGGTGTCCTCCATTCATAAAAAATCTGTAACAGTTTGACATGAACAGCAGTAGGTTGAAGTTTGGGGGGAAACAACGATCTGGGGAAGCAAGTTCCAATGAGATGCAGTTCGAGGAAAAAAGGACTTCTGATAGCCGGAAGTTCTGCAATATGGCTGTGTGGCAGTCCAGTCATGAGCAGTAATAGATGCCCGTGTAGCACGGGGGAAGGCGTGGAGAGGTGGCACAATAGATGCAACTTCGTCTGAGCATTTCCCACTAAAGTATCTGTAAAATATTGCAAGGGAGTCAACATTCCTTCTTACCTATAGGGAAGGTAGTTTATTTGTAACAGCAAAGTTATTAGTAGTTTTAACAGCTTTCTTCCGAATTTTGTCTAGTCGTTTTGGTGCAACCTCGCCACATCCATTCCACAAGGGTGAGCAATATTCCAGTTGCGACCACGCGTGACCCTTATAAACTATACACCAGTCCTGTATGAGACAGCCCTAGCATGTATTCAATATGGATGGTGGGTGTCAGCGCCGAAGTGGTGACATGTAGAGGTGTATGGCATGTAGAAGGACTGCTGGGCCTCGATAGCAGGCTGTGAAGCCTATGCCTAAAGTCGGACAGATAAATAAATAAATATACCCATATATATATATATATATATATAGCTTGCTTAGTTCCTCTCCTAGGCTTTTTCAAAAAGTATTATTTAACTTATTCTCATACTTTCCGTTCATTTTGCGCTCCTCTGATATACTTATTATTCCTTTTCACTTCTTTTATCTGCTTATCCCTCTTCAGTTCTTTTTACCCTTTTCACTTCATTTCTGTTCCATTCTCACGTCTCTCCACAACCAAACATTCCCTCTGCTTAGGGGTCATCATTAATCTTTTTTTTTCTTTTTATAATTGTAGGTGCTTGACTCCACAAGTGTTACCGACTCTACAACTGTGACTTTCAGAGAGTCACCGATAATCGTATAAGATAAACATTAAATAAATGTTGCAAAGCTATGGTCTGTGTTGAAGGGGAGCCAATGAGAGGCTGGGTAATGCAGAGAGAATCTTTTTGGTTGGCCAGGTAGAGCACTGTAGCATATGACAGAGAGAGAGAGAGAGAGAGAGAGAGAGAGAGATGCTGGTGCAGTGGAGTGAAAGATGGTGGACTGCAGGAGAAGGTTAGCTTAAGCCCATATTCCACCGGGTCCCACAAAGGAAGGTGAACACGGGAGACCACGGGGCTTATCTTGTCTCACTTGTGTTGGGAACCGACAGGACGAAAAAGGCCCGGAACCACTGATCTATGAGAAGAGCAATACACCAAGGCCAATTTCCTCGTCGGTTAAGGAAGCTCCCTAACACTTTTTCCTAAGCAATTTATTTTGATTATTACACCATATATTCCTATCCTGTATTACTGTATATAAATCCATCCAACATCGCCGTACAATGCATAAACGATGTGCAAAAGGATATTAACCACCCATATCCAAGAATAAGTCACCAAAGAAGAGGTGCTCTGGTGTCTCGTTCACAGTCACCAGGCAGAACACAATTGCCATGGCCAAGCTAGCACCTTTAGGGGTTGGTGGTTGTTATTACCTTGCCCGGATGGAGTCCGCCGAGGTACTGTTTTTGGTTGAGTTTGTTTTTTTGTTTCATTGTTTGTTAGCAACATTACGGAGAAACGATTGAATTGAATTACATAAAACTTTCAGGATATGTGGGCCCTGGTTCCAAAAGAAAATGATAAACTTTTGGAGGTAATCAATTGACCCTGGAAGGTCAAAATCAAGGTCACGGGTTTTCAAAGGGCTACAACTTGGAACCGGTTGAAGATAGATATATTTTTTATTAAGAACATACAGGAACTCGTAATATCGGCTTTCATTTGGAACCAAGACCTTCAGCCTTGAGTGACCTTGGAAGGTCAAACTCAAGATCACGGATATTCAGGGGGCCATAACTTGAAACTCGCTGAAGATAGATATTTGCTATTATCAACAGATGGCCGGGAGCCATCTGAGTGTGCCATGCGCATTACGGAGGTTATTCTCTCGGGTTTGGAAGCATACATTCCTTTCTCATATCCTTTGACTAAATAAAAAAAGCCGTGGTTTAATCACGCTTGTTCTAATGCTGTCCACAACAAGGATAAGGCCTATAAAAGGTACTGGAGCCAACCCACCCCTGAATCTCATCTTTATGTTTCTGCCCTGAACTGTGCTAAGTCTGTTCTTTGCTAAAAATATTATTTCATCCGTATTAAATGCTCTCAACTCTCCAACTCGAATTCTTCCCGTTCCTTCTGGCACCTTGCCAAAAACCTTTCTAACAAGTTTAGCTCATCATCCTTCCCTCCTCTTTTCTACTCTGATGGCTCTGTAGCTATTCCTTCTACTGATAAAGCAGATCTCTTCGCTCAGACTTCTCCAATTCCACCTTAGACGATTCCGGTGCTGTTCCTCCATCACTTCCCCCCTCTGACTTCCTCATGGCTGAAATTATTATTTTTTTTTTTCACCTGATGAATTTTCGGCCATCACTGGCCTTAATACTACCAAGGCATATGCGCCTGATGGGTTCCCTTTTTTGTCTTCAAGAACTGTGCTTCTGTGCTTACACCCTGCATAGGTAAACTCTTTTGCCTTTGTCTATCAACTTGTATCTTTCCTTCTTGCTGGAAGTTTGCTCTCGTTCAGGCAGTCCCAAAGAAGGGCAACCATTCCCAACCCACTAACTATCACCCAATTGCTTTAACATCCTGTGTCTCAAAGGTTTTCGAGTCTATTTTTAACAGAAAAATTTTAAAGCATCTTTCATATCACAATCTTCTCTCTGATCGTCAGTATGGGTTCTATGAGGGACGCTTCACTGGCAGTCTTCTCACCTACCTTTCAGACTCATGGTCATCCTCCTTTCGGGACACTGGCGACAGCTTTGCCATTACATCTGACATCTCAAAGGCTTTCCATTGAGTCTAGCATAAATCTTTAATTTCCAAACTGCCCTCTTACGGTTGCCATCCTTCTATCTGTGAGTTCATCTATAACTTCCTTTCTGGTCGTTCTGTAGCTGCTGTTGTAGACGGCCACCGTTCTTCTTCTAGATCTGTTTATAGTGGTGTTCTTCAGGGCTCTGTCCTATCACCAACTCTCATCCTTTTATTCATCAAAAATCTTCTAAGCTGTACATCTAACCCTATCCGCTCGTACACTGATGATTCCACCCTTCACCTTTCCATTTGCTTCCCGCAGCGTCCATCTCAGCAGTTACATCAACAAACAAAGGATGAAGCTATGGCACACTTAATGTCTGACTTGGTTAGTATCTCCGACTAGGGTAAAAGTAATGTCGTTGTTTTTAATGCATCAAAGGCTCAGTTCTTATACCTATTAACCCAACATAATCTTTCACAGCAGTACCCACTAATGTTTCATAACATCCAGATCAATCATGTATCATCCTTAAATATACCTGGGGTTTCATTCTCTCGGGATAAATTTTGGAAAGATCATATTTATTACATCCCTTGTAAAATCTGCATCCAAGAAATTAGGTGTGCTAAGCTGACTCCATACCTTTTTTACCCCCTGCACAGTTTTTGACTTTATACACGGGTTTTGTTCGTCCCTGTGTTGAGTACAAGTCTCATGTGTGGGGAGGCTCCACACATACAGCTATTCTTAATAGGGCGGAATCAAAAGCTTTTCGTCTCATTAACTCTCCTCCTCCTACTGGCTCCCTTTACCTCTGTCTCTTTGCCGCAGTGTTGCATCTTTATCTCTTTTCTTTCGCTGCCTCAATGGTCACTGCTCCTCTGAACTGTCTGCTTGCATCCTTCCACCCCTACTACAGGTGCATAACACCCGTCTTGCAACAAACTCTCGACCCTTTTCTGTACAACTCTGTAATGCTGTAGTTAAAGGTTAACTCCAGTCCTTCATTTTTGCAACAGGTCAGCTCTGGAACCGTCCGCCTCTGTGTGTATTTCCTACTTCCTATGATCTCCAGTCTTTCAAATGCAATGTGTCCAGGCATCTCGAAATGAACGGACCTTGAATTTGGCTCTTGTATTTTTTTTTTTTTTTTAAGGAAAAGTTTGTGGGCTCCTGGCCTTTGGCTCCTTTTTCCTTGCATTAAAAATATATATATATTTATAGGAAGTCCCATATAGGTTTTTAATTGGTACCATGACCTTTGACCATAAGTGACCCTGAAAGGTCAAACTCAAGGTCATGGGTATTCAGGGGGCTGTAACTCGAAACTCCTTGAAAATAGAGATATTTACTATTATCAAGATACAGGTAGTTTCATATGGACTTTCATTTGGCAGCATGACCTTTGACCTTGAGTGATCTTGAAAGGTCAAATGCAAGATCAGGGATTTTCAGTTGGTCTAACTTGAAAATATTTGCCCTATTACCTTAGACTTTAATTGTATACTGACGCCAACTGGCAGTAACGATAAAGTATTTAATAGTAAGAAAATAAAATGCTGTCGGGCAAGGTTTGTTGTGCCTGGCACTACTTGTTATTGTTTTGGTCGTTGTTTTTGTTGTTTTGGTGGTTATTATTGTATTGCAGGTTATTCTTGTTTTGGTGGTTGTTTTTGTTGTTTTGGTGGTTGTTATTGTCTTCGTGAATATTCTTTTTGTTAAGGTGGTAGTTATTCTTGTTTTGGTGGTTATCATTGTTTTTTTTGGTGGTTGTTATTGTCTTGGTTGATATTCTTGTAGTTTTGATGGTTGTTAGTGTTGTTTTGGTGGTGGTTTTTGTCGTTTTGGTGGATATTATTGTTGTTTTGGTGTTTTTCTTTTTGTTTTGGTTTATGTTATTGTTGTATTGATGGTATTGGTATGCGGGGGTGCTCACCATCCACTCACTCAATGTTGTACTGCTCTCGGGTGACTGCCCTTTCCTCTCCTCCTTCATTCCTTCCTTGCTCTTCTGTCTTTCTTTCCTTCTCTCTTTCCTCTTCCTTCTGTCCATGGATGACTCTACTCTGAGTGACAAGCCAAATGGTTTTCTGTACACCAGAAAACCATTTACTACACTGAGCAGTATCGATTGAACCAAACTGTGACGCCTTGTGGTTTGGTGGGTAATTAAGGGGCACCAACCGGATTGATCCTGTGTAGGTTTATGTCTAAGGGGTGGTTGGAATTTATTGCTCACGTAATGCAACTCAGGGATGTGTGAGGTTGGTCAGTCTAATCTTGTGTCAGGACCAACTTGCCTAGCCCCGGACTTCTACGCTCCTCATGGGGCAACAGAGGATTAGATGATGTATGTATGCTTATCCGCCCCTGTGTGGACTACAACTCTCATGTTTGGGGAGGTTCCCCACATACAACTCTTCTCAATAGGGTGGAGTTAAAGGCTTTTCGTCTCATTAACTCTCCTCCTCTTACTGACTCCCTTCAACATCTGTCTCTTCGCCGCACTGCTGCATCGTTATCTCTTTGCTATTGCTACTTCAATGGTCACTGTTCCTCTAAACTGTCTGCTTGCATTCCTCCACCTCTGCGACGGGTGCGTAGCACCAGTCTAGCAGCAAACTCTCATCCCATTTCTGTCCAACTCTCTAATGCAAGAGTTAACCGTTACTCCCAGTCCATCATTTATGCAACAGGTCAGCTCAGGAACTGTCTCCTTCTGTCTATATATCCTGCTTCTTATGATCTCCAGTCTTTCAAACGCAGCGTGTCCAGGCATCTCGAAATGATCGGATCTTGAATTTGGCTCTCTCTTGTATTTTGTTTTTCTCTTGGAAGGAACAGTTATTGCGGGCTCGTGGCCTTTGGTTCCTTCTTCCTCGCATTAAAAAAAAATGTATGTATTAGTGGTTGTTATTATTGTTCTGGCTGCTGTTATTGTTATCATGATTACTGCTGTTTTGATTGTTTTTGTTATGGTGGTTATTGTTTTTAGTGGTTGTTTTTGTTGTTTCAATGGCTGTTATTGTTTTGGTGTTTTTTTTTTTTTTGTCTTGGGGGTTGTTGCTGTTGTTATGGCAGTTGTTATTGTTGTTTCGGTGACATATTGTTGTTTTGGTGATTGTTATTGTTGTTTTGGTAGTTGTTCGTGTTTTTATGGTGGCTATTGTTGCTTTGGTGGTTGTTTTTGTTCTTTTGGTGATTGTTTTTGTTGTTCTGGTGTTGCTTTTTTGTTGTTATGGTGGCTGTTCTTGTTTTGATGTCTATTATTGTTGTTTTGGTCCTTGTGATTCCTTTTTTGATCATTGTTCTTGTTTACATTTTTCTTGTCATTTGGTGATCATTCTTGTTGCTTCGGCGATCATGCTACTAACCTCTCATGACCTCAGGTGGTGACCCCGTGACGTAGAGGGCGACGCAGAAGTGGGCAGGATGATGACCACGGACAAATTTGATGATCTCCTTACCAAACTGGGCACGGGATGGTGGAATGTTATGTTCATCTTCGCTACTGGATATTGTGAGTATTATAGGTATGTTTGTCTGTTCATCTGTCTGTCTTTCTGTTAATCTGTTTATCTGTCTGTTCAGACATATATATCTGTCTATCTTTCTGTCTTTCTCCCTGTCTTTCTGCATGTCAAGCAGCCAAGTTTGTTGATCAGTCAGTTAATCAAATAAACAATCAATAAATCATTCAACAATATCTGTCTATCTATCTATCTAATTATCTTTCATTCTATCTACCTATCCAGTCACACATTAGACCCTTAACATAATATTTCTCCCTTATTAATCCATGCATTATATAGCTTATATATATATATATATATATATATATATATATATATATATATATATTTATGGTAAAGTGTGCTTTTTCGTACACGGGAGAGAGGGTTCGCGACCCGCCAGGTTAATAAACTTTGGACGCGTTCTCCCGGCCATGTACTGCTTTGGCGGACACCATGGGTGCTGTGGTTGAACCAATGTCGCATACTGTAAAGTACGTTTGCACCCAGTCGGCTTGCGCGGGCCGATTACACTTGGTTCACAGACTACACACACATCCAAAGCCACTAAAACACTACAATCACACTTACAAGCACTTCTCTCCCTACATACAATCTCTACCAGACAACCTAAGCCACTTGGTAGAGATACATAAGCTGTATTGTCCCTGCTTCGGTCGGGATAGGCCGGTCCTGCAGTGGATACTCAAGCAGCTGATGATGATGATATATATATATATATATATATATATATATATATATATATATATATATATATATATATATATATATATATATATATATATATATATATATATATATATATATAAAATCATCATCATCATCATCATCATCAGCCATTACAAGTCCACTGCTGAACAAAGACTTCCCTCAATCTTCTCCGCGAATTCCTTGACTGAGCCAATCTTTGCCACTTTTTCCCTGCAAATTTATCTATCTCATCTCTCTACCTCCTGTCTGGCCTTTTCCTGCTACGCTTACCATCTCTTGGTGTCCAGTCAGTCAACCTCTTACTCCATCGATTATCCCTTGTTCTTGCTACATGGCCTGCCCACCTCCATTTCTGTTCTTTTATAACTTCTATAATATCTTTGACTTTAGTCTGCTGTCTGACCCAAGTTGATCTTTTCCTGTCTCTTAAAGATATTCCCAACATTAACCTTTCCATTGCTCTCTGAGAACTAATTAATTTATTTTCCATTGATTTTGTCAGTTTCCAAGTCTCACAACCATACATCATAGCTGGAATTATACATTCGTTATATACTTTTCGTTTCATACAAACTGGCAAGTTATTTTTCATAATGTCTCTATGTTTACCGAAAGCTTTCCATCCAATTGCAATGCGTCTTTTTATTTCTCTATCATTATCTTTCGTTAATTTTAGTATTTGTCCCAGGTAATTGTACTCTTCAACTTCTTCAAGAATTTCTCCACTTATTCTTATGACGCTCTTTGGTGTTTGAGGATTAAACATTACTTTAGTTTTACTCCGGTTCATCTTTAGCCCTACTTTGAGACTTCTCTGTTCAGGTCATTTAGCATTTCTTGCAATGTCTCTGCTTTTTCTGAGATTAGGACAATGTCATCTGCAAATCTTAAATGGTTTAGCTTTTCTCCATCTATGTTTACTCCTTTGTTTTCCCAGTCTAGCTTTCTGAAAATACTTTCTAGGCATGCTGTAAATAACTTTGGTGAAATTGTATCTCCCTGACGCACGCCCTTCTCAATCTTAATTTTCTCCTAGTCCTTATGTAATTTAACTGTAGCAGTTCCCTCTTTATATATGTTTTCGAGCAGTTTTACAATGTTCTGATTCACTCCTTGTTCTCGCTATGAATTTATAATTGCTATGTGCTCCACTGAGTCGAAAGCCTTTTCGTAATCAACAAAACCTAAGCACAGTGGTTTATTATATTCTGTAGTTTTCTCAATTAGCTGATTCATTGTGTGCAGATGATCAGTAGTCGAGTATCCACTTCGGAATCCTGCCTGTTCACGAGGTTGGTTTTCCTCCAAATTTGTAGCTATTCTGTTTGTAAGGACTTTAGTGAAAAGTTTGTAAATGACTGATAGCAAACTAGTTACTAAGGTCTTTTGAGTCGCCTTTTTTATGAAGTAGAATAACAATTGCATTACACCATGTTTTGGGAATTTTCTTCTGTTTTATACATTGGGTAAATAAGTGAGCAAGCCTATTTTGTACTTCTGCTCCTGCATCCAACAGTAAATCTTCTACTATTCCATCTTCTCCCGGAGCCTTCCCTCTTCTCATATTTTTAAGAGAAATATTTACTTCGTCTGGTGTTACCTCAAGTATTTCACTTGTGTCAACAGAAATGTTAGCTATTGGTACTACTGTCTTTGATGCATACAGTTCTTTGTAAAATTCTTCAATTCTCTGCATTTAATCTCTGCATTTAATGGCTTCACCGTTTTTGTCTTTTAGTGATGTAACTTGTTGCTTTCCAAGTGCCATTTTGTTTCAGACTTTTTCCTTTTTCGATGGTTTCTTTGATTTGATCCATGTTTCTCTTTCTTTTTTCTTCTCTTTGTCTTTTGTTGATAAGCTTGTTTAATTCCGCTCATTCTATTTCATCTTTCTTTGTTTTTACTTTCATTACCTTTCTTTTTTTCATAAGCTCAAGTGTCTTCTCTGAATACTTCCCGGCTTTGGTTGTATTAGGTTTTCCTACTACCTCCGCTGATTCTTTTAGCACTTTTGTTAGTTTGTCATTCAGGTCATCAAAGTCACATTCAGCATTACTGAGAGCCTGAAATCTGTTCCTTATTTCCAACTGAAAAGCTGATTTTTTTTTTTTTTGCTGACTTTTCTTGGGCATATCTTTTTGTCTTCAATCATCTACTTTCTTTCACTTTTGAAATTGAATCTTGCTGTGCAACACACCATTCTATGGTCACTTCCAATATTTACTTTGTTGACAACTGTGACATTTGTGATTGTGTTATTCTTATTTGCTATAATGAAGTCGATTTCATTCTTTGTTTCTCCATTTGGGCTTCTCCAGGTCCACTTTCTCCCTCTTCTTTTGTGAAAGAATGTGTTCATTATTCTCATGTTAAACATTTCTGCAAAGTTTACCAACATTTCTCCTCTTTCGTTCCTTTCTCCCACTCCAAATTTTCCCATACATGCTTCTCCATTTTTTGATTTTCCAACTTTTGCATTGAAGTCTCCCATGAGTATAGTACAGGTGGTCTTTTCTTCTTCCATAATCTGAGAGATGTCATCACTGAATGTTTCAATTTCTTCATCTGAGCTCTGAGAAGTTGGTGCATATACTTGTATCACTTTCAGGGTACATTTTTTCCACAGTCTAATTACAACCACTGCTCCTCTGTCAGATGCACTGCTGAATTTAACAATGTTGTCTGCAAGATTTCTGTTAATTAGAAATCCTACACCACTAACTCTTTCATTTTCCCTTCCTCTGTGGTAAAATAGGTGGCCACTGTCATTTAGCTGAATTACTTTTTCTTCTTTTCTCTGGGTCTCACTCAAACCTACAATATCCCAACTAATGTTTTCCAGTTCAGCTATTAAGTTATTAAGTTTGTAATCTTCAGCAAGGCTTCTTACATTGTATGCATAGATCTTCATGGATTTAAGAGTGTTTAATATCCCAGTCTCTATCTTGTCAACACAGTGCTTACTCACTTTCGGTGGCACACTGCCCATAAGCACAGGAGGCAGTGAGGTTGGACCTTTAATAGACGATGATCCAACAGGAACGCCCATCAAATACTTTGCAATATAACTCATGTTTGGTTGGGAGGATTGTGGCAAATAATCTCACCTCCCTGCCACATAGTTTCCGGTGAGATGTAATTTTTTCTGCCACCTTATTCGTTATATTCGGTGGAGCCCTATATATCTATAGGGGGGCCCATGGTCCGTGCCGTCGAAGATTGTACCTTGTATATCTACAAGGCCTTCCCCTATCTGCCACCCGTGGACGCGCCAGGTAGCAATGAGATCCTGCCCCTGGATATATATATATATATATATATATATATATATATATATATATATATATATATATATATATATATATATTGTTACATAGCCTATGATTTCATCATCCTTTGTGTAATTTTAACGCACAGTATGCTGCATGTTTGATCACGAGCGTGTTCTGCCTCAGTCCCCCCTTTCTACCGTTATAGTAGAGTAAGTCGTCCTTTCTGTTGTTCAGAGCAGGATTGGCAGCTCTTTGTCCCCTATGGCTTCATTTGCGCGTCCTTCTTACAAGATGTATCAAGCTCTGCTGGCCCCTATATAATGAGCTCAGTCTCTGCATTATTGCCACTTAGATCTACTCCTCATTTTGCTCACATCTCTGTCCTCCCCTGTACAGTTGTTATTATTGTGAGTGCTCAGGAAGTCTCCAACCATCTAGCAGCTGTGTGTAATTTGAGTATAACTGTTGTTGCATTTTTTCTTGTACTGTGTAGCATAGGTTAATTCTTAGGCCTAGTAAGGTTTTTGTAATTTATGTAAGGTTCTTATTGTCAGCCATCATTAATAATATTTTGTATCTGTAATAATATATCTGGCATTCACTGAGTATTATCTGGTATCTCATTTTAACAGGGCTGACTTAGATAAATTTACTCATGCTAATTTCGTGTTAATAGAGGCTATTGCAGTTAACCATATATTTAACCTGTTTTTTGCCATTACATTATCCTTATGAGTCCTGAATGTTTTGTTGTTAGTTTGAGCATTGAACTTTAACTTGTGATTTTACCAAACTTTTTTATTTTGAACCTGGACCTTTACGGGACAGTAGTGATTATTAGTAATCTCACTTAAAGTGTACATTATCTTTCTCTGTTCCGTAACATAAATTTGGCGACCTCTTATCAGGATATTCAGGATATTATCATAAGGATATTGCTTGATATTTTGTGACTGTGATTTATTCATGATGTCTACTATTACTACACTTGATGAAGCCAAAGATTTTTGTCAAATGTGCAAACAGTGTGTGATGTAGAAAACAGAACAAAGAATGAACTTAAGCTTGTTGCTCAACAATTGGGAATTGCAGTTCACTCTCATCATTCTAAAGATCAAATTGTTGGCATGATTAATAAAAGCTTGTTTTATGTAACTCCTCCAAATGAGCAAACGCAGATTGATAGCTAAGTTACAGCTAGCCCTGCAGGAGGCTCGTGTTAAGAAGGCTGAATTTCAAGCACGTGCTAAGGAGGCTGAGTCTCAGGCTAAGGAGGCGGAGTCTCAGGCTCGTATTCAGAAGGCACAGATACAGGCACAAATTGAACTTGCCAGGATTCAGGCAGACCATGAGTATGGCATGAAACAAGGTGGAACTGGATCATCTAGCTCTGATGATTTTGATGTGGCTAAAAATGTTAAACTTGTCCCTCCTTTTAATGAATCTGATTTAACAAAGTATTTTCAGTTGTTTGAGAGGGTAGCTACAGGTTTTAATTGGCCCAAAAAGTATTGGCCAGTACTCCTTCGAACTGTTCTCACCGGTAAAGCTCAAGTAACTTATGCATCTTTGCCTCAGGATCAATCTGATAATTATGATGTAGTTAAGAGCTTGATTCTTAAGGCCTATGAGCTTGTTCCTGAAGCCTATAGAGTAAAATTTAGGACAACTTTCAAGCAAGATAAGCAATCCCATGTTGAGTATGCAATAATGAAAGAAGATCTGTTAGAGCAGTGGTTAAATTCTAAGAATGTGGATTCTGATTTTGGTAAATTTAAGCAGATGATTTTGCTGGAGGACTTCAAGATGTGTATTTATAAAGATGTAAGCCTATATCTTGATGAGAAAAGAATAGATAATTTGTCTAATGCTGCAGTTTTAGCTGATGAATATGTTCTCACTCATAAGAGATATTCTAGAGAAAAAGGGAAAGCTGAGAGTAAGTACGTTGCCTCTACTCAGAGTACAGGTAACAGGAAAGAGAATAAAGATGATGTTTCTCAGGAAGTAAATACCAGCTTCACCTCTAGATTTCAGAAAAGTAAATGTACTTATTGTAGTAAGCTTGGTCATACTACAGAGAAATGTTTCAGGAGACAGCGTGATGTGAACAAAAAGGAGTCTTTAAATATTCAGTCAATTGGTCTAGTGTCCACCCTTGAGAGTTCCCAGAATTCTTTAACTGAGTTAACTGAACCTGCTTTGAGGGGTAACTTAAATTCTCATGATGGAGCTCCTCTTTTGAGCAGTAACGTGGGTGACACTCAAGAGTTCATGTGCTAATTTCCTGTCTGATGGTTTTGTCAGTCCTCTGGTGACAGGAAATCAGTTAAAATATATCGTGATACAGGTGCTTGCCAATCCCTTATGCTGACCAGTGTTCTAGGCTCTAATGTTGATTCCTCTGATGAAACTGTAATCTTACAAGGTGTAGGGAATAATTACTTCTCTGTCCCTCTGTGCAGAGTGAATTTAGAGTCTGGTTTTGTTAATGGTTCCGTTATGGTTGGGTTGGTTGAGACACTCCCAATGTCAGGTGTAACTTTCTTACTTGGAAATGATATTGGTGGAAGTCAAGTGTGTCCAGCTCCTCAGTTGTCTAGTAAGCCAGTGGCTGCGGCCCAGGATTGTGATGTCCCTGATGTGTTCCCTGCATGTACTGTCACTAGGGCTAAGTCTAAAGTTACTGGTGACTTAGAGGATAATGATTATGATGATGTTATCCTAGCTGACACTTTTCTTGCTAATTTGGACCACTCACCAGATGAGGCAGTACCCCGTGGTGTTGATAATTTGTCTCGTCAAGAGTTGGTTGAGTTGCAGGTTGCTGATCCTGAGTTGAAAGGTCTAGCTAACTCTGCTTGCAGTGAGGAAGAGTCAGCTGGTGCTTCTACTTGTTATTATATAAAGTCAGGAGTACTTATGAGGAAGTGGAGACCCCCAGCAGCATCAGCCGACTGTGAATGGGAGGTTGTACATCAAGTTGTCATCCCTCGTGTTTGTAGGCAGGATATCATTAGAGTGGCTCATGATTCCAGTTTGGCAGGACACCTTGGAGTGAGGAAGACTGTGGCACGCATTTTGAAACACTTCTACTGGCCAGGTATCTTCAGGGATGTTTCCTGGTATTGTAAGTCTTGTCACACCTGTCAAGTTGTGGGGAAGTGTAATCAGACCGAAAAGGTTGCACCTCTAGTTCCCATTCCTCCTTTTGAGGCGCCATTCACCCGTGTGTTGGTGGATATTGTGGGCCCTCTTCCTAAGACTTCTTCAGGATTTTCTTATGTGTTGACCCTGATTGATATGGCTACTCGTTATCTTGAAGCCATTCCACTTAGAAGTATCTCAGCAAAGAACGTGGTTAAGGAAATGCTAGGGTTCTTCACAAAGTTTGGTCTGCCCAAGGAGGTACAGTCAGACCGGGGAAGTAATTTCATGTCAAACGTTTTCAAGCAGTCTCTGAAAGAGTTGGGCAACACCCAGATCACGTCTTCAGCTTACCATCCCCAGACCCAAGGAGCGTTGGAGAGATATCATCAAACACTCAAATCGATGCTCAAGAAATACTGTTTGGAACATCAGAAAGACTGGGATAAAGGTCTTCCATTCGTTGTGTTTGCTGCAAGAGAATCTCCAAATGAATCACTGGGCTTCTCACCTTTTGAACTACTGTTTGGCCATGAAGTAAGAGGACCCCTTAAGTTACTCAAGGAATACTGGCTGTCGGAGGAAGATGACGTCAACCTGCTGGAGTATGTGATGAAGTTCAAAGAACGGCTGTCCACTGCTTTTCGGCTGGCGAGAGAGAATTTAGGAGCTGCTCAGGAGAAGATGAAGACTTGGTATGATAAGAAGTCCAGGTTACGCCAATTTCAGCCAGGAGATCAGGTTCTGATTCTGCTACCAGTTCATGGGCAACCTCTTCAAGCCAAGTTTAGTGGTCCTTATTTCGTGGAGAAGAAACTCAGTGGTGTCAACTATGTCATCGCCACACCAGATCGTAGAAAGAACAAGCAACTATGTCACATCAACATGCTAAAGTTATATCACAGGCGGGACGAAAATAATCCAGTTTGCACTGTAGCTGTTCCACCCGAGTCTGCAAGTGAAGCTCTCCCCTGCAGTATGAGCCTGAGTGATAGTTTGGGGAAGAATCCTGATATCATGAATGATCTCCAGACTAAGCTTTCTCATCTAGCTCCCGAGGAAAGGCAGGAGTTTTCGGCATTACTGCAGGAGTACCCGCAAGTGTTCCGTGTCACTCCAGGAAGAACCACTGTGTTGATGCATGATGTCGATGTTGGAGACGCAAAGCCAATTAAATTGCCTCCTTACCGTGTGAACCCAGTGAAAGTTCCTCTCATCCAGAAGGAGCTTGGCTACCTGTTGGACCACAAGATGATTGAGCCCTGTCAGAGCGAGTGGAGTTCTCCTGTCACTCTGGTCCCTAAGCCGGGTGGGTCACAGCGGCTTTGCATCGACTACAGACGTGTTAATCAGATAACCAAAACAGACACTTACCCTCTCCCTCGCGTGGAAGATTGCATAGACAAGATCGGAAAGGCTAGGTACATAAGTAAGTTTGATTTGTTAAAGGGATACTGGCAAGTACCTATGACTGAACGTGCTAGGGAGATCTCATGTTTTGTAACACTAGGAAAGACTTTTGCATGTTCTGTAATGCCATATGGTATGAAGAATGCACCAGCCACATTTCAGAAGCTCATGAATGTTGTAACAGAGGGTTTGGCAGGGTGTGTTGTTTATACTGATGATGTATTAATCTTCAGTGACAACTGGAAAGATCACCTATGCCATGTCAGTAAATTTCTTGAACGTTTGGTTCAGGCTAATCTTGTAGCTAATTTATCAAAGTGTGAGTTTGGTCAAGCTAAAGTTCAGTACCTTGGGTATGTAATTGGTGATGGACATGTTGCACCACCAGGAGCTAAGGTTCAGGTTATAAGTGATCTTCCCAGACCTAAAAGTAGGAAAGAGCTACGGAGATTTTTGGGAATGGTAGGTTATTACAGGAGATTTGTTCTTAACTTTTCAATTCTTGTATCACCGCTTACAGACCTACTGAAAAAGGGAGTTAAATTTGTCTGGACCGGTAACTGTGAATCCTCTTTCAACAAACCAAAAGCTATCCTATTAAGGCAGCCAGTGCTCGCTACTCCAAATTTTGCTAAGCCTTTTAAGATGGCTGTTGATGCAAGTGATACAGAAGCTGGGGCTGTTTTGCTGCAAGAGGATGATCAGGGTATTGAACACCCTGTATCTTATTACAGTAAGAAGTTCACTCCACCTCAAAAGAACTACTCAACTATTGAGAAAGAGCTTTTGGCCTTCATTTTGGGTTTACAGCATTTTTCATTTTATTTGTGTTCTGGTTTTGACCCCATAGTCATTTATACCGATCATAACCCACTGAAATTCCTTAGTAAGTTTAAAGATAAAAATCAGAGATTGACAAGATGGAGTCTACTTCTTCAGGAGTATTCATTAGACATACAACATGTCAAGGGGAAAGAAAATGTTATTGCAGATTGCTTATCTAGACTTTAGACAGATTGTTTTAGAGTAATAAGAAATTTCCTTTGTAAATTTTTTTTCTTTGTGGGGAGGTGTTACATAGCCTATGATTTCATCATGCTTTGTGTAATTTTAACGCACAGTATGCTGCATGTTTGATCACGAGCGTGTTCTGCCTCAGTCCCCCCCTTCTACCGTTATAGTAGAGTAAGTTGTCCTTTCTGTTGTTCAGAGCAGGATTGTCAGCTCTTTGTCCCCTATGGCTTCATTTGCGCGTCCTTTTTACAAGTTGTATCAAGCTCTGCTGGCCCCTATATAATGAGCTCCGTCTTTGCATTATTGCCACTTAGATCTACTCCTCATTTTGCTCACATCTCTGTCCTCCCCTGTACAGTTGTTATTATTGTGAGTGCTCAGGAAGTCTCCAACCATCTAGCAGCTGTGTGTAATTTGAGTATAACTGTTGTTGCATTTTTTCTTGTACTGTGTAGCATAAGGTTAATTCTTAGGCCTAGTAAGGTTTTTGTAATTTATGTAAGGTTCTTATTGTCAGCCATCATTAATAATATTTTGTATCTGTAATAATATATCTGGCATTCACTGAGTATTATCTGGTATCTCATTTTAACAGGGCTGACTTAGATAAATTTACTCATGCTAATTTCGTGTTAATAGAGGCTATTGCAGTTAACCATATATTTAACCTGTTTTTTGCCATTACATTATCCTTATGAGTCCTGAATGTTTTGTTGTTAGTTTGAGCATTGACCTTTACTTGTGATTTTACCTAACTCTTTCATTTTGAACCTGGACCTTTACGGGACAGTAGTGATTATTAGTATTCTCACTTAAAGTGTACATTATCTTTCTCTGTTCCGTAACAATATATATATATGTACCTCTCTCTCTCTATATATATATATATATATATATATATATATATATATATATATATATATATATATATATATATATATATATATATATATATATATATATGCGTGTATCACCTGTTCTTAACTACACCTACTTATATTTTTAATTACTTATTTTTTATCTTATATATCCATTAGCATTCCGTCATTATTTACATATTTCCCTTCGTCTTTACTCCCAGGGCATATGGACGTCGTCTTCAATGCCCTGTCCATTGTCTTCGTAGCCCCTGCCGTCAACCACACCTGTGTACCGCCCAATAATGGATACACGCTCACCTCTACCACCTTTAACCCCTCCGGCAGCAATACCACCACCGTGTATGTACTTCCAGGCATGAGTAGATAAGATAGATAGATAGATAGATAGACAATATGGACAGATTGAATGATAGATAAGGAAAACAGAGCTCATCTTTTCCACCGTCAACCTTTCCGGCACCAACATTACCACCAGCGTGTATGTATTTTCCGGGCATGAGTAAACAGATAAGTAGACAGTTAAGCAGTAGATAGGTCGACAGGTAGACAGACAGATAAGAGATAAGAATGAGGATACACGGTCACCAGAACCACCTTCAATCCCGCCGACACCAATATTACCACCGTATACCTACGTTCATGGAACTGAGAAGAATAAACAGATAGACGGATAGACAGACTGATAAATAGGAAGATGGATAGATAGAGAGGTCAATAGATATAGACAGATAGGTAGGTAGATACAAGATACACACGTCAACTACAGCCAACTACAAACACCGAGCCACAGAAACGGAATAGGTATTATAATCTACATGTGATAGACGAGACACAGATAGGGCAAAAAGGGAGGGACAGACAGAGGAAGGGTATTTCTCCTTAGACACCAGACAGATAAGACACAGACAGGTTAATGAAAGGAAGGATGGACAAAGGAATGAGAATTTTAACATACAGATATGACGATAGGATAATAGAGGTAGTGACAGACAGAGAAATGCATATTATAACTTAGAGATATGAGAGATAAGACAGAGATACTTAGATTAACCCTTTCACTAGGAGGTTGAATTATTTAGATTATTCTTCCTTCCACCAGATATAATCTTTAATGAAGGGGAGACATCCAGCAGTGAAGGGTCTAATGAAGGCTTCCAGGTCGAAAACTCTCCCGTAAGGTCGGGTGGAAATAGTAAGAAGAACTAAGCAAGATGTTCTTGGATTCAAAGGGTTAACTCCTCCCCGATATGGGTAACGGGGTCCTAACGTTACCTTATTTGACCTCTGCCTCGACTATATTCAACCCCATCCCCACTCCCACTGCACCCCCTTTCCCACTGCCACTGCCATCCCATCACCCACTCCCACTGCATCCCCATCCCCCACTCCACACCACGCCAAACCCCACTCTACTCCACCCGATCTCCACTTCACCCTACACCCACCCCAAATCCATCCCCACCCCCATCCCCATTCCACCTTTCCCGATTCCCTTTCCACCCTACTCCAGCTGTACCCAACCATGACCCTCATTTCACCCCATCCACACCTCCACTCCTCTCCGGTCATAGGGTCTAAAATGGAGGATAGTTATATAAGCAAATAGGAAGAGTTAATGAAGTCTTTAGGTAGTGAGGGATGCTTTAATAAATATTGTAAGCGAAATTACCATGAAAATATATTCACACCATCAGAAAAAAATGATGATCTAGTAAGTTGGCTATAAAAAATATTCATACTTTGAGAGCGTGTATTGGCAGTCATCTTTGTGTGTCACTTGACTATAATATGAAAATCCCAAAGACTATCCTAAAGACACACATTATAAAGCTGTATCTGGATTAAGTACTTTCTGAAAAATCTGTTTACCCACTTCATGATTCCCTGTAACCATTCAGCTATGAGATCCCTAGGTTATACACATACATACTGAAATAATGACATGAAGCAGCAGCACGACATCCCCAGGAGGCGACAGTGGAGGGTTAATCGGAGCAAGCAGGACGTCTGTGCTGTATGGGTGTAAGACCCTAGCAGCCGTGTGCCCCTACTTCCCGGAACTGACCCGACCCAAACACTTCAGCCCAGGTGCATTACCCTCTCACCAGCCCGGCCTGTGTCAGGATCGGGGTGGAGTTGAACCTTATGCTCCATACAGCACCCCAGAGACGGCCTCCAGCAGCTCATACCAGGAGATGGCCTCCAGCCGCTCCCCGTTAGAGACGTCCTCCAGCCGCTCCACCTGGACCGCCCACTCCACTTGCAGAGCCTGTGACGGCCTCCAGCCGCACACGGGGTAAGAAGGGTAAGTCCCCTCTCCATCTGCAATAGTCATGGAGAGCATGACACCGGCGATGGTCTCCAGCCGCTCCACACCCGCACGTCGCCCTTCATACGGGACTCAGGCGACGGCTACAGCTGCACCTCATCTGTGGTCCCATCAGGAAGTCGGGCTCCAGTGATGGCCTCCAGCTGCCCTCCTCCTGTTGCCCAAGGGACCTCAGCGACGGCCTCTAGCCACGCCAGGGAGGGAAGCTACCAAAGCCCTCACCCCCTGTGACTTCGCAATGCCCTTCCCCCTCCAGCTGCAGCAGAGTCGAGTGTGGCAGTCCCCAGATGGAGAGTTTCCTGCTAGTGGACTGGTGGCAAGGCCCTGTGTTATCCCCGGGGCTATTATGTCTGCAACTGGTGCCTGAGGAAGACCTGCCCCTGACGGACCCCTCCCCAGGACAATGCCATAGCCCTGCCCTGACGGCAGAGCACCAGGAAGGGGACCGCAGCCTCCGGGATCCCAACGGCGCCTCCAGCACCCTGGTGTGAGGCCTCCCCAGCTCCCGGCCCAAACAGCATTGCTCTCCCACCAGGCTCATAAGGGAACACCTGGAAAGGCTGTTTGGCCCATGCCCTGTGGGCCAGATCCCTGTTCACCGCCCCCAGCATGAGAGACCCCTCACCACCCCCAACTGCAGTCCGTGGAAGCAGATGAAACCCACCTGTGCCCAAGAATAAGTACCCCAGTTTGTGTGTAAGTGACTTATAGTGAAGTACAGTGCCAGCAAAAAACGTGAAAACTCCCATCTAGTGTAACAGTGTCAAGACATACCTAACCTCCCCCCTATCTTGTTATTGTGCCAACCTGTCGTTAACGTTAGTTCTCCCACCACCACCCTCCCAGTGATCAGATCCACACTCGATAAGACTCCTACAACGCGTTAATAACAGTTAATCAATGAACTCCCATAGAACCAGGGGCCACTAAAGTGAGAAACTGTGTACAGTGGAACATCCGGATCTAAACTCCCACCCTTAACCATATGGCACTGGAATAGAGCTAGTGAATTGTTACTGCATGCACTCACCCTAATATAATAATACCTATTGTGGCTATCCCGTATCCTGCGAGATACGCTCAAACAGATCAGCAGCCCAAGGATTAATGTAACATAAATAGTGTGAGATTGTGTGCCTGTTCCTGTAATTAAGAATTTGTGAATAAACGTGTAGGTTGTTGCCCAGAGTTTTTATACCCTGTTCCTCTTATGTTTGTGTTCTAGCCCTGGTCTAGAAAAGGACCCAACTATAAGCCAGGCATTTCTAGGATGGGAAGCCGTCCTAAAAACACCTAGCATAACACTGGTGGAGAGCGGTGGTTCTTGCCCCGGGCAGAATTAATATTAAGAGAGGAACAAAACAGGGAAAATATCAAAATGGCAACAAAACCACACTTTCAGTTACCCAAATTCGACCAGGAACAGTATGACATCCATACATATTTATCCATCATCAAACCACTACTTGATATCGGATTTGAGGAGATAGACAGAAAATAGCTGTAACCTTACCCCTGCTGGCCAAGGCAGCAGCCAGCATTGCGCACAAAGTCGTCCCCGAACTAACACGGGCGAATTTCACGAAAATAGTAACACAAGTCATCACACTTTCCCTGGGAAAAGTAGTGGCACTGTTGCAATTGGACGGTTTAACATACGACAGTAATCTGGACGACACACTGATCCAGGCAAGGCAGCTTGTCACCGCTGCATACCTGGAAGCAGACACAGAGACCCAGGAACAGCATACATTCAATACCTTGCTCAGAGTCCTCCCCAGCATGGTCAAGGAGCACTTCATCATACATGACCCAACGGGGGATCTAGACAGGGACATCCAGCTGATATGACAACTCCTAACCTCCTGCTCCACCCCCCAACAAAGCAACGCAGTTAGCAAGTTCCCGACTAACAAACCAGCACCACAGGGCAAGCCATAACCATCACCAGCCTGCATCACCCCCACACCGGCATCCCGCTTACCTAGGGCTTACCCCCTGAGCAAATGACCCAGCCAGAAGGAGAGCCAAAACCTCATCCCAATCAACTCCTGGGAGTTCTCCGCATGTAGCCACCGATGCCCACTCCACGACATGTGGGAGCAACTCAAGGCTGCCAGGCAGAAACTAAAAACCCCAGGCTGATGCCAAGTGTCATCGAGGGCCTTGAAAACAACACCTCATCCGCAAAAAAACACCAACCTGGGGAAACCAGAGCCAGAGGAAGAGGAAATTCCTCAGCAGCTGGATTTTTAGGCCGCCCCCGCACCTCCCCACGGTGGCAGGGACCACTTCTCACAAATGCCACCCCCCAGTCTACGTAAGATGAGACTGAATGGGTTAAAGGCGAGGCTGCTGGTCAACACTGGAGCTGCAAGATCCTGCCTATACAGCCACTTCTACTCTCATCACAAGTCGGCTTTTGGCCCGCATTTCCCTACATTGACTCATCTTGTAGAAGGTGGGGATGGCCCCTGCCCATCCATGGGGAAACCCGGGCCCTACGCACCGACACCCACCAGCGCACTTCCACTCAACATAAGTTTATTATCTTTGATTCCACCTGTTGTAACTACGATGGATACCTGGGGCTGGACCTTCTACAAAAACTATGAGCCACCATAGATTGCCACAAGCAACAACTTCAGTTCAGGAGATCTCCAGCCCCTGCCCCCAATCCTCCAAAATCAGTATGCACCTGCACCCCACCCCTCCCCCCTCCTCCCCCTTCCCCTCCCCTCCACTCTCCCCCACCCCTCCCGACCCCCCTCCCCCACCTTCCCCACCGTTATCACCTCCACCATGACAATTCCCCCGCATCATGAAACTTGGCTCCCATTGAATGGGCCCACCGGAACATCAGTCCTCTTCTCCCCTGACCTGCCACCCAGAATGCTTTTGGCCTGTCTCCTGTCACCCATCTTCCTTCCCCTGCACATTGCAGCAGTCAAGATTGCCAGTATCACCACGACCCCATTCACGCTACCAAAGGGGCTCGTAGTGGGAGAGATGGAAGAAACGGACCCATGCCCCACCACTGCCCCCTCTGCCCCCATCCCCCTGCCCCCTGTGCCCGAGCATCTCTCACCCCACCAGACTGACACCCTCCGCCACCTCCTCCTTTACTTTCAGGACCCCTTTGCGTCAGGCCCCTCCGACATCAGCCACACCATCTACCTGATGCATCAGATACGCACCACTGGATCAGCAATTTGCCAACCATCCTGACTGAAAAACCTGAAACAACGGGCAGGCAAAGACAGGCAGGTCCAGGAAATGCTCAATGCCGGTGTGATCTCACCCTCCACCAGCCCTTGGTCCTCTCCCATCATCCTCGTCAAGAAAAAGGACAGCATCATGTGAGTCTACGTGGATTACAGCTGCCTCAATGACGTGACCATCAAAGATGCCACCCCATTTCCCAGGATTGACAAGTCCCTCGACTCACTGTACGGCGTCTCCTGGTTCGTCACACTGGACCTCCAATTGGGGTATTGGCAAGTTCTGGTGCACCCGGACAGTCAGAAGACTGCGTTTTCTACAAGCAATGGAAAACACTATGAACTCAATGTCCTGCCCTTTGGCCTCTGCAACGCCCCCGCCACCTTCTCCCGGTTGATGGAGTCCATCCTCAACATCCTTACCTGGGAAATTTGTCTGGCATACTTGGACGACATCATTATTATCAGCAACACATGGGCCGATCACCTCCAATGCCTCAGGAGGGTCTTCCAAAGTATCCATCAGGCCGGCCTGAAGCTACGCCCCTTCAAGTGCACTTGAAGGGGCGTAGCTTCAGGGCACCCAGACCGTCTCCTTCCTGGGGCATGTAATTTCGAGAGATGGAATAGCACCTGACCTGGACAAACTTTTTTTTTTAATGCGAGGAAGAAGGAACCAAAGGCCACGTGCCCGAAATTATTGTTCCTTCAAAGAGAAAAACAAAATACAAGAGAGAACCAAATTCAAGATCAGATCATTTCGAGATGCCTGGACACACTGCGTTTGAAAGACTGGAGATCATAGGAAGCAGGAAATACAGACACAGGTAGACAGTTCCAGAGTTGACCTGTTGCATAAATGAAGGACTGGGAGTAATGGTTAACTCTTGCATTAGAGAGTTGGACAGAAAAGAGGTGAGAGTTTGCTGCTAGACGGATGCTACATGCCCATCGTAGAGGAGAAGGAATGCATGCAGATAGTTCAGAGGAGCAGTGACCATCGAAGTAGCGATAGAAAAGAGATAAAGATGCAACAGTGTGATGAAGAGACAGAGGTTGAAGGGAGTCAGTAAGAGGAAGAGAGTTAATGAGACAAAAAGCCTTTGACTCTACCCTATTGAGAAGAGCTGTATGTGGATAACCTTCCCACACATGAGAGTTGTACTCCACACAGGGGCAGATAAAACCCCTGTATAGAGTCAACAATTGTGCAGGGGTAAAGAAGGACTGGAGTCGGCTTAGCACACCTAATCTCTTGGAAGCAGATTTTACAAGAGATGTAATATGATCTTTTCAAGATAAGTCCCGAGTAAATGAAACCCCAAGCATGTTCAAGGATGATGCAAGATTAAGCTGAATATTATTAAACATTAGTGGGTATACCAGCGGAATATTTTGTCAGGTTGATAGGTGTAAAAACTGAGTCTTTGAAGCATTAAAAACAACCAGATTATTTTTACCCCAGTCAGAGATACGAACCAAGTCAGACATTAGGTGTGCCATAGCCTCGTCCCTTGTTTGTTGAAGTAACAGCTGAGATGGATGTTACGGGAACCGAATGGATAGGTGAAGGGTGGAGTCATCAGCATATGAGTGGATAGGGTTAGATGTACAGCTTAGAAGATCATTGATGAATAAAAGGAAGAGAGTTGGTGATAGGACAGAGCCCTGAGGAACACCACTGCTGATAGATCTAGGAGAAGAACGATGGCCGTCTACAACAGCGGCTATAGAACGACCAGAAAGGAAGCTAGAGATGAAGGCACAGATAGAAGGATAGAAACCGTAAGAGGGCAGTTTGGAAATTAAAGATTTATGCCAGACTCGATCGAAAGCCTTTGAGATGTCACGTGCAATGGCAAAGCTTTCGCCAAAGTCCCGAAAGGAGGATGACCAGGAGTCTGAAAGGTAGGTGAGAAGATCGCCAGTGGAGCATCCCTGACGGAACCCATACTGACGATCAGAAAGAAGGTTGTGATAGGAAAGGTGCTTTAAAATTTTTCTATTAAGAATTGACTAGAAAACTTTTGAGATACAGGATGTTAAAGCGATTGGACGATAGTTAGAGGGTTGGGAATGGTCACCCTTCTTTGGGACTGGCTGAATGACATCAAACTTCCAGGAAGAAGGAAAGGTATGAGTTGATGGACAAAGGCGAAAGAGTTTGCCTAGGCAGGGTGCAAGCACAGAAGCACAGTTCCTGAGAACAACAGGAGGGACTCCATCAGGCCCATATGCCTTGTTAATATTGAGGCCAGTGATGACAGAAAATACATCAGCTGAAGAAATTTTGATGTCAGCCATTAGGAAGTCAGAGGGGGGAAGTGATGGAGGAACAGCACTGGAATCGTCTAAGGTGGAATTGGAGGAGAAAGTCTGCGCGAAGAGATCTGCTTTATCAGCAGAAGTGTTATGAGTCCATATTATATTTACAAATCATAATAGATAGATAGATAAATAGACAGATAGACAGCTCTATGCGAGCCTGGGAAAGGGAAAGGATCTTGCAAGTTAACTGAGGAATTGCTGACGACAGATTAGGAAGTAGCAATGGCAGGAGATGATGCAGGTAGTGTGTCAGCGAGATGTCAGGGGAACAAAGCCTAGTGACATACACACATACTCACACACAGGTTTCTGGAACTTTCCAACCACAGTGTAACACACGTGACACGACCTCTGTTTCACCAGAATTTAGGAAAGAGAGCTCAGAAGGAGGCTAGCGATTGAACTGACAGGTAGTGGAGAGAGTGAACAAGAGAAGAGGGGCTCAACTAGACTTACTTATTATATTGTCTCTGTAAGACATACCCTGCTCAACTTAGATTTCTCAGAAGATAATAAATGAAGATCAACTCTTTGTATTCATCTTTAATTCCTACTACAAGAAATCGAGAGTGAGAACTAAACCACAAAACTTCTCTACAAGTAACTACAAAGTCCTTTTTGTGACATTTGGTAGCAGCGAAAGTTCGCACCTCGTCTTCGAATCAACAGTGAATTTCTACAAAAGCAGGCGACACTCTACAAGATTAGCTTCAGTTCTACAGTGAATTCCTACAAAATACAGCCTACAATGCAAATAGCCTACAAGTCTACAAAATAACTCTATAATCTTCATGTAACTTCAAGAAGCAGCAAGAAGAATAAAAAACAAAGCAAGTAAAGAAGAGGAAACATTAAAGCAACAAGCAAACATACCTCTACCACTCTCTCCCGACTACCTCCATCGCTGACGCAGAGGTCAAGACACGCAGCAAAACACCAGAGCCACATTTATAACGCGACTTACTCACATTTCTTCACCCAGCTTAAGCATCGCTCAGTATTCACCACAGCTACCAGTGTGGGAAGCCGACGTCACCATGTGCTGAGGGACATCACAACGTGCTTTGCCACGCCAAGCAACGTGTGACTGACACCAGGCACCTCTCACCCACTACTCATTACTCATTATTCACATAGCTCCTACTCATACTCATTTATTTCCACAGTATTGAGTTGGAAATTCGATGTTGTATGCTGAGGTTTGCCTGTGACAGCTGTTAACCACCACAAGCACCAGGCCATGGAATTTCCTGAGTAATATCGTCCATCAACACAGAACTAGAATTATCAAGAGATCTTCAATCAACCCTGCATTTTTCTTCCGAGATCGACTTTTGTATCGACACACCTCTACGATCTGTATCAAGTGGGTAAAATTATACTTACTCATTTCTTCTCAGTGCTAAAATTAGCTATATTAAACTTTTTACTTATTTCCATATATACACTTATACACTCACTATCTATCATTTATTTCAACTTATTTACTCATCTATTTTGTTAGGACATAAATAAACAAAAGGCGTATTTCATAACACCATATCTTAATGACAGGAATATTTTTGCCACCACCCACGTTAATACCAGATGACACACAATTAGCCACAACAACAGACTCACAATTAGGAGAGCACCAAGGCAACACACCCCTTGTACAAACCTCACCACAAATTAAAGACCAAGAAATAAATACTACAGATTCAGATGATGAGTGGGAAACCCCCTCTGACGTAGCAAAGACTTTGTCGCTGACTTGCACACGTATGCCAATATACTTAACAGGGTTCACCGGTCCGGTCGTACATATTCCACCATTCCCTCACACAACGATAAACACGTCCAAGTTGAAATAACAGAGCAAACAGTGAAAATGAATCAAGAAATAAATACCGCTGATCTAACAACCACACCTCAAGTGTTTGTGTATCACGAGGATAAAACTGCCCCAAAATTCTCTGGCACAGACAAAGATCGCATTGATGTCATTTCATTAGTCAGTCAGTGCGAACAAATGTTCATCAAGCGCCACATACTAGATGAACAAGAGAAAATTGCTATTTTTTCATCTTGCGTAAGCCAGCAAGCAATTTATTGCGATCGGATAAGCTCCGTAAGGCTAGGACAGATGATGAATTTAAAACTGAATTTTTGAAGAAATTTTCTGGAGGTATGAACATCTTGCCAGGTATAATTCCAGAATTACATAAAATTGTAGATCTTGTAAGGGAGCACACTACAAACCATGTGCTCAGTGAAATAACTGCTGATGTCTCCACAATCAAAAGAACATTGTTAGTTACTTTGGAAAACTCGAATTGGATAACAGATGATGGAAAAATGTCCCCAGACCTCGTCATGGACATCATTGGTTATGTAGCTGCCTTGTGTAAATTACCTGATAGGACCCTTAAGATCGCCAAGACGATCGCGTACACCCCAGGCATGTGCTTACTAGCCTTAATGAACAAGGTAGAGATGCAATGCAGTAAAGCAGGTATGGTCGACACACCCGCACATTCTAGTAGAATGAGGGTACCTGAGACAGTATCAGCTGTGAAAACATCTACACTGACACCAAACAGAGAACAAAATCGATCGCGACCCGAAAGCAGGCAGAGCAAACAACCAAATCTGACGAGGGCTGGATCACAGACACCAGGCTACAGGCAGTTTCATAAGTTTTCGCGCAGCCCGAGCAGGTCTCGCACCAAAAACAACACTACTTATGGGAAGTCACCTCATAGGTCACAGTCAAGGGATAGGTCCATTCTATGTCATTAATGTGCAAAACCAGGACACACAAGGTATGAATGCTTTATCAAAGCAAAAGAGGACAAACAAAAGACACAAGGATTTGGTCCTTACTGTAGGCATCATAGATACCAAGGGCACTGGACCAGTGATTGCAAAACAATAGAAAAAATTGTGTCCATGTTCAAATCGGGGGAAGACCAAGTCATGACAAAAAACGAACAAACGTAAAGAAAAGCAAGTCTAAAATTCACATAGGAGGCATGTTGGGAAATGAGTGTATCTTGATACCAGTGGTATGTGAGTATCAAAACGTTTCCTTATTTTTAGATACAGGCTCTCCAGTGAACTTAATAACACATGAAGAAATAAATAGAATTCTTAAAAATAAGAAGAAAGTAACTTTTCTGGATGAAGCTGATTTAGATTTATACACAGTAGATGGAAAACAAATTACAGTGAAATGTATGATAAGATTAAATATCAGTTTCACAAAGACTACAAGATCATTCTCTGCATTTTTCTATATCGTTGAAAACTTAGCAATTAAAGCTCATATGTTACTGGGCTTAAGATCCATGAGAGCAGAGAACATAACTATACTCCCACAAATGAATGGAATAGACTTTGACAATGAATTCATAGAGGAAATACCTTCAGAGCCCTCACTGATTGGTAAAAGAGAGCCAAAAAGAATTGGTAATATTAAAGGCTTAAACAAACATACACAAACAGATGAGTGTATAGATCCACTCCCACCACCAGCCCCATCATCCAGAATTAGTGACCCAGATAACAGTACTGATTTATCAATTTTTCCAGCCCATCTCACTTATGATTTAGTTATACCACCTAATTCCTACATGAAAGTTACCATAAAGAGCAAATTACGGAATAGTACTGTTCTTGTCTTAGAAGAATTATGTAAAGTAAAGGGATTGTCAGTAGAAAACGCATTATGTCATATGAACGACGAAGGGCAAACTCAGATATTCATAATTAATCACATGAATGGGGAAGTTCAGTTGAAAAAGGGGACTTGCATAGTTAATACTGAAAAATGTCCTGCCCCTGTGAAGGAAATAGTTATAGCTGGAGTGACAAATGAGATAAAATCTACGGATAGAGAAAGAATAAAAGAGAATTTAATTCACTCAGGTGAATTTGATGAAGAAAATGATTTGTTAACCCTGCTGGAAACACACAGGGACACCGTAGCATTACCCGGAGAACAATTAAGGTGTACTAACTTGATTAATCACATGATTAATGTGCACCCAGAAACACCACCAATTTTCGTACCAGCTTACCGCATACCACACTCCCAACGTACACTTGCAAATCAGTATGTCGATGGAATGTTAAAACTTGGAATTATTGAGCCTTCAGTCTCCCCGTGGAATGCCCCATTATTCTTCGTGCCCAAACGAAATGGAGAAATGCGTGCGGTAGTAGATTACCGTAAACTAAATAATCACACAATCCCAGACAGATTTCCCATGCCATTGCTAAGCTACGTTCTACAGAATATTGTTCCTGAGAATAACATATTCTCAACCATCGATCTCCTAAACGGCTATTATCAGATTCCGGTTTCGGAGGAGTCACGTAAATACATTGCCTTTTCCACAAACAGAGGCCATTATCAATATACAAGAATGCCAATGGGACTGAGGACAGCCCCAGGCACATTCCAGCGTCTTATGAATTACGTATTGTCCGGAATTTTAGGACAAGGAATATTTGTTTATCTTGACGATATTATAATCGTAACGAAGAATATTAAGGATCATCTCAGGAAATTAGACTTACTCTTACAAAAGCTTAGTGATGCTGGTTTAAAAATTAAACTTTCTAAATGCAAATTTTGCTTTAAGGAAATAAATTTCTTAGGCCACAAATTAAGTTCTAATGGTATTCACACCACTGATGACAAAACACAGGCAGTGAGAGAGTTTCCTGAACCCACTACGACTGACGAACTTAGACAATTTTTAGGTCTGGCTGGGTACTATAGGTCATTCGTACCACAGTTCTCTCATATAGCCTTTCCTCTATTCCAACTACTCAAAAAAGATGCTGTATTCCAATGGGAAGAAGAACAAAAAAGGGCATTTAACAATCTACAAATTAAACTAACAAATGCACCTTGTTTAGCATATCCAGATTACACAAAATCATTTCTTATTTGTACAGACGCATCAGTTAAAGGATTAGGGGCTGTACTGATGCAGGAAGATAAAAGAGGAAAAAATCAACCAATTGCATTTGCCAGCAGACAAACAAGAGTTGCAGAGAAAAATTATTGCACTACAGACTTAGAGGCACTTGCAGTGGTTTTTGCATTACAAAAGTTTCGAGATTTGGGTTATGGTTACGAAATCCACTTATTAACCGACCATAAACCACTGGTGGGTATGTTTAAAGAAAAACTCCTTTCTGGGAGGAGAGCAAGATGGAAATGCACAGTTGAAAACTACAATGTACAAATTCATTATATACAAGGTAAAATGAACATAGTAGCTGACGCATTATTTAGGAACCCGAACACAATTCAGGTCGCGGCATTAGATCTCAAAGGAAATATCCCGAACCACGATGATATCGCAAAGGCACAAAGACTTGACCCAATATGGTCTAAAGTTATATACAAGTTAGAAAGTGGAGATGACATACAATTACCCAAACTGCATGTCCCACTTGAACAATTCACAATGGTCAATAATACACTATACAAGATTAACTCTAAACAACCAAAACGCCAAAGAAATTCTAACCAGTTGTTAGTACCTAATGACATGATACCCCAAGTATTACGAACGATACACGATAGCCCACATGCAGGACATCCTGGAAAGGATAAGACATTCAACCAAGCCCAGCTGTTATATTACTGGCCTTCATTACGAAAAGATATAAACAATCATATAGTCAGATGCGAATCATGTGCGAAACACAAAGGATACCCAATCACACCTGCACCGATGGGTAATTACCCTGTACCACATCAACCATGGGACGTTGTCGCTGTTGATTTACTGAAGATGCCATTATCATACAATAATAACCTATACTTATTCATAGCAACGGATCATTTTTCCCGTTATGTCATTTTATCTCCAATTAAAGATAAGACAGCAGAGACAGTAGCTAATGCAATAACAGATAATGTAATATGTCGCTTTACTACCCCAATGGTACTAATAAGTGATAATGGAGGAGAATTTAATTCTGAGATCTTACAAGAAATATGTAAACAATACAACATCAAAAAGGTTAACGTTTTAGCCTATCACCCAGCATCGAATGGGTTCGTAGAGAGACAAAATAAAAAAGTACTAGATGTCCTACGACACATCTAGTGTCGTAGCACATGATTGGATTCCCAGAGTAGAAGCCTCAATTAATGTATCTATAAATAAATCCATAGGTGACACACCACATTTCATTATATATGGAACACATAAAAAACTACCATATGAGTTCCTAGAGGGTGACAGTATGCCCATATACAATTACTATGATTACTCTAAACTCCGTTTACGTGAATTCCAGGACATACACAAGAGAGTCAAAAGACAATTAACGATGTCTAAGGAAGAAATGACGGAGGCATTTAACAAGAAGGCAAGAGAGTCACCTATCAGCTTAGGAGACATTGTTTATGGTATCATTCATACGAGAGACAATAAATTATCCCCAAAATTTGAGGGCCCATACAGAGTAATTAACATAAAAGCAAACAAAGTTTTAATCAAGTCACTGTCAAGTGGCGAAGAGAAACAAGTTCATATTGACCATTTAAAACGAGTTTCAAGGGAATTATCCAATAATTATTCAGCATCGGATACAACCGAACAGGATAACGTACCTCAAGAAACCAAGCAAGAAAACAACAATGATTACAAAAAGAAATTAAGGTCATATACCAAACAATCGAACATAGGTGCAACTGTTCCAATAAAATCTACAGTACATCATTTACGAGAATTAAATATCGATTTAAACTCCTTCTATAAATGAAATAACAATCAACCGTAACGCACATCATCATTATCATCGACCACACCATGACCATATTAGGAAATTAATAGATTTTTTTTTTTCGGTAGGTTACTATGAAGGACCTTATGCTCTGGATTCTCCTCTACGTAGCAAGAGGATATGCGCACTTAGACCCCCAACACATAGTACGACAAGGATGCCTCATAGCTCCAACGGCCACGACTACAATCGTTAAGGACGTCATGAGTACTGAAATAAGTCTAGATTACTTGTATGAATTACCTACTTATCTAGACAAACTTGCGAAGCCTATGCGAACTCTGGACTTCATGATAGGAAACTATGTTTCACAAGCACATAACACAAAGGAAGTGAATGAAATGGTAAAGTTAGCGAAATGGAAACTAGAACAGGCAAAGTCAACTATGCTCATCATGATCCAAGATCTCCCATCTTATGGAACGGAGGTACTGAGCGACAGGAACAACATCACACATACTCGCCAAAAGCGCGGTTTGTTCGACCTGGGTTCTTGGGAACATCTTTGGATTGGCTACAGAGGATGACCTTAAAGAAATAAACAACAAATTTAATAAAATAGCTCAGATACTAACATACCAAGATAAATTCATCACAGGACAGAACCCAGCAATGAAGACAATTGTGAAAAATCTGAAAAAGGCAGAAAACATAGCTCTCGAGAGTGTAGATAAAATAAATGAAATGGAAGGAAACATTACACTTTTTCAACACTTCTCCATCATCACAGAACATATTGACACGATTCTACTACAATTAGACAACACTAGAGATCGTTTCAGGGCACTTATGCAAGGAATTTCGAATGCTGGTGATGGCAAGATCACAATTGACTTACTTCCAGTTCATGAGCTACGTCAGATAATTAGTCAAGGCATATATAAACATAAATTGAAGCCGTTGTTCCGCAGTAGGGAATTCATGCAATATTATCCATATTTAGAAGCAACACTAACACCAACATCAGTAGCAGTTCATGTACCATTCATAACTGAAGACCTGTTCACAGTATACCAAATACATCCCTTCCCCAATAAAAATAACAACACTTTGGTCATCATCAACATCAACACAGACACCGAACTCATCATGGTCTCCAAGAGACAGGACACTGTCACTTTCGCAAGTGAATCAACGATTGAACGAAAGTGCCGCACATCCTTACATGCTGTTCATCTTTGTCCTGCATACATTTTCACGTTTCAGCCTACTGATACAGTCCCTTGTGAAATGGCTATCATCAGAAATGACAATATTCATAATCATTGCAACTTCACTTTTGCTCCAGATAAACTTGTACACCATCAACGCATCGGACACTCACAGGTTTTTTTATTTCACTCATAACACATCAGTTTACATAGTCTGTCCAGATATACCACCATCTCATACTTCAGCCTCAGGATTATACATAGCACCAGACTACTGTGCGGTATTTACACCAGCCATGTCTACTTTATCCACCATCAATCACTACGCCATTCTCAGTCATACAAACATTTCCACCCACTGCCTGATATGGACTTAAACATGAGCACAAGTATTAAGTTAACTTCACCTAAGTTTGAAACTATGCAGCTGATCAATGAAACAATGAAGCCCTGGGAAGATTTGAGTTTGAGTATGTTCAACCCATATTATGTGTATAACCCAGCACCTACTGTCTTCATAATCTTCTGCATTGTATTTGCAGTACTGCTGTTCGCAGTGCACAGAATGCATGCAAGAATTGCAAATTTGGAGTCAGTATTTAGTGGGGGGAGAGTTAACATCCAAGTTAACCCCCCTGAATGAAGTGTACATATTTTGTATATAGTATTATATATATATATATATATATCTATATATATATATATATATATATATATATATATATATATATATATATAAAAAATAAGAATGGCTCATGTATGGCATACCAGTACCATTATCTTTAAATGAAATATTAATAACTCTTACCATAATCTTAATTTTAAACTTTTTTTTTTCTTGCATGTATGCATTTCACTACAATAACCCAAGTACATACTGTATTACAGTTAAATAGTTTACTCTTAATGCATTTATTCAAATATGTATACAACTTGTTTAAAATGTAATATTACTGGATAATTGCTATTTACTATGAATGTTATATGTATACAATATTATAATCAATATTATGTATTAATAGATTAGCATATGTCAATGTTAATTGCTGTCGGAGGACCTTCAGCGGAGTGGCCGAGCAATGTTATGAGTCCATATTATATTTACAAATCATAATAGATAGATAGATTAATAGACAGATAGACTTCTATGCGAGCCTGGGAAAGGGAAAGGATCTTGCAAGTTAACTGAGGAAATGCTGATGACAGATTAGGAAGTAGCAATGGCAGGAGATGATGCGGGTAGTGTGTCAGCGAGATAGCAGGGGAACAAAGCCTAATGACATACACACATACTCACACACAGGTTTCTGGAACCCAACCACAGTGTAACACACGTGACACGACCCCTGTTTCACCAGAATTTAGGAAAGAGAGCTCAGAAGGAGGCTAGCGATTGAACCGACACGTAGTGGAGAGAGTGAACAAGAGAAGAGGGGCTCAACTAGACTTACTTATTATATTGTCTCTGTAAGACATACCCTGCTCAACTTAGATTTCTCAGAAAATAATAAATGAAGATCAACTTTTTGTATTCATCTTTAATTCCTACTACAAGAAATCGAGAGTGAGAACTAAACCACAAAACTTCTCTACCAGTAACTACAAAGTCCTTTTTGTGGCAGAAGAAATAGCTACAGAGCCATCAGAATAGAAAAGAGGAGGGAAGGATGATGAGGTGAAGTTGTTAGAAAGGTTTTTGGCAAGGTGCCAAAAGGAGCGGAAAGAATTTGAGTTGGAGAGTTGAGAGCATTTAGTATGGATGAAATTATTTTTAGAAGAGCGAAGAACAGACTTAGCACGATTCCGGGCAGAAACGTATAAAAGATGTGATTCAGGGGTGGGTTGGCTCTGGTACCTTTTATAGGCCCTCTCCTTGTTGCTGACAGCATTAGAACAAGCGTGATTAAATCAAGGCTTTCTTGCATTAGTCAGAGGATATGAGAAAGGAATGTATGTTTCCATGCCCATGAGAATAATCTGCGTAATGCGCAAGGCACACCCAGATGGCTCCCGGCCATGGAAGCAATAATCATTCCATGGAAAATCAAAGAAGTACTGCATGAGGGCCTCCCAATCTGCAGCTCGAAAATGCCACAGATGTCGTTTCTTTGGAGGGTCCACAGGCCGTACCGGAGCTATAGGACAGGTTAAAGTGATAAGGTTGTGATCGAAGGAGCCCAACGGAGAGAAAAGATTAACAGTGTAAGCAGAAGGATTAGTAGTAAGGAAGAGGTCAAGTACGTTGGAGCTCTCTCCAAGGCGGTCAGGAATACGGATAGGGTGCTGTAGAAGCTGCTCTAGGTCATTAAGGATAGAAAAGGTGTAAGCTAGTTCACCAGGTGGATCAGTGAAAGGAGAGGAGAGCCAAAGGTGGTGGTGAACGTTGAAATCTCCCAGAATGGAGGTTTCAGAGAAAGGAGAAATGGACAGAATGTGTTCCATCGTAGAAGTAAGATAGTCAAAGAATTTTTGATAGTCAGTAGAATTAGGAGATAAGTAAACAGCGCAGATATATTTAGTCAGAGAATGACAGGAAAGCCGAAGCCAGTATGTAGAGAATTCAGAAGAATAGGGTTCAGGAACACGAGAACAAGATAGGTCGTTGTGTGCATATATGCAACAACCACCTTTGGCTTTGAAATGAGTATAGAGAAAGTAGGAAGATACAGAAAAGGATTTGCTGTCAGTTGCCTCAGACAGCTGAGTCTCAGTTAGAAAAAGAAGGTGAGGTTTACAGAAGGACAGGTGGTGCTCAACAGAGTGAAAGTTAGAGGAAAGGCCGCAAATGTTGCAGAAATGAAGAAGAAGAGAGTCAGACAGTGGTTCCTGGCAGCTCAAGTCATCACCGGGAGAGGGGCGGAAGGTGGGGGCATTTATGTTCCCCCCCCCCTGGGGACTATGTGTAGTGCTGCCATGACTTTTTTTTTTAATTTTGGAAAAGGAAGTGTAGTGTGTACTGTGCATGTAGTTTGGTGTTGATAGTTAGAGAAACTTGTATTGGGGAGCATGCTGGCCTACTCTCTGTGTTACTAAGACACTGAAATACTAAGACACTGAAAAAGTTGAGCAAAGGGGGATGGTCGGAATCTAATCCCGAGGGCTGATGAAACGGGAGCTTCAGCTCTCCCTGTCATCAGCTTTCCATCCACCTTGGGAGTACTTCCCTGCTTGACTGGTGCTACAGTCTACTCTTCATGCAATCGCCGACATTCCCCTACCCCAAGATGTCCACAAAGTCCGGGCCTTCCTGGGCCTTACTTCATATCACCAACGATTCGTTAAGGGGTTCGCTGATACCACCAAACCTCTCTATGAACTGACCCGGAAGGGGGAACCCTTTACCTGGACCAATGAATGACAGGAAGCATCTCAGGAACTGAAGCACAAGCTCACTACTGCCCCAATCGTCGCCTTCCCGAACTACACCCTACCCTTCTGACTATGTACGGATGTTTCCCTGATAGCCATCAATGCTGTCCTTGCACAAGTGCAAGGAGGACGAGAGCACATCATCGCCTGCATCAGCCACACCCTAAATCAGACGGATCGGAACTATGCCGCCACCAAGCGGGAGTGCCTGGGCATCATCTGGGCCATGGAGCATTTCCGGGCCTATCTTTTCGGGACCCACGTCACGATTAACACTGACCACCAGTTGCTCCAATGGCTCCACTAGTCTGACACTCACAACACCCAGCTTATCAGATGGAGGGAGACCTTAGAAGAATTCGACTATGAGATCTCCTATCACCCCGGCAAACTCCACACTAATGCCAACGCACTCTCCCATCTCCCCATCCATGCACTCCAGACTGGATTGGAACTCCTTGCCCAGTAGTGCAACAAAGACTGGCCACCCTGGATCCCACCCCACTTGTTCACCAAGCTCCAACAGCAGGGCAACCATTTATTCACCCCGTTGGGGCACATCGTCCTCGCCCCCAACACCGCCCTCGATGCCATGAAACTCCTCCACTCCAACAACGAGATCCACCTCGGGACAAAAAGGCTCCTCCAAATTTTCAACGATATTTATTGGACCCTCAACCCCTCCCAACTAGCCAAGCAGATCACCCAATCCTGTTGGGCATGTGCACTGGGCAAGGACATCACCCGCACCTCTGGCCCTTCAGGGAGCATTACTGCCCACAAACCCTGGCAGCTGCTGTCTGTGGACGTGGTAGTGCCCTTGCCACCTAAGGCATGCTACCGATATATCATCACCTTTGTCGATACCTACTCCAAATTCCTCAATGTGTGCCCAACCAAAGAACACCACACCTTGGCCATAGCCGATACCCTAGTCCACTATGTCTTTCCTTATTTTGGAATCCCTCAGGCCCTGCACCCGGACAACGCCCCCGAATTCACAAGCACCATCTGTTAGGAGCTAGCTGACTTACATCTCCCACTCCTCCCCGTATTGGCCACAAGGAAACGGAATTGGTGAAAGGAGCCACCGTACCCTTATGAATCAAGTACGGGCCCGAATCGAGGAAACGAAAAATGAACACTGGCCATCCCACGTTAAAATCATCCAATGGGGTATGAACTTCTGCCCCAGGGGAGACAGCATCTCCCCTCATGAGCACACGTTTGGGAAAGCTCCTCTCCTCCTTCCCCTACAATGACACCTGCAGCAACCTTCTACTCCTCCCACGTCCGATCCCTTTCACCACCTCAAGAGACGACACTCACCACCTCCAACACGGCCTAGACCTCCAACCTGATGCTGCCGCCTCCAACCCCTACAAGCCAGGTGACACTCTGATGGTGGCGAAGCTACCAGTTCCCCACAAGCTTGCCATGTGCTTCATGTACCCCTACACCATCACCCACATTCCCAACCCCTACCAAGTGACTATAGACTACAATAACACTCCCCACACCTACAGAAATTATCATCTCCACCCCTTCCGTACTCCCGCCTCTTCCCCCATTTACCCCACCCACCCCAACACCTCCCCACCATCCCTCGCCACCTCAGGCTCCCCTTCCAATTCCTACAATTGCTATGTCACTCCCTCCTCCTCCCTCCCCTCCTCCCCCCTCCCCATCATTGCCGACGTCTCCCCTGATCACATCACATCTCACCTCACTGCCACCCTCACCAATGCCCCAACCCCCCCCACCTCTCCATCGCCTCCTTCCCCCGCTGCCTCACCCACCCCCTGCCCACCAACCCCCACCCCAGCAACACCCACATCACCCAAGATCACGAAGCCCTCACCTGCACACACACTGCCCCCTACCACTGCTGCCCCCGCACCATCACCCCAAACTCCCTCACCCATCCCCACCATCCCCCACACCACATCATGCATGACCATAGCAACGTGAAACCATTCGCCTGCATCACCGCCCACACCAACCCTCAGAACCAGTCACCCACTTGGGCTGCATTTCACACCCTCCCACCAGATACACTGCCACCCCATCCCCCAACCCTCACTCCCACCCCAACATCCAACTACCCCGAGCCCTCCCACTCCTAACACAACTCCTATCACCCTCATGATACACCAGGCTCAACCTTCTCCTACCTCTATCCCCAGGGAGAACCTATGCGCAATGCCCTGTCAAAAAACCACCACCACATCCCCACTTGCCAGCACTCAGCCAAGGCTCCTAACAAGACAACAACCTCCAGCCATGAAAGTAAGACACGCCATCTGGCCACCAGCCTTCAGGGAGAAGCACCGCATCCGCAGGCCACATCACCTACTCATGCTCCTCCAAATAGCTGCCCAACCATCCACCCTCTTCCTCACCTGCGCCCCACACAGAAACAAAGACAGAATGACTGAACACTGGACCACCCTACTACAATACCTGACGCCAGCTCACGACACCAACACCACGAAGACTTACTACCTCCAAGCACAGGAACGTGACTCTTCCCACCTCGACAGTGGTGAAATAACAACATCCAGCAGCAGCACGACACACCCAGGAGGCGACAACGGAGAGTTAATCGGAGCGCAGGACGTCTGTGCTGTATGGGCGCAAGTCCCAAATAGCCACGTGCCTCCACTCCCCGGAACCAGCCTGACCTGAACACCTCAGCCCAGGCGCGTTACCCTCTCACCAGTCTGGCCTGCATCAGGACTGGGGTGGAGCTGAACCTTACACTCATACAGCACAGAGATGGCCTCCAGCTGCTCATAACAGGAGACGGCCTCCAGCCACTCCACCTTAGAGACAGCTTCCAGCCACTCCGCCCTAGAGATGGCCTCCAGCCGCTCCACCTGGACCACCCACTCCACCGGCAGAACCTGTGACGGCCTCCAGCCGCGGAGGGCACAACACTGGCAATGGCCTCCATCTGCGCCCGCAGACGGGAGATGGCCTCCAGCCGCTCCACGCCTGCATGTTGCCCTTCATACGGGACTCAGGTGACAGCCTCCAGCTGCACCTCATCTGTGGTCCCATCATGAAGTCGGACCCTGGTGATGGCCTCCTGCCGCACCGACAGGGTAGGGATGGCCTCCAGCCACCCTCCTGTCGCCCAAGGGACCTCAGTGATGGCCTCGAGCAGTGCCAGGGAAGGAAGCTACCAAAGCCGCTTCTCCCCCTGTGACTTCGCAATGCCCTTCCTCCTCCAGCTGTAGCAGAGATGAGTGTGGCAGTCCCCAGATGGAGAGTTCCACGTTAGTGGACTGTTGGCAAGGCCCTGTGTTATCCCCAGGGCTATTCTCTCTGCAACCAGTGCCCGAGGAAGATCTGACCCTGACAGACCCCTCCCTGGGACAATGCTGCAGCCCTGCCCTGACGGTGGAGCACCAGGAAGGGAACCACAGCCTCCGGGATCCCGACGGGGCTCCCCAGCTCCCGGCCAAAACGACATCGCTCTTCCACCAGGCCGCTCTCCCACAGGACCCGTGCCCTGTGGGTCAGACCCCTGTTCACCGCCCCTAGCACGAGGGGCCCCTCACCATGCCGAGCTACAGTCTGCAGAAGCAGACGACACCCACCCTTCCCCAAGAATGAGTGCCCCAGTGTGTTTGTAAGTGACTTATAGTGACCTACAGTGCCAGCAGAAAACGTGAAAGCTCACATCCAGTGTAACAGTGGCAAGACATACCTAACCTCCCCCCCACTTGTGATTGTGCCAAGTTGTTGTGAACGTTATTTCTCCCCCCCTCTCCCACAGTGATCAGATCCAGACTCGGTAAGACTCCTAGAACGCATGCATAAGAGTGAATCAATGAATGCCCATAGAACCAGGGGCCACTGAAGTGAGAAACTGTGTACAGTGGAATATCCAGATCTAAACTCCCACCCTTAACTTTATGGCACTGGAACAGAGCCAGTGAATTGTTACTACATGTACTCACCCTGATATAATGCCTATTGTGTCTATCCCGTATCCTGTCAGATACACTCAACCAGATCAGTAGCCTAGGGATTGATGTAACATAAATATTGTGAGATTGTCTGCCCGTTCCTGTAATTAAGAATTTGTGAATATACGAGTAGGTTGTTGCCCAGAGTTTTTATGCCCTGTTCCACTTATGTTTGTGTTCTAGCCCCAGTCTAGAAAAGAACCTAACTATAAGCCAGGCGTTTCTAGGACGGGAAGCAGCCCTAAAAACACCTCTCATATCACATACATACATACATACATCACTTACATCATTTCAACTCCGATATATGTACTGTACAGTAAATTATTCAACGCTGACCTGCCAACAATAAAAATTTCTTATGTGGTTTTCTGTTTTCTGAAGGCGAGTGCAGACGTGTGAATTATTAATGTAGATCGCGTTGTTTAAGGCTTTAAAAATTCTACCTTCTTGTTCCTTCAGACACCCCTTTATCTCTTAAGGCTGTCCTCTCACTTCCATATCTTTTTATTATTAGACTTATTTTTATACCTTTGCTTCCTGTTTCTTTCTCTCTCTCTCTCTCTCTCTCTCTCTCTCTCTCTCTCTCCCTTGAAGCTTATCGTACATGTACAGCGTACGATACTTCTGTCCATTTTTCCTGCATCTTTTTTCCCTTCCTTTATACAGCCTTTTTTTTCTCTTCCGCTTATGTCATTTTATCATTCTCTGCCATCAACGTAATTTCTTTGTATATATTTCCCCTGACATTCTGTTCCAAACATTCCTCTGCCTCCCTCCCCCCTCCCCATTTCTTTTCTCTGTCTCTAACATTCCACTTTCTTCTTTCTCTTAAAATCGAGTAACGTTTCCTTTGTTTTCATTTTTTGATTCCTTCATGCCGATGACTTATTTTTAATATCTGTAGCTACTAGGAAATTCTGTATCGCTTCAGAGAACACATTAGTCTTGGTGGGATTGATGATGGATGTATCTTTTGACAAGCCACTCCACGGCTGAATAAAACTGACATGAAGAAGCTTAGAATTATCTTTAAGAAGCGTCACTGTAGTAATTGCGATATTTATTTTTCTAGTCCCCCCCTTTTGTCTGTTTCTCCCATTATTAAGGGATTTGGACAAGAAGGAGATTATGGCTATTTTTTGCAAAGTATACAAGACAGAGTACTTCACAACACTCAGAATTCTGCAATAACAGTTTGAGTGCTGATGATATATCTCAGAGAACGAAGAGCTACCAAAAGAAAAAGAAAAAATAATCACCGTATTTAAATGATGAAATATATGATAGTCCTCTGTGAACTCTTTGCCTATATCCTGTCGCTGCCTAAATGCCAAAGGTTATTTTATATATAGTTGGTTTAATGAAGGACTATCTAACTCTTCTTCCACAGAGACTGAAGGTTGTATAGCCCCTTGGTTCACCTTGATAAATACTGCTTGGGCTTATGGCAGTAGAGATAGCCTAAATGCAACTCTGCCATTTCAGAAACAACTGCCGCTACTACAAGAATGACACTGAAGGAGGCGTATTTGAGGAGAAGGCCTGCAGTGACTGGATATATGACAACTCCATATACACCCTCACGCTCACCTCCCAGGTACTACACACTCTTCATTACACATTAAACATGCCCATGATAATCTCCGTGTATACTGGATATAGTTTTTGTGATTCAGTTACCGAGAGTTTTCTTCCTTGTACTAATGCAGGCGTATACATATATGACAGAACTTGTAAACATTTATTTCATTTTTTGCAACTTTTTACTGTAGTACAGTCAAAAACAGAGTTCATTTATTGTTCTATGGTTCCACTATGTCTACTTTGTACATAAGGCATGTCCATTTCTTTCTCCTTAATGCATCGTACTAGAGAATCACCTATGGGGAGAAAAACATATCGATCCTTCCTCAGTTTAAGAAATATTAGCCAACAGAGGTAAGTTAGCAGTAGCAGAGGTGAAATCTTTGGTGATCTTTTGTACCTGATTTACATAATAAACCCTCCCAGGCACGTTAACGCGAATCACGATCTTTCTGGTTTGGCATAAATGCACAATGATGCGAATCACATGAAAAAGCAGAACAAAACGCCATCAAAAGAAAAGTTTTCAGCCGATTTGCACCAAATTTGGAAGCTTTCTAGTCAGCGCGTCCCTCTTCTGAGGTAAACACTTGGGAACACTGTAGAGCCTTCTCGGAGCCTGACCATAGCGAGAAACCTCAGTACCTCAGAAGGAGTCAGGCTGTAAGCCCCTATGGACTGAGTGTAATAATATATTATTTCTGAGCATATTTTGAAGTGATTTTGTCAATGGAACATAGATATATATCTTGAGAAGAAATGGTGCCCGTTATCAGTCATTAAGCCTAGGGGCAAGATGTGTGTTCACTGTAGTGGGGTTTCACCACTCTGCCTCCCCTGGTCACTATGTTGTGACTACATTTACACATATAGTGAAGCCAATGCCTAAACTGTATAGTGTGTGAAAGCCATAGTGGCTTGCTTTGTGATATATTGGAACTGGCATGTGTTACGTAAGCCAAAGCCATAGTGTGGAATGAGGCAGGTGTTGCCTGTACGCAGTAGTCAGGAAGGGATTATTAAAAGCATTTAGGGATGGAATTTGATAGTGATATTGTATATGCATATGAATTTGTCTGAACTATAAGGCCAACATGCTGCAAGTGTTCGTGAAGGAGTGTGGTGTGTGCCAATATAGCAGTATGTTATAAATCTCGAGGCGAAGCTGCTGCGTCACGGTCATGTTGTACCGTAGTAAGGAACATAAATAATTGCCGAGGTAAGGTTGGAATCATCGTGGTAGTCATTCTTTATGTCAATTCATACGGAAATACATATGTAAATTGAGCTGAAAGTGTTCGTGAAGGGATAATTTTAGGGTGTGTAGTGTATGTTAGTGATACCTTAGTGCCAGGTGTGTGGGGACGAAAGGACACCTAGAAACCACAGACGTCATTGAACAGGTACTGTAACTTGCTAAGACGTTTAGTGAGAACTTACACTTTATGTACAATGGACGTGAAATGTGCAGCGTGTATTCGTTGTGGGATATTGTAGGTGCATAGCATAGGTTAGCGATACCTTAGCAGCAGGTGTGCGGGGATGTAAAGACGCCGTGCAATGACAGACGTCATTGAACAGGTACTGTAACTTGCTAAGACATTTAGTGAGAACTTATACTTTCTGTACAATGAACGTGAAATGTGCAGCGAGTGTCCATGAAGGAATTCTGTGGGTGCATAGCATAGGTTGGCGATACCTTAGTGGCAGTGTGCGGGGACGTAAGGACGCCTACTGTAGGAACCATGGACGTCATTGAACAAGTACTGTAATTTGCTAAGACATATAGTGAAAACTTATACTTTATGTACAATGAACATGAAATGTGCAGCGGGTGTCCGTGAAGGAATACTGTGGGTGCATAGCATAGGTTAGCGATACGTTAGCGGCGGGTGTGCAGGGACGTAAGGACGCCTAGGAACCACGGACATCATTGAACAGGTGCTGTAAACTTGCTAAGACATTTAGTGAGAACTTATACTTTATGTACAATGAACGTGAAATGTGCAGTGAGTGATGATTGCGGGATATTGTGGGTGAGTAGCATACAGTAGGTTAGCGATACCTTAGCAGCAGGTGTGCGGGGATGTAAGGAGGCCTAGGAACCATGGACGTCATTGAATAGGTATTGTAACTTGCTAAGACATTTAGTGAAAACTTATACTTTATGTACAATGAACGTGCAATGTGCAGCAAATGTCCGTGAAGGAACTCTGTGGATGCGTAGTGTAGGTAAGCGATACCTTAGCGGCAGGTGTGTGGGGACATGAGGACGCTTAGCACCCTCGTGCGTAATTGAACAGGTACTGTAATTTGCTACGACATCTGTTGATTATTTATGATTTATATAAAATGTTTGTGATATGTGTCACGAGTGTTCGTTGTGGGATATTGTGGGTGTGTAGCATACGTCAGCGATACCTTAGCAGCTGGTGTGCAGGTGACGTAAGGACGCCGGGCAATGATGGACGTCAGTGGACAGGTACTGTACCTTGCTAAGACAATTGTTGATTATTTATGATAATTTTTGTGATATAATATGTCATGAGTGCTCGTCAAGAGATAGTATCATGTGTTGGGGGAACCTTGGCGAAAGAGGAAAATATATATATATATAGGGCCTATATATATATATATATATATATATATATATATATATATATATATATATATATATATATATATATATATATATATATATATATATATATATATATATATATCTATATATATATATATATATATATATATATATATAAATATATATATATATATATATATATATATATATATATATATATATATGTGTGTGTGTGTGTGTGTGTGTTTGTGTGTGGCACACACCCACGGACGACAGTGGACAGGTATTACACTGTGCAAAGACACTGAAAAGTTATCGTTTATGTGAACTGTTCATAAATGGTGCAACGATTAGCCATATGAAAAGATATAACATCACTTGTGTAGTGCTACTCTCAATGGAAGGTGTTGCATGACAGTGAAAAATATCTCTTGTTTTTCAGCTGCGAACCTAAAGCTCATATTGGACTTTGTGTGTGTCATGCTTGCCACAGTGAAGAAGAAGGGTTTGTCTTCTGAGAGGTGGCAGAAGGCTCTCTTCGAGGAGGAGACCGAGAGCGAGGAGGAGGAGCAGCTGAGCGATGCTTCAAATGGGGAGGTCTGGGATGATGTCCCGCGCTATTCCCACTGGGAGGCTTTGCCCCGACCCCTACCACCAAGGGAGCAGAATCCACCACCAGTCTCGGGACCATCAGCCCAGCCATCGTCTTCACTTGGATGACAGGCATCGCATTTGCTCAGACCTCTCGCTTCAGCAGCCATCACGGTCTCTCACTTCTAGCCTCAAGTTCCCCCTTGGCGGAGCCCATGTCACTGGTAGCAGGGCCTAGTTACATGACACTGGTACCTGCATGCGGTGCAGTGTCTGCAGTGCATTTGGTGAAGGATGTGACTGTGTCGTTGTCCCCTGCCCAGTTGACAAGGGCACTGTCTCCGACAGCATTCATACCCCCCCACGTTTTGCAGCAGCAAGAGGCAGCCTTTTCACTGTCATTGTCGGAGCCTTCACCACCTTGACAAGGCTGGCGTGGTCCATGGCCCGGCTATGGGGGGTGGCCAAGGGGAGGCTGAGGAGGCAGGAGGATGTCAGTAGGCCGACTCACTGCCACCACTGCGGGCTCATGGCCTTTGGTTCTTCTTCCTTGCATTAAAAAAAAAAAAAAAGGTTCCTGGGGCTCTACTTCTTCAGGGGGGTGGTCAATTTGCCGACCATCAGGCACTACTGTATCCATAACTACCCCTTTTTCCAGCGAGTGATGAGTGAGAGGCATTTCAGGGCCATCCTGGACCATTTCCATGCCTTTAACTCACTTGCTATACCCCAGGACAATCACGATCGGCTCATCAGGGTTTGCACGGTGATGGAGTACCTCCTTCAACAGTTCCAGGACACATACCTACCCGAGTAGCACCTCAGCCTGGACAAGGGCTAGCTGGTGTGGAAGGGGTGCCTCAGCTTCTGCGTCTGCAACCCCATGAAGCCCTCAAAGTACTCCATCAAGTTTTATATCCTGGTTGAGACTTCCTCGGGGTTCATCTGGAACTTTGAGGTGTATGTGGGGCAGAAGGAGGTGCTGGAGACCACCATTTGGAGCCTCGTAGAACCGCTAAAAGATCAGGGATACAAAGTTTACATGGACAACTATTATAATTCTGTATCCCTGTGTGAACACCTCTTCAGTGCAGGAACCGATGTGTGTGGGACCCTACACCTGGCAAGAGGAGCACCAAAGTGTCTGCAGGACATTGCCAGGACCAAGAACCTGCCAGAGGGGGGCATGGCAGCAATGCACAAGGTCAACATGATGGTGTTGCTGTGGAAGGACAAGCACATCGTCAACATGGTCTCCACCTTCCACAGCACAAGCACTGTCCAGAAGCAGGTTCGAGGGAAGACCAGGGATCCTGACGCGCGGACAACCTATGTCTAGAAGACCACGGGCAAGCCCATTGTGGTGGAGGACTACAACTGAAACATGGGTGGGGTGGACCACTTCGACCTGATGGTCCAGTATTACCCCATCCAGCAGTGAACCGTGAAATGGACCAAGAAGATCGCCTTTTATTTCATCCAGATGGCCGTTTTCAACGTGTTCACCCTGTACAAGAAGGCTCACGTGGGTCAGTCAGTCTGCTGGAATTTGTCGAGGAGATAGTTAACAAGCTCCTCCACTTTGATGAAGCAGAGTGGCCCACTTCAGGGTACGTCATCCACCATGCCCCTGACCTTCCAACCCGGCGGCAGCAGCACCAGCACAGGTGCCAGCACCACCCTCTGCTGGGCCAGCACCGTCTCCTGGACCAGCACCAGAACAGATGCCAACACCACTATCTCAAAGAGAAGGATCAGCACTGGAGCCAATCCCACCATCGCCTGCAGGACCAGAACGGATGCCGAGACGACCATCTGCAGTAGTTTCTGGTCCGTTGGGAGAACCTGCTGCCACTGCCATGCCCGGCCTTGCAACTGCACCTCCAGGACGACAGGACTGGGGAAGACTAGGAGGACATCCAACTAAGCATCGGAGAGTCATCAACAACAGAGTGCAGCTGGATCACAGACTGGGAGAGGATCCCCAACTGGAGGAGGCTTCAGTGCTCCCTGTGTGCCCTGGCGAAGGCAAAGAGAGTCACATGTCACATGTGCCCTGTTTGTTATGTGCTGCTTTGCGTGGGTGAATGCTTCGAACGGCACCATACCAAGCAAAGTATTCCCTAGTGGAGCATACACACACACACACACACACTCACACTCACACACACACACACACACACACACACACACACACACACACACACACACACACACACTACATAACTCCTCACGTTCAAAGCCCACAAGGTCTGCAGCTCAACACCCCTGGAGGAAGAGAGTTTTCCAAATTTTGTTGATTTCTATATTGACCCATGATCAATACCCCTACATTTTTCACACAGATAACCATTTTCTTCTATATATTACACATATGACAGAAAGTACAGCTTCATTAGCAGTAACTAGAAAAAAGTAGTGTTCATGTCTAGTAGGTTATAAAACAACCCTTGAAGATTTTACAGTCTGTACATAAAAAAAAAAAAGAAGAAGAAAAAGGCTTTGGGAGCATAGTCTTCAGGCAAAGGGGGGGGGGGGAAGACTGTTTTTATTTTCAAGCTTGAAGTAAAACTAGGTAGCGATTTGAAGAGTAATCTAGCTTTGACATCCTATTACTTGAAAACTATTGTACGTATCAACTTCCTGTAAGAACCATGATAAAGATCAGTGAATTATATGTATGTTCATTACCAAAATATAAGCCTTTGGGAGCATATTTTGTAGGAAGAGGTGGGGGAAGAGAGTGTGTTTTTTTTTTTTCTCGCTTGCGGTAAAAGTAGCAAGGGCTTGGAGAAGTAATCTCACTTTGTCGGCGAATTACTCGAAAATTATTGGACGTATCGATTTCCTGTAAGAACAATGATAAAGAGCAGTAAATTCTACATATGTACAGTACATAACAATGTAATATGTATGATAAAAAGTCGTTGTTACCTAGACGGGAATACAGTGTTTGCTGTGTGTTCATGACAAAAGTGCCGCATGGGCGTGAGTACCCAGTCGTTTTTTGTGAATTTCTCGGAAACTATGAGGCCTATCAAAAAACGGTGGTTACCATGAGAAAGTTCATGAATTTCTACACAACATTAAGAAATAAAAAAATAAGGTGTATAAGAAAAGTTTTGTGGTAGAGCTGCCTGTACAAAAATCATTTATTTTATGGCTTTCAGTTTTTGGCTATTTTCTCGAAAACTACAAATCGTATCACAACCGGATATTTTTCTGTTGAAAGCTGACGAAATTCCCTATCAAAATTTCTAATAACATTTTTCGGTATGATGGAAAGCATTCGAATGGTGATGTTGGGAAGTGGGAATGGCGTTGCAAAATGTTTATTCACTGCCGCCTAATGTAGTTTTATTTATTTATTTTTTTGTGCTTACCAGCTAGAACAAACATCGACGAATAAGATGATATAGGTTTCATGGAAGTACTGAGGTTTGGGTAGCGACAATAAGGCGAGAATACGTGTTTTCAGCGGCGCGTGGGCGAGCTGGCCGGGTGGCCAGTCGAGTAAAATCATGTGCTGTGAAACTTACTGAAACTTATGCGTGCGCGAGAGGGTAAATATGACAGATTCTTACTACCGTAAAGGATAACATATAATTTTTCATTATTAGCTAATTGGTTTTGTGATACTTGTCTTGGAAATCCCTCTTAATTTATGTACGAACAGTGCCGCATGTTCATTATATATATATATATATATATATATATATATATATATATATATATATATATATATATATATATATATATATATATATATGGACAAAGCTATGCTGTTGCAACCTTCCAACTGACAAAACACATACCCCCCCATCTCCCTGCACACCTAACTAAGCACATAACTGCCCTTACCTCCCCCAGCCTTGGGTTAACAAATAGGCATTATAACTTAAAAATTGCAGTAATTTGTCCATGATCACAATGAAGTTATGAGCAAATCTGATGAAATTATGACTTGTGCTTTTTTTTCGTTTAGGCAGCCATTTTTTATGATTACATCATAGCTACAGTCATGAAACTTCATACAAAAATGGATATTCATATAAGGACTTGTCATTACAATTTCTGCCTCGTAGGTGTAATAATTGCAATGTTATAACAGAGAAATGCATTGGGCCCTTCAGATTTCTTGCGCAGGTTGCATTGAAATCCCCGAGAATTACATGTGTTTTCTTTTTCATTTTCTTTATATATATATATATATATATATATATATATATATATATATATATATATATATATAAGTACTTAAGAAGCAGCATTCTATCTATGACAGTAAAAGGCACAAGTTCACTATGAGACAAATAACTATGTGAAATTTCATGACTCTATAGCGAATACTTTCTGAGTTCTGGCCCAAAATCAAAATCTCTACTCCACCTATTGTTGTTGGTCCCAGTGATAACAGTACCCTCCTCTGACTTCGTCAGGTGGAGGGTAAAAATTCATTGGGCCTTTCAGATTCCTTGCACAGGTTGCATTGAAATCTCTGTGATTTTTCTTTTACTTTTTGATTATTATATAAAAAAAAAAAAAATACTTAAGACTCAGCATTCTACCTATCAAAAGGCACCGTTCACTATAAGACACATAACTATGTGAAATTTCATGACTCTATGGTGAATTCTTTCTGAGTTCTGACCCGGAAAGGAAATCTTTATGCCACCTATTTTTGTTCATCTCAGTGATAGTAAAAGCCTCCTCTGACTTCATCAGATGGAGGGTAAAAATGTATATACAGAGTGGTCCATAATTGGCATTCCACTAGAGACTCAAATGGCGGTATCGTACGTGTTGTGGGGACGGCTTGGTATGTCAGAGTGAGCACGGTTGTGACAGTGGAAGAAGGATGTGAATAAATGATGCAGGGTAGAGAGCAATAATGCTGACTTAACCGAACCCGCAACACACGAGAAATCACCCGGTAGAGTGGTAAAAGGAGCGTTATATATGGACCACACTGTATATATAAGGTATTAATAACGTACAGTACAGTGGATTTGTGGTACTGGAGAGGGACGCCTTCAGGTGTCAGCACCAATATGGCTGCTTCTACAAACGTACCCCAGCTTCCTCCCTACCCACTGAAAGGGGGATTGCGGACTGCAAAAGGGCAGCATTAGCCTGCAGTCCACTGGCTTTACATCCACATGAGCCAGAGGTTGCAGGTTGCAGCTACTAATACTATAGGTGATTTGTGTCCCCCTCTTCCGTCAGTTCGATCTGGTGTGCTCCAGAGAGTACATCCGAGCCACCTACCACAGCCTCTACATGTTTGGCACCTTCTTCGGGGCACCCATCAACGGCCTCATGTCAGACAGGTTGGCTCATGGTTCCACGTCAAGCTTTACTTATTTATTGTACAGTTGCGGACATATCAAACAGAAACACCCCTTCCACCAGCGAGGTGGTGTAATGCTCTCCGCATCTGGTAACACTGAAAGCTATGGAACTTCACCAGGTTTCGTTCGGTCACTTGGACGAACCGAACACGGTGATCATTGCCGCCGTGCGCAGTTTTTGGTGGTATATAAACGATGTGCCACCTGACAATATACTGATAATAACAACGTTTTGTGAATATGGTAATAAAATAATATTACACCATACATATTCATGTTTTAATCACATTAAACACTCAGGTTTGGTAAGTGTGACTTTCAACAAATTTCACGGATCAAAAAAATTATTTGCATTCCCGCACCTATCATAATGATTACAAAATTACCGTGACCCCCCTCCTCCCTGGCTGTGAATCTGAAACTGGTAGACCTCTTTAATATATGCAATTTCATAAGACGGGGCGCCACAGGAGAAGGCATGGTGGGTGCCTGGGAGACAGAAGGAGGGAGGTGGGTGAGCGGGAGGGGACTGGTGGGAGTGGGACTCTGCAAGAGATGAGTTATGGGGTAATGGAGAGTGGACTGTGGCAAGAAACTAAGATGTGGTGGATAAATGATACCCTGGTGACATGGTGCCCAATCTGCTATAGTTTAACGTTGATTATGGAATTTGATAGTCAGGCCGTTAAACGTTATGTAGTCTACCAGCATTTTTTTTTTTTTAATGCTAGGAAGAAGGAACCAAAGGCCACAAGCCGCATTCTTTGTATATCGTCCATAGGATGACCAACTCCCCACGGGGTGGCACATCACTCACACCCTGCATTATTAGTGTATGGTGACGACTATATCATCACATGGTGATATATGAAATGCCCCTAGAATGTTTGCATGATGTCACACCTGTTGGGTTGTCGTAAGGGATTATTCCCCCGAGCTAGATCTTGATAGATCATATAGCCCTGCTAGGTGACAGGAGAGAGCTACCTCTCCAGCGAGGTAGCTAGCTGGGCAGGAAGCAAACGTCACACCTGTTGTCACTGTGACTGGGAGCTATTCTTGTTACGTTTACGTAGCAACATCATGGATGACGACTGTAATATCGAAAACAGAGAGGGGGAAAGGAATTTTCTCTTGCCACAATAAATAATAGTTAACAGTAATGACTCGTGCCTATGGTTCTCGGTAATACCAGCATGGCACCAATGTAAACGAAAACGTGATTTACCATGGGGGGAAGGGATGGACTATGTTCCAGAACATAGAGTGGGCTAATAAGTGGGTAGAGAGATGCCTTAACAGCTGTATTACATGATCTTTATGTCGGATCACTGCAGACCCCATACTAAGAGAGTAAATCGTGGTATGACGGACGTGTAACTTAAGAAATCTGATTCACAACCTCAATATCCAGTTCCCTGTTCGCCCATCCCTCTTCCCGACACTGCGTGAACTCAGACATGAGTACAGACGGGGAGGGGAGATGGCCTTAATGACTACTATACCATGAACAGGGGATCACATGGTTATACATTAACGACACTGGTTCACAAGTCCTCCTTCATGGATTGCAATATACACCGTTACTCAGCCAGGGCAACAGCTCCATGTTAGGAGACTTCTGAGATGTGTGGCTTAATAGTTGCTTTCCGTGAACAGAGCAATGGTCCTCGTATTCGTCTTAATCCTGTCAGTTGCATACAATGTGAACGCTACTCGGTTGTTTAGCATAACAAAACACATTGCAGATAAAGCGTGTGTTTGCATTTAATACAAATGATTTCTGTAACTAATCGCATATTTGATGTAATATGCACGTGCTCAGACTCGATAACTACAAACATTACAACCTTGTTCCACCATTATTGGCTCGAGGATTTGTGAAGGAGTTCTTGGGGCATACGACAGTTGCTCAAAATGAACCTAAATATAACAAATAACCACTGGCAATGTGTAAAATCAACAGCCAAACACGGCATACAGAAACGGTAAGATAAACCTGGGTTAAGTAAATCCACCTTTATTTTACACTGGTGCCATACACATATTAATGAGAACCATAGGGATCATCAATATGGTCAGACTGTTCATATTTATTGGTGATAGAGGAAAAATCTACACAGGAATATCCTTACTTTGTTTGCGATATCAGTCGTCATCCATGATGATACTATTTAATAGGCTACGAGAGTAATTCCCGATCACTATGACAACAGCTGCAACATCTGACAGACTGTAGGGACGTATCATATATTTGCACATTAACAAATAGTCATCCTTCCATCCAGCATCCAGTCCTACGTTGCCCCATGAGGTGCGTAGAAGCCCGGGGTCAGGGAAGTTGGTCCTGACATTTAAGATGAGAGTGACCAGCCCCACTCATCCCTGAGTGGCATTACGTAAGCAATGAACCCCAACCATTCCTTGGATATAAATCTTCACCGGCTCAATCCGATTGGAGCGCCGGAGTTACCCACTAAACCACTAGGAGCCAAAATTTGGTTATACGGTTACCACCCAGCGTAGTAAATGGTTTCCTGGTGTACAGGAAACCATTTGGCTTGTCACTCAGTGTAAAGTCACCCACAGGCAGAAGGAAGAGGAAAGAATGAAGGAATGAAAGACAAGAGGGAGTGTAAAGTCACCCATAGGCAGAAGGACGAGGAAAGAATGAAGGAAAGACAAGAGGATGGAAGGAATGAAGGATGGAAGAGAGGAAAGGGTAGACACCCGAGAGCAGCACTACATCGAGTGAGTGGATGGTGAGCTCCCCACCCTACCAACAGTCACCATACTAACAAATAGTCACCATACTCAAAATACAGGAGTACTGAACCACCCAGTGGAAAGTGTGTCGCAAATTGTTACAAACCATGACGGTCAGTTACAACACGTGGCAACGTCAACATAATGTTTCATGGTCTGACTGAAATTCCATTTTCTCCATAAAATAATTACCTAGTCCAGTCATCACCTTGCAATCTATCTCTCCCACTGTAGCTCCTGTCGTCTATCAAAGTCCACCGTCCCCTACCCCATCACCCCTTTCTTTTAGCCTCCAGTACAACTACTACTGCCCCCCTGCTTACACACATCCCCCCTCCTGTCTCCCAGGTCCCCCATCCCCACCCTGTCAGAGGTCTACCAGTGTCACGATCATGGTATGGAGGATGGGCGTCACGATAATTCACTGTTCAGTGAAAGTTGTGGGACAGCTATTAACTATGACTTATATGATGAACTGTTAACGGATGCATGGTTCATGACTTGAAACTAAACCACTCAAGAAATCCGTTTCATTCATAATAACTGCCATTATCTTGTGTGATATAATAATAATAAAAAAAAAACAATCATGCCATGCTATTATCAGTAATTTTCTGGCGGAACATATCTTACATATACCACCAGTAACTGCGCACAGCGGCAATGATCACCGGGTTCGGTTCGTCCAAGCGACCAAACGAAAACTGGTGAAGTTCCATACCTTTCAGTGTTACCAGATGCGGAGAGCATTACACCACCTCGCTAGTGGAAGGAATGTTTGTGTTTGATATGTCCACAACTGTACATGCGTCCAGCAGCGTTTCTGTGTTTTCATTAGCAGACATGAGTATTACAAAAGAAAATGTAGTGATCCAGTATGCCCATGCACACGTTGTTTCGGACAGGGAAGAATGTATATCATCTTCATTTCTTTCTCTTTTTCTCCTCCTTGTGGGTATGGAGGAAAACAAAAAATCCTATTCGTCGTCTTCTTTACACACAGGTTCGGGCGGAAAACAACGCTAATCCTGGGAGTACTGACGTATTTCTTGATCGCCATATCCAGCTCTTGGCTCACTTCCCTCCCGGCCATCCTCACCTTCCGTTTCATCCTCGGTTTCAACCATCCTGCCATCCTTCAGACTGGCTATATTCTCGGTTAGTTCGTATCTCCAGTACGTTATTTATCTGTTAGAAATCCTAGAACCAGTTTATTGTCGTCATAACCCCTTCACTGCTTTGACGTATTTGATAATTTTTCTTCCTTTCTCCAGACAGATTTACTAGACTTGGAGGAGACTTTTGGAACTGAAACGGTAAAACACACACACACACACACACACACACACACACACACACACACACACACACACACAATTAGAATCCAATATCGTTTACACAACGAGGGGTCTTTCTGAAGCTGAACAGTCTAATAAAAAATAAAGTCATCGGAGTGAAGTGGCAAACAGATCACACTTCTAAGTTGCTTACACTGAGTTAACACCCTTGCTCAGATCATTATATTCTTTACAACTATTAAAATTTTAGTAATGTATTTCTTGATCACTAGTGCTCTGTATAGCACTAAAGGTATGTGTAAGTCCAAGTACATATCCCAGATTGCAGATCCAGAAAGGTGAGACATATTTCATCTTCATTATGTGCTTTACAAATTATCGAAAAAAGATGAAATTAATAATAAAAATAATAATAATAATAATAATAATAATAATAATAATAATAATAGGGGTTATCTACACCTCCACGCACGCAGTTTTAGCAATACATACAGCCATGAACAAAAGTTTGTTGACACTCCTCTGACGTGTGAGTCAAGGGAAGGTGTTACATGAATTATTTTGATGTGAGAGCAAAATGAAACAGAGACAGACTGGAAGAAGGAAGGATGCTCTCTATCGTTTGGGGAGGAATGTGAAATATGGAAGGCAGGAGACAATTCTGCCAGAGGAGTGAAGGAGAATATTTGCTCCTGGCTGCATCTTAACCTCTCGTACTTCTATACAGCACTGGAGGTATGCGAACCCAAGTACCGATCTATCCTGGGCGTGCTGGCGAGTTTGCCGTGGGCGATCGGCACTATGATTTGGGGCGGAGTGGCCTACCTCATCAGGGACTGGCGATGGCTCCAACTGGCAGTAAACATACCTGGCCTACTCATCCTCCCCATTTTCGTGTAATTTTCTCTTTTCTTTATTATTGGGTCAAGTTTTCCTCTAGACCTGGTTAGGGTTTAGGCTTTGCCTTGTATTTAGTTCCTCGCCTTCTCATCGTCCCATACTCGATTTAGTTCAAGATTTAGTTAGAAATTAGCTTTTGACACGCTTTTAGTTTTTACCTTTTCTTCTTGATTCATTTAAGTTTTTGGCAACGTATTTAGTCTCTAGCTGGGTTTAAATAAGCTTTAGATTCGACCTTGGTTTAACGTTTGGCACGTATTTAGTTTTAACTGAGCATACATATTTCAGAATTAGTTAGGGTTTAGCTCTTGGAATACTCGTATATTGTCTAACTGGGCATAGATATGTTTCAGATTTAGTTACATTTTAGCTTTTGACACGAATTTAGTTTCTATTTCAGTATTTTTTAAGGCTCAATTCCGGTTTAGCTTTGTCATTTATTTTGTTTTGGTATGTCACCCAGCCATGTAGCAGAACTTCTGCCTATCAGAATTCTTTTGTTCCCTGAACTGCATCTCTCTGGAACTAGCTTTCCCGGAGTTGTTTCCCCCCAAACGTCAACCTACAGCTGTTCAAGTCCATCTGTTACAATATTTTATGAATGGAGGACGCCAGTAATCTGGCGTATACATTATTTCTTTTTATTCATTTGTTTTTCCTTCTTCTGTTCTGTTATTTTGAAAAATGTATAGCTAAATTCAGGTCAGTTATGCTTTCGTTTTGGTAAGAATAGAGGGAGGTATAGTTTTATTGCATAATCAGTTATGGTTGAGCTTTGGCATTTATTTAGCCTTGACATAGGTTTATTTTAGATTCAATTGTGGTTTAGCTTTTGACCAACACTGAGTTCCTGTGGTTTACCACAGCAGTGCCAGTTAGCCAGAAAATATCATTGTAGCTGAGTAGGTTCTTCCTCCCTTGAATTTTCTGCCAAGTTCAGTACTCTACATTCCTTGATAAATTTGACTTGCCATGCACTGATTTTGTAAGTATTTTCTTCAGTAGTAGTAGTAGTAGCAGCAGCAGCAGCAGCAGCAGCAGCAGCAGTAGTAGTAGTAGTAGTCGTAGTAGTAGTTTCAACCCTGTACTAAGCTGAATGTGAACTGGTGGGCTTCGGTCTTAAGGTTGTCTTCTGCAGTCCACCATTATCATATCGGGGGATAGTGAAGTAACTGAGAGACGTTTGTATAACTAGGTATTTGAACCCCCTGGTTATATCCTATATCTCTGATTGAACCATATATCATATATTGCTCCATCCCATCCACTCTGTCCTCTGACATTAGGTTCCCCTTCCTGTGACTCACGCACCCCATCTCTCTCATATAGTTAATCTCTCCATCCAGTCCCTCCATCTCATTTTTGGTCTCCTCTACTCCCTTCCTCCTTTCGTAGGGAAAAGAAAAAAAATGTCACGATCTTTTTTGCAATAAACAATTCTCCTGCATGTCACCTTGTCTTTCAACGTTTGGGTGACTTCCCTCCAACTCACACCACTCCTCTCTCATGCATCTCCCCACTCCATCCCTCCATCACAGCCTCAGTCTCCCCCTTCCTCCTCGTAATTAAAGGGAAAAAAGGTCTATCATTTACCCTTCTTTGCCACGCACAGGTTTCTGGATGAGTCTCCCCGTTGGCTTATCGTGCGAGGGAGATTTGAGAAGGCGACCAAGACGCTGAACAAGGCGGCTCACTGGAACCATGTCACCCTTCCGCCCCAGGAGGAGCTACACTCACTTATGCATGCTATTAGACAAGAGGTGATTGCCAGGGGTATATGAATAAAACACACACACACACACACACACACACACACACACACACACACACACACACACACACATACATACAATCACACACACAGCAGAATGTATGCATGTAAAATTAACTAAACGTCATTAAATTCCCTTTTGATCCCCATTCGAAAACAGTGTAAAATAAATTTAAACTTCTTTTCCTGGCAGGCTAACATGGGAAAATCTGGGGTGGAGAAACAGGTGAAGAGAGCCTACAGGGAGAAGGTGACGCACTTCCTCCTGCATCTGCTCATCCTCTTCAGGTAAGTTTCAGGAGTGAGAAGCAAGAAAAGCAAATGAAACATGAGCAAATGCTTGTGCATTATTTGTGCTTCTGAATATTTCTCGCTGTACAGTCAGGGACAAAATTTCTTCTATTAACCGTTCAGAATGCAAAGATTTTGCGTAATGTGTCATAATCCAAGCAGCAGCAGCGGCAGCAGCATCAGTAGTAGCAGTGGCAGCAGCAGTAGTAGCAGTAGTAGTAGTAGTAGTAGTAGTAGTAGTAGTAGTAGTAGTAATACCAGCAGCAGCAGTAGTAGTAATCATAGTAGTAACGTCAGGTTCATCTGAAATGTTAACCCAGTGAACTGCAGCCTGATGCTGGCCTCCTCATGCAATCCACCACCTTCCGTTCAGACGAATAGGGTTGAACTTGAGGGACATTTGTAGAACCAGGCAGTGGAGCCTGCCTGTTATATCAGTGCCACAGAGTGAAAATGTCTTTCTCCAGGACCTATAATTCAAGACACTCCTTCCTTGTCTCCACAGAACACACAAACTACGCATCATCACTTGCATCCTGTGCCTCAAGTTCTTCCTGATCTCCTTCATCTTCTATGGGATTGCCCTCAATGCAGTCAACTTCAGCGCCGACCCCTTCCTCTACATGGTTCTCTCAGGTGTGGTTGAGGTGGCTGCCTACGTGGTCTTGGCGCCCATTATGGCCCGCTGTGGGAGGAAATGGCCCATCATCATCCTCTACTTCATCAGCGGAGTGGTCATTGTGGCTGTGGCATTTATTCCTTCAGGTATGGTTGGAAAAGGGGGAGAGGGGATCAAGTATAGGCTAATCCCTTTAGTTTGGTGACATATAGATTTTTAGCTTCTGTTGTGGCATTTTTTCTATAATTCATAGGGTCCTTCACAATTTTTTCCTGCCGACTTCGGCTGGCTGGAGGGTTTGATGGGTGAGGGTAGAGCCTTCTTGCATTATTATCCTTAACTTTAGCTCACCGAATTAGCTGTCATAGTCATAGTCTTCTCTGTAACAAACAGTTACGAAAGAACTATTAGGTCTGTTGCTGTTGTCAGGACTCTAAAAGATCTTAATACATAATACCTAGCAACATACATATATAGTTTAGAGGTTAGATCATTGACAAACCTAGGGGCCAAGAGGAAATGACATTAGCACCTCTCCAGAATGTTTTCCACAAACAGCGCCTCATGACCATACACACACATACACACACACAGGCTTCTAGAACATTTCAACAACAGTATAGCCCACGTGACACGACCCCTGCTAAACAAGAATGTAGGAATCAGAGCTCAGAAAGGGACTGGCCATAGAACCGGCAGGTAGCAGGGAGAAGGAGGCTAGCAACAGGGGAGAGAGTGTGGCAGAGAGAGAGAAAGAGCGAGAAAGGGAGGTAGCTAGTGGGACTCTTCTCTATACTTCACTCGTGTGTGAGAGACTTTGTTAATATTTCTAAGGAAAATTAAAAGTCCCATACTCATCTTTACCTCTCCTGTCATTACTTGACAAAAAGGAACGAAGATTACCTTCTTGCAAAACCACTCACGTATAGCAACCACTCGTTCACGAGTCTCATATATTTATAACTGATCTACAAAACACACCACAAGAAGCTACGAAGTTTCCACAAAATATAGTGGCAGCAGTGGGATACGAACCTCGTCTTCAAATTACAGTGAATTTCTACAAAAGCAGGCAAGACTGTAACCAATATCAGCTTCAGTTCTACAGTTGATTGTGCACTATCAAGAAACTACAATTCTATGATCAAGTAACCACAAGCAAGTATACAGCAAGAAGAATGAGTTTAGGCTGCGAGTCTACAAGTTCACGAGTCGGCGAGTCTACGAGTCTACAAGCCTAAGAGTCTATGAGTCTACAAGCCTACGAGTCTATGAGCCTATGAGTCTACGAGTGTACAATTGAGTCTACATTATCAAGATAGAAAACAAACAATACCTCTCACAACCAACAACTCACAACCAGCTCCTAACAGTATTCTCTCCAACCCGCCTCCGTCTCCCCAATCATCATGCTGATGCAGAGGTGAAGAGGTCACACGACGCCTTCCCAGTAGTTTAACAAAATATTGATACAAACAGTCTTCCAGTTTCTACGACGAGCCAACGAACTACAACCATCTACGATCAACTACAAGTAACAAGTCTATAAGTCATCTCTATAATCTTCTACACACACCTACAAGTAGCGGCAGTCTTCATCCCACAACGAGTAAATCACAAGAGTAAAGGACCGAGAATACATTGAGAAAGAAAAAATAAACAAGCAAACGAAAAGCAAGACCAAAGCAACAAGCACCTACGAAGTTTCTACACAACCCACAACTACATCATCCCCGTCCTGATCCCACCCTTCTCTCCAACCTACACACTACCTCGCCCAACGTCCACCGCTGACGCAGGAGTATGAGAAGGTCAAAACGACAACATCAGATACCAAGCCCATATTCACAACTCATCTTACTCATCTTCACTCAAGTTACTCGTCGCTACTCATTTACTCACCACAGCTACCAGTGTGGGAAGTCGACGTCACCATCCGTGTTTGCCGAGACGACGCCACGCCTATCAATGTGTGTTTGACACCCCATAACACGTCAATCAACCCTTGAAGGACAACACTATCACCACGTGCAACACCACTCACACCTTTCCCACCGCGGTAAAAATTAGTGAGTTACACAGTTACTTCATTTATACAATACACAGTAATAGACACAGTGTTAGACACCTTCTGCACAGACATATAAAACGTGCTGTATAGTTACAACTTGCGTACACATACTTCAGTTATCTGCATAATTCAACCACCAAATAGTCACCAACAATAAATATTCTAGACTGTTTATATTCATTAATTTATTATAGCATTTATTTACTACCAACGAGTATTACCATTTATACCTACATAAAACACGTGTTTCATACATACAACTATACATCCACAAAGTAATAAAGAAAATATACTATCACAGTTACTCAGTGAGCGATTAAAAGAACTGTATTAAACATTTATTAATTAAAGCTACATAATGGAAACACATTAAGTTACCAAAAAAAAAAAAAAATGGCCAACACAAATGACATTAGTAAGAATGAACAACATCTTCCACACGATCGTGAAGACAAAGATTTCCACACAGTGCTGACACATATATTGCCCACGATAGGTACAAGTGAACAACATGTCAGTGTATATAGTTAATACTGTATATAGTGTGTATGTATTTTTTATATAAAATAACAAAATATGGGGCTATATAATATCATTTTCAATAATGTCTGTGCAATATAAGCTAAACTTAAAAAAGGGTCGCAAGGATAATAACCAGCAATTATGCAACCTTGGACAACACCGAAAAAGCTTAGTCAAACGAAGAAAAACAAACTATAGAAAATCAATACATATAAAAAAAAGAAATAAAAGAAAAATACAGTCAGATCACATAACAGACAAATGAAAATAGGTGTAAGTGTTACTACAAATGCCAAAATACCACATAAACTCCCATAAGTGAAAAAAAAAAAAAAAAAATGTTCTCCACGAGCCTGTGGCAAGACACATCATCACTATCATCGACCGCAGCATGACAGGATTCGATGTCAGGACTGCAGTTATTACAATTATTTAACGACAAAAGATTGAATTATGTTACACTTGCTACAATTATGTAACTACAAACGATATGTAACAATTCATACAATGATACAGTTATGCATTACCACAATGTTACTACAATATTATGTAACAATTCATATGATGTTACAATTATGTATTACCACAGTGTTACTACAATATTATGTAACAATTCATACAATGTTACAATTATGTATTACTACCACAATGTTACTACAATATTATGTAATAATTCATACAATGTTACAATTATGTATAAGAGTAGACTGTAGCACCAGTCGAGCAGGGCAGTACTCCCGAGGTGGATGGAAAGCTGATGACAGGGAGTGCTGGAGCTCCCGTTTCATCAGCCCTCATGACTAGTTCCTGACCATCCCCCTTTGCTGAACTTTTTCAGTGTCTCAGTTACACAGAGAGTAGGCCAGCATGCTCTCCAGTACAAATTTCTCTAACTATCTTCACCACACTACATGCACAGTACACACTACACTTCCTATTCAAAATTAACCAAAATGGCGTCAATTCACCCAGCCTCGGAGTACCCAGGGGGGGGAACCATAAATGCCCCCGCCATCTGCCCCTCTCCCGGTGACGACTCGAGGTGCCTAGAACCACGGTCTGACTCTCTTCTTCTTCATTTCTGCAACATTCACGGCCTTTCATCTAACTTTCGCTCTGTTGAGCACCACCTCTCCTCCTCTAAACCTCAACTTCTTTTTCTAACGGAGACTCAGCTGTCTGAGGCAACTGACAGCAAACCCTTTTCTGTATCCTCCTACTTTCTCTATACTCATTTCAAAGCCAAAGGTGGCTGTTGTGTATACATACGCAACGACTTATCTTGCTCTCGTGTTCCTGACCTTGATTCTTCTGAATTCTCCACACTCTGGCTTCGGCTTTCCTGTCATTCTCTGACTAAACATATCTGTGCTGTTTACTTATCCCCTAATTCTACTGACTATCAAAAATTCTTCGATTATCTCACTTCTTCGATGGAACACATTCTGTCCATTTCTCCTTTCTCTGAAATCTCCATTCTTGGAGATTTCAATGTTCACCACCACCTTTGGCTCTCCTCTCCTTTCACGGATCCACCTGGTGAACAAGCCTACATCTTTTCTATCCTTAATGACCTAGAGCAGCTTGTACAGCACCCTACCCGTATCTCTGACCGCCTCGGAGAGAGCTCCAACATACTTGACCTCTTCCTCACAACTAATCCTTCTGCTTACTCTGTTAATCTTTTCTCTCCGTTGGGCTCCTCCGATCACAACCTTATTACCTTAACCTGTCCTATCACTCCGGTACGGCCTGTGGTCCCTCCAGGGAAACGTCGTCTGTGGCATTTTGGAGCCGCGGACTGGGAGGCCCTCAGGCAGTACTTCTTTGATTCTCCCTGGAATGATTATTGCTTCCATGGCCGTGAGCCATCTGAGTGTGCCTCGCGCATTACGGAGGTTATTCTCTCGGGCATGGAAGCATACATTCCTTTCTCATATCCTTTGACTAACGCAAGAAAGCCTTGGTTTAATCACGCTTGTTCTAATGCTGTCCGCAACAAGGAGAAGGCCTACAAAAGGTACCGGAGCCAACCCACCCCTGAATCACATAATCTTTACGTTTCTGCCCGGAATCGTGCTAAGTCTGTTCTTCGCTCTACTAAAAATAATTTCATCCATACTAAATGCTCTCAACTCTCCAACTCGAATTCTTCCCGCTCCTTCTGGCACCTTGCCAAAAATCTTTCTAACAACTTTACCTCATCATCCTTCCCTCCTCTTGTCTACTCTGATGGTTCTGTAGCTATTTCTTCTACTGATAAAGCAGATCTCTTCGCACAGACTTTCTCCTCCAATTCCACCTTTGACGATTCCGGTGCTGTTCCTCCATCACTTCCCCCCTCTGACTTCCTTATGGCTGACATTAAAATTTCTTCAGTTGATGTATTTTCTGCCATCACTGGCCTCAGTACTAACAAGGCATATGGGCCTGATGGGGTTCCTCCTGTTGTTCTCAAGAACTGTGCTTCTGTGCTTACACCCTGCCTAGGCAAACTATTTCGCCTTTGTCTGTCAACTTGTACCTTTCCTTCTTGCTGGAAGTTTGCTCTCATTCAGCCAGTCCCAAAGAAGGGTGACCACTCCCAACCCTCCAACTATCGTCCAATTGCTTTAACGTCCTGTATTTCAAAAGTTTTCGAGTCAATTCTTAATAGAAAAATTTTAAGGCATCTTTCCTATCACAACCTTCTTTCCGATCGTCAGTATGGGTTCCGTCAGGGACGCTCCACTGGCGATCTTCTCACCTACCTTTCAGACTCCTGGTCATCCTCCTTTCGGGACTTTGGCGAAAGCTTTGCCATTGCACTTGACATCTCAAAGGCTTTCGATCGAGTCTGGCATAAATCTTTAATTTCCAAACTGCCCTCCTGCGGTTTCTATCCTTCTATCTGTGCCTTCATCGCTAGCTTCCTTTCTGGTCGTTCTATAGCCGCTGTAGTAGACGGCCATCGTTCTTCTCCTAGATCTATCAACAGTGGTGTTCCTCAGGGCTCTGTCCTATCACCTACTCTCTTCCTTTTATTCATCAGTGATCTTCTAAGCTGTACATCTAACCCTATCCACTCATACGCTGATGACTCCACCCTTCACCTTTCCATTCGGTTCCCGCAACGCCCATCTCAACAGTTACTTCAAGAAACAAGGGATGAGGCTATGGCACACCTAATGTCTGACTTGGCTCATATCTCTGACTGGGGTAAAAATAATATGGTTGTCTTTAATGCATCTAAGACTCAGTTCTTACACCTATCAACCTGACAAAGTCTTCCACAGGTATACCCACTAATGTTTAATAATATTCAGCTTAATCTTGCATCATCGTTGAACATGCTTGGGGTTTCGTTTACTCGGGACTTATCTTGAAAAGATCATATTGCATCTCTTGTAAAATCTGTTTCCAAGAGATTGGGTGTGCTAGCCGACTCCGCTCTTTCTTTACCCCTGCACAATTGTTGACTCTATACAGGGGTTTTATCCACCCCTGTGTGGAGTACAACTCTCATGTGTGGGGCGGCTCCCCACATACAGCTCTTCTCAATAGGGTGGAGTCAAAGGCTTTTCGTCTCATTAACTCTCCTCCTCTTACTGACTCCCTTCAACCTCTGTCTCTTCGCCGCACTGTTGCATCTTTATCTCTTTTCTATCGCTACTTTAATGGCCACTGCTCCTCTGAACTGTCTGCTTGCATTCCTCCACCTCTACGACGGGCGCGTAGCACCCGTCTGGCAGCAAACTCTCATCCCTTTTCTGTCCAACTCTCTAATGCAAGAGTTAACAGTTACTCCCAGTCTTTCATTTATGCAACAGGTCAGCTCTGGAACTGTCTCCCTCTGTCTGTATTTCCTGCTGCCTATGATCTCCAGTCTTTCAAACGTAGTGTGTCCAGGCATCTCAAAATGATCGGATCTTGAATTTGGCTTTCTATTGTATTTTGTTTTTCTCTTGGAGGGAACTGTTACTGCGGGCTCATGGCCTTTGGTTCCTTCTTCCTCGCATAAAAAAAAATATATATATTACTACAATGTTACTACAATATTATGTAACAATTTCTACAATGTTACAATTATGTATTGCTACCACAATGTTACTACAATATTATGTAACAATGTTATGTAATGACCTAGCAATATTACCATTGCACAATCATATGCGTATGTCTGTTATACATACACATCTTACAATATGTCATACAATAACCAATTTAACCATATTGGATTTGTTCAGTTATGTATACAACTTGTTTAAAATGTAATATTACTGGATCATTGGAATATTAACATGAATATTATATTTGTACAATATTACAATCAATGTTATGTATTAATAGGTTAGCATATGTCAATGATGATTGCTGTCAGAGGACCGCCAGCTGCGTGACCAATGGGGAGAGGGGATCAAGCATTTGTTAACCCCTTTAGTTTGGTGACGTATAGATTTTTAGCTTCTGTTGTGGCAATTTTTCTAAAATGCATAGGGTCCTTCTCAATTTTTCTTACCGACTTCGGCTGGCTGGAGGGTTTGATGGATGAGGGTAGAGCCTTATTGCATTATTATCCTTATCTTTAGCACACAGAATTAACTGTCCTAGTCATAGTCTTCTCTGTAACAAACAGTTACAAAAGAACCATTAGGTCTGTTGCTGTTTGCTATCCTTTGTACTCCTTTACAGACAAACAGACAGGTTAATAGATAAACAGACATACAGGTAAATAAACAGACAGAGAGACATATAAAAAACATTCCTATTCACCCAATCTATTCCATGGCAGATATGAAGGTACTTGTGCTGGTGTTGGCACAGATTGGGCGTATGTGCATCAGCGGGGCCTACGTGATCCTGTACCTGTACTGTGGGGAGCTCTACCCCACTGAGGTGCGCATTCAGGGCCTCGGCTACTGCACTTTCCTCTCTCGCATCGGCTCCATGATCTCACCATTCATCACAGAGCTGCTGGTTGGTATACTTCCACGCACATCTTGGCCCGTTCACAAGTATCCCACATATGTTCACACACTAAAATAATTATCGACACCCCATGCTTCGATACCCTTTGCAACTATCACTGGCACAGAAGCTGTGACTATGCTGTATGGGTTGGTACACCTGACTCCCCACTGCCCTCTCTCTCTCTCTCTCTCTCTCTCTCTCTCTATGTATATATATATATATATATATATATATATATATATATATATATATATATATATATATATATATATATATATATAGTATAACTTCCACAGTTTCATGTCGTGTATAATGAGTATTTCATGGCAATGGCCATAATGCTTAAAGGAAAGTCTCAAAGCATTGTGAACTAGATAATATAGAAATCAAAGTGCTATGATTCTGTTTGGCACCCATCCTATCCGAGGTTACCACCTTAGGATTTTCTGACACGTTTTCATACAGTGACAACCACCATTAGCATTTAAAGAATGGGTTGATGGCAAACTCATCACGTCCCCTTCCAAAGAACTATACGGCAGTGTTATATCTCTGAGCTGCTTCATGTTCTTTCTTACATCTGCAGCCTTCCCCTTTAGGAATTTATTGTTCTCTCCTTACTACCAGTTTTTACAATCTATTCTCTCTTATCAGCCATTTCTCTTTTAATGTTCTGTCGTATTCTACTATATAACAGTATCGTATTTTTATTGAAAGTCTGTGACTGAAGCCAAGCTTTTTATAGTGCCTGTCTTTTATCCTCATTCACACCGAAGATCCTGCATCGCACCCTGTTGTAGCGCTAAGTTTTTATTAGTCAATTATACTACTTCACTACATTAACCTGGAACAGATCGGACATCTCTCAACCATTAACGTAAAGTCATGACAAGAAATCACCACAACAGTACAGTATTAGCCACAAAGAAATGTTCTGGAAACTATGGTGAGTCATCTATTAATTATGCCATTAAGGTGAAGGAAATAAAATTATTAAAATGCCGCGAGATGAAATGAATGAACATCAGGTTTACATACGAACTTATTGCATTTTTCCTTTAATTAAGTAGCAAGCCAAAGGCGTGCAGTATGGTAGTCTTGTTTCGTTAAGCATTCAGCCAACTAAAACGCAGGTATTAGTTAAAAAAGTTGCGCAAGATAACGCGCTAGCCACAGTTTCACATATGTGTAAAATACGCTAAATGAAGTTTCAGTGTGCTAGAAATTGGGATTTCCGAGCCAATATGGCAACACTTCCAGTTACACAATACGGAGTACTCGAACCTAAGGCTCATATTGAAAGTGGCTTTAGGTTCTTTTGTAACACTTCTGATATAGGGATTCATTTTGCACATTACACAACATCCGGGTTTATAATATTTATGAAGATGATGTTGCTACTCAAACTCTCTAAGTAAGGCAAAATACCAATAATTATAGACAAGACAAATTACTTAGTCAACAGTGCTACGAAGCCTCCGATACCACAATGAATAGTGACAAAGGCTCAGCAGATCTCTCCCCTCTCTCCCCAGGGCCCAGTCTACCGCTCTGCCCCCTCTCTGGTCTTCGGTCTGGGTGCCCTGGTGGCTGGTCTGGCCACACTTCCGCTCCCGGAGACCCTAAATAGGAAACTGCCAGACACTATCGCGGATCTCGAAAATAATCCCTCCGAGCTCATAAGGTATAAAAGAAAAAAAAAAAAAAGATCATGGTGATGACGGTGACATATTTATTGATTCATTGACTTGTTTATTTATTTATTTTTATTTATTATTTACTATTCATTTGCAGGCTGGAGAACTGTGGAGCGGAGAAACCGGAGGAGGAAAGGGAGGAGGCGTTGGAGGACGAGGAATCAGAATTGGCCAAGTTGCGGGCTTAGGACAGAAGGAGCTTCTGTCTCCATCTCTCTCTCTCTCTCTCTCTCTCTCTTTCTCTCTTCATAACTCCCTGCCGTTAACCTCTTCAGTCCCGTGGCGTATTTTTTTTTCACTGGTAGGATAAAGGCTAAATTAGTTTTTTTTTTTTTTTTAATCGTTCCTTAAGCTGATGAAATTCGTCTGAAGGCAGACAGGATGCTTAAAAAGTATATATACATAATTGGACTGAAGGGATTAAGTGATTTAGCTGAACATTTGTATTAGTATTAGTATTAGTGGTAGTAGCAGTAGTAGTAGTAGTAGTAGTAGTAGTGGTAGTAGTAGTAGTATCCGGACTCTTACACGTTAAAAAGGGGTGCCAAATCCCTGATCATGCACTTCTCCTCACAACATTCATCCAGGCAGCTCGATCTCTTGTCAGTTCCCTAACCTCACCGACTTTCAAACTTCTCTTCCTCACACACTTATCCACCATATCTCTCCACCTTCTCCTTGGCCTACCTCGCCTCCTCCCTCCTTCAAATTCGCTCAGATATACCTTTTTCAACACCCTACTGTTATCCATTCTCTCCACATGACCATACAATCTCAGTACACTCTCTTCGATTCTGGTGTCCACTGACTTCCTCACTCCACATCTTTCACGAATCACATTATTTCGTATCCTGTCCACCCGCTGCACGCCATATATATTCCTCAGCAGTCCCATCTCCACTGCTCTCACTCTTGACTTTTAATTTTCATGCCACATTATAGAATTCACAACCATATGTTAAAACTAACACTAGCACTTCATGTAAGCCTCATGCAGCTGCAACACTCAAGCCCCTGTTTCTTATAAAGGCCTCCATTGCACCAGCTACTTTTCTTCCTTGTGTCACTCTACTTTCAACCTCTTTTGCACATTTTCCTCTCTTTTCTATCACTGTACCCAGATATTTGAACTCTCACCAATTCCAGTCTCTCTCCATTCACTGTAACATCGCACTGGGAGTCATCTCTCCCAGTAACCATCACTTTACTCTTTTCTACATTTACTCTCAAAGCATAACGCTCACAGACATCAGCAAAACTCTGCACTAACCTACCAAGTTCTTGTCCGGTATTTACAAGCAGTACTGGATCATCAGCATACAACAGATATGAGATTTTCCATCCATAACCATTCTTTACCAATGCCATCCCCCTCACCATTACTAGTGTTTTTACTTCTCTCATCGCTCCATCCATATACAGTATATATATTGAACAACCATGGGAACATCACACAGCCTTGTCGCATGCCCACACCAATCATGAACCATTCTCTTAGATGACCATTAACCCTTACACATACTTCATTATCATCATAAAAACTCTTGACGGCACCTAGCAGCTTACCATCTACACCGTACATGCGCAGAACTTTCCACAATCCTTCCCTGTCCACTTTGTCATAATCTTTTTCCAGATCCAGGAATGCCATAAACACTTTATGATCCTTATCACAAGCCTTCTCTGCTATCTGTCTCACCGCAAATATTTGATCCACACATCTTCTGCCACTCCTAAAGCCACCCTGTTCATCACTCACTAGGATTTCTGATATCTTTCTTACTTTGTCTATAGTATTTCTTCCATATACCTTCCCTACCACATTCAATAAACTTATGTG